>NC_071505.1:26790314-27093345 GCF_027887155.1 Malaclemys terrapin pileata | reverse complement strand
ATATGGTGTGCAGATATGACTAAGGCTGTGAGTTCGTCATGGAGGTCACGGAAGTCACAGATTTCTGTGACTTCCGTGACTTCTGTAGTGGCTGGTGCTGGCTCATGGGCTTCCCAAGCCAGGCAGCCCCTGGGCCAACAGCGACAGTTTGGGTGTGTGGGAGAGGGCTAGGAGGTGCGGGGGGCACTTACCTCAGGGTGAGGGGCTCCCACTGACATGGCCCTGCAGCTCCTCCTAGGTGGAGGGGCTGGGGAGGCTCCGCACCCTGCCTGCGCCCACAGGCCTTGCCCCTGCAGCTCCCATTGGCTGCAGTTCCTGGCCAATGGGAGCTGTGCAGCCGACGCTTGTCGGGAGCAGTGTGTGGAGCCCCCTGACCCCTCTTGCCTAGGAGCTGCAGGGACACACGGAACCCCTACCAGTCCCGCCACCCCTCTCCCACCCCTCCCAGCACCAGCGGGTTCCTGGGCCACTCCCCTAGCGCTTGCAGCGTCCCCAGACAGCCTCCTTCCCCCCACCCCCCGAGCACCCGCGGCCCCCCGCCCAAGTTTTAGTTAGGGTTATATAGTAAAAGTCATGGACAGGTCATGGGCTGTGAATTTTTGTTTACTGCCCGTGACCTGTCCATGACTTTTACTAAAAAAGCCTACGCTTTAGTCACGGGTTTATTCATGACCATTGCCTCAGAATGGAGAGCCAGCAAGCTGCAATCTTTTATGGTTGGGCCACCTTATACATTCTTCCACAAGACAACGTGGTGATAGAACCACACTGCTGAGTGCTCCCTAATGTGGTCTCGGAATTTCAGCTGAACTAATCCATCACCTTAACAGTCATCCTGACACACTCCACACAGAAGAGGAGAAGCTGTACACTTTTGGATGTCTATAGAGCCCTGCTCTATTATCTCAGCAGAACCAAGCTTTTCAGGATCTCTTCCACTTCTGTGGGGCCATATCTGGAACACTGAAAGGCCAAGCTGTCTCATTGTGAAGAATCTTGAAGTTGACCACACCATGTATTTTCACTTGCTGTTACCTGGCTGGTGAGCCTGTCCCTGTGAATGTCGAGGCACGCTCTACCAGGGTGTAGGCAGCATCATCTGTCTTCTTCAGAAATGTGCCAGTTTGAGTTCTCCAAGTCAGCTACATGGAGCATCCACTAATTTTTGTTGCCAGTTCGGATGCCAAGTTCAGGAGAACAGTACTTCAGTTTCTGTTTGACTGACTGATACAGCTACATTCCCACCATCTTGCCAGTCAGCTATGGGGAGCCACACTGACACACATTCAAAGAAAGAATGGTTACTTATATATATATATATATATATATATAGTGAAGAACTGTTGGAC
Source organism: Malaclemys terrapin pileata (assembly GCF_027887155.1). Taxonomy (NCBI): domain Eukaryota; kingdom Metazoa; phylum Chordata; order Testudines; family Emydidae; genus Malaclemys; species Malaclemys terrapin. The sequence goes on along the minus strand of NC_071505.1, from coordinate 27,091,996 downwards.
ACTTGCCATGTTCTGTTTTGCTGCCATTGGCAGCAAACAGGAACTGACAGCGGGTCATTCCCCCCCCTTTCAGGGCTGGCTGTAGGCCGATTCCCCCGAATCGGGCCCCGGGCACTAAAGAAGAGCACCTAACTTAGGCGCCTTTTTAATTTTTTACTCACACGGCGGCGGTCCAGGTCTTCAGTGCCGCGGAAGACTCGGAGCGAGAGAAGGACCCGACGCCGAAGTGCCGCTGAAGCCCCGGACCACCGCCGAGCATTCAAATCGGCCCTGCACTTCCTAAAACTGGCCCTGCCTCCTTTGTGTGTCCCCCCCCCCCACATGCCCTCTTACAGGAGTACATAGAGGCACAGGGTGCATGTGGAGCCCGATGGATACTGCTAGTTTAAAAAAAAAATCCAGTCTCACGCTCAAGATACATGCATATCTGCAGTGGGAACCATGCTGACTATAATGTGTAAGGACTACAATCAGTGTAGAGTAGGTAACCCTTTTTCACATGTAATCAGTTGCCTCCAGGAGCTGGTGCTTTAAGAAAAACACCAAATATTGCAAGACTTGCAATAAAATTGTGAGAGTTGGCAACACTGCTCCCCACCTCAACATGACCACCTTTCATAGGTGCCGACTCCATGGGTGCTCCAGAGGTGGAGCACCCATAGAAAAAAATTAGTGGGTGCTTAGTACCTACTGGCAGCCATCTCCTTCCCTCCCCCCGCAGCGCCTCCCACCCGCTAGTGGATCCACCAATCAACTCCTCTCCCTCCCTCCCAGCACCTCCCGCTCACAGTTATCAGCTGTTCTGTGGTGTGCAGGAGACATTGGGGGTTGGAGGGAGGAGCAGGGATAGGGTGTGCTGGGGGAAGAGGCGGAGCGACGGCGGGAAGAGGTGGGATGGGGTGGGGCCTTGGGAGAAGGAATGCAGTGGGTGCGGGGCCTGGGGCTGAGTGGAGGTTGAGCACCCCCAGAGAATGGAAGAAGCAGCACTTGTGCCATGTTTTACATCCACTTGCTTGACGAACTGTCAGTAAAGCTTCGTGCAAATACAGTTTTGCAGATTGAGACATGGTTATAAGTAGTGGATCAGCAGCACTCACAAAGGTTAAAAAAGCACGATGAAAGGTATTGTTACATCTTTGACTTATTTTTTTTTAGATACAGAAAACCCATGAACTTTACAGCACATTTCCTAAAAATATTTATTAGAAGACTGCATATAATGATGTGGTATCTGTTGTCTTTAAGTAAAGACATTGTCATCTGAAACAGTAAGTGATTTTAAAAAGCTCTCTTTTTGTAAGGTTTCAGAAAAATTTTCCAGTCTGACTTGATAATCGTAGACCTTTATTTATGGCAAATGAAAGCTGCTCCTCAGCTATGATACATTGAAGAATATTGTCTTTCCTTTAGCTATGTGTGCTTTTAAAATTACAGGAGTGAATTAAGCTGTTGTAATTTATTAGTCTTTCGGTTCCTTTAAAGCTGTGGCACAATTCGTAGTGAATAGATAGGTGGGTTTTGTTACAGCAATGTGTTCTTGTAGCAATTGTGTGTATGTAACTACAAAGTCGTACGTGTGTGCATTTACATGAAGGCTTGCATTTTTTGCCTGCTGAACGACGGGGATGGAATGATGTTAGTATGTACCAGACACAAGAAATATTTGTAGACCCTTGCTTAATCTCCAGTATGTCCATTTACATGTATTGTTCCTCCCTTACCACCACTAGCTTTTTGGAGTTTTCACTGGTATTATAGTAAAATGCACATATATTAAATAATGGATGAGTAAAACTTGGTTTGGTAAAGATATCAAACCTCCGAGTTGCTCTTACTTTTAAGTGAGATCCAGTGCTTTAATGTCATTCAGCACCAGGGTCTCGAAAGCTTTCTTTTGCAGGTAATGTCAGTGGTTTGTCCCTGTCTGTGCCAGCATCCAAACTCTTTTCATCCCTAGTGGGAAACCTGTGATTGACCTCTGTTGTCAGTTAGAGATTACTGACAGGGCCTCAGTATATAGAGGGCTTCCCCTGTGAAACTGAGTAGGCACTTGTAACTTTCACTTAGGGCTACTGCAAATTCCCCACCCCCTCTAGGATTGTCACCTAAGCTAATTATAAATGGAGAGAAGGGGACGGGGAAAAAGGCATGATACCCCACAATGCTGTACTAAAAATAAATCCCCAGAGTATGGAGATTTTTTTCCTAAAGATGCGTGGATTAAATATATTCTACCTGTATATCTTTATTTTAAAATATGTTTAATTTAGGAGAACCAGCAATACAGTTTACTGTAAGATGCAATGAAACATAATAGTTTAATACCTTTGTAGCTCCTTCTAGCTGATGATCTCAGAGGATTTAGCAAACTGTTAGTGAATAAGACTTCACAGTCTCCTTGTGACCTAGATACCTAAATATTATTTTACAGATAGAGGAATAGAGAGGCTAAATGACTTGCTCAAAGTCATATCGCAAGACTGTGGTGGAAGCAAGAACATAACTCACATCTCCCAACTTCCACTTCTGTAGTATTAATCACTATGTCATGCTTTCTCCTATGGATTGTAAATAGGAGTAGACGAGTATGTCCAGGACACCCAGAGCTTTGTATGGCATTCCTTTGTGTGGAGTCCGCATAGGATGGAAATCTAAAAAAATGAATACAACTTTAGTGTAATTTATAGTTGCAATATTCAATATGTTTACAATAACATAGAAAATTGACTTTATTCTCAATTTTTCTTGCAGCATGTAGTCAGTTACACTTGTGCAAAGATGATGTAAAATGGTACCAAAATAGAATGAAAGCATTTTATGCTCTGCTTTGCATTCACTTTATGCTGCTATAAATGACTACATAAAGTATAAGGCACTGGAGAACCAGGCCCAGTGTTTTTAAAGCAGATCTTCAAAAAAAAAAAAAAAAAAAAAAAAAAGGCATATTAAACTTAAGCTCCTCATCATGGAATGCTCCCTCCAGCCAGCCTTGGATCCGGGCCCAGATATCTCCCCTGCAATCCCCCACGTAGGTTGATCTCTGAGTGAGCACAGTGTACCATCAATCTCCATATTCCACTGGCCTAAGTCGTTTGCAGGATGAGAATACAGGAGAGGGTACTGGTAAAGCGCCTAAGAGGAGGAGTCTGGAATCTTCTTACAGAATGCCTACTTCAAAAAAGCCTTTGTCACCATCTCAGAGACCTTGGGTCCTGGGAAAAGTACTGCTGAGGCTCCAGGCTTCTCCGGTACTGGGAGCTCCTCAAAGACCCCTGGTGCCAAGCATACCTCAGCACCAAAGTTGTCCGCTGTACCTTCTAAGCATGACCACTCTAGCAAAGACCCTGAAAGATCTGTCTCTAGAATGTCTTTAACATCAGTAGACTTTTCAGTACCACTTCTGGTACCTAAATAGATGACCCAGGCTCCAACATCAGTACATTTGAGGTCAACATCTTCGGTACCAGCGCTATGAACTAGAGTCCTGCATAACTCGTAAAGCGGCGAGGGCCATATTACTCCAAAGAAAACAGCTGAGGGCCAACCCCCCCCCCCGCCGACCCCCCCCCCCCAGTGCCACCCAGCTGCCCCGAAACACAACTCCCCCAGCGCCGCGCGCCCCACAGAAACAACCCCCCCCCAGCACTGCCGAAACACCCCCCCCACCTGCCCAGCGCCGCCTGCCCCGCGGAAACAAACCCTCCTTCCCCAGCGCTGCCCTGCCGAAACAGCAGTATTGAACCTCGGTAATATGTTATAGTGGACTCTGAAGGTAGTATAATTAAGGTAAAAGAAAAATGTCTTTTTGCTAGAAGTAGAATAAGATCTTCCCCCCACTTTGTAATCAATTGCCCTGTTGAATGAATGAGGTAGGCATGGAAGGCAGGCACCTCCAGACAGCTGCAACCCTTGGAGAGGGGATGGGAGCCAGAACAGATCAGTGGAACAGGTCAGCCACCAATTCGCCGCTCGCCTCCTCAGCCCTCCTCCCCCAGCTCACCTACTTACCCCCCACCACTGCCCGCCCACTCACCTCCTCAGCCCCCCCCACCAGCTCACCTGCCACTGCCCGCCCGCTCACCTACTCAGCACCCCTCCTCACCCACCGCTTGCCTACTCACCCCCCGCTGGCCGCACAGTGACCCCACCTACTGATCCCTGCAGGCCGCACAGTGAGCCCACGCGGGCCACATGCGGCCCCTGGGCCGCATGTTGTGCAGGCCTACGGCCTCGAAAAAATCAACATCCTCTGCAATCTCATCTGGTCCTGACAAAGGTTCATCTGAGACCACAGGAGTTTAGGTTCCCCAAAGACTTGTTGGTGTCTGCTGAGCTGGAGTCTCCGAATTGCTATAGGTACTGAGATCTGCAGGGTCTCTGAGACCTTGACTTTCTCCAGTACCTTCGGGTTCTGTGGTATCATCTGCACCAGGGGGACAGCCATCCTTACCTCCAGTGTCTGCTCCGCCTCTGACCTATGCTGAATACTCCTCTTCAGATTCTCAGATAGAATCATAGATATCTGTGCAGGCAGGGCCGGCTTTAGCAAGAGCGGGGCCCGATTCCTGGGGGCGGGGCTTGCTGCAAGCCCCGCCCCCAGGAATTGCGCCGCGCCACGGGGGGGACGGGGGGAGAGACCCGCGCCGCGGGGGGAGAGAGAGACCAGACCCGAGCCGCGCCGCGGGGGGGCACGGGATCCGCGCTGCGGGGGGGGGGGACGGGACCCGAGCCGCGCCGCGGGGACCGGGACGGAGCCGACCCGCGCCGCGGGGACCGGGCCGGGCCAGAGCCGCTGGGGCCTGCGGGAACGGGCCGCGCCTCCCCGGAGCCCTTCTCGCGCCCCCCCCCCCCCCCCCACCCCAGCTTACCTTGTGCTGCCGGCCCACCCCTGCTTCTTTTCAGACTTCCCGTGAATCTCTGATTCGCTGGAAGCAGGGGAGGGGGAGGGGCATTCAGGGGAGGGGAGGAGGGGCCGGGGAAGTGAGCTGGGGGCGGGGTGGACAGCTGCAGCGCGGGGCCCTCTTGGCGCGGGGCCCAATTCAGCCGAATCGGCTGAATCGGCCTAAAGCCGGCCCTGAGTGCAGGGATCCACTACTTCTCTCCTGACTGCTTAACTGAAAAAGAAGCCCCAAGAGCAGGACAATCTTGTGCCATTCTCACTGGTATGACCAGCACTGGATGCCTCCCCCTCTGTCTTATGCCCCCATCCATGACCATACTGGGACACATCATCAGCTTTCAAGAGCTCCTAGTTATACCTTTGAGGATCATCATGGAAGGCTCCATCTCTTGCTCCTAAACAGCACCAACCACAGGAGGAGTCGTTTGAAGAGCAAGAGGCTAGAGCAGACAAGGAGGTCACAACACATATTGTTATCGCCTCATCTTCAACAGATGAGGCTGTGATGCCTCTTCTGCCTTCTTACGCTGATGATTTTAGACAGTTTCATGAACTGATAAAATGCATTGCTGACTTGCTTCAGATCCCACTCGAGGAGGTCCAAGAGTTGCTACATAATCTCTTGGACGTCCTCCACAAGACAACCTCTGGACAAGTAGCTTTACCAGTGAATGAGGCTCTACTGGATCCTGATAAGACTCTGTCCAAGTACAACCACCTCACCACCTACACAAGCCAATTAGAAAGTACTATGTCCTAGCAAAAAATTCTGAGTTTATTTTTGCACACTCCACCCAACTGTCTAGTTGTGGAGGCTGTAAATGTGCCTGGTAGACAATACCACACTAAGTCTACACTGTACGGTAAAGACCAAGAAGCACCTCAACGTCTTCTGGGCGTAAAAGCTATTCTTTCATGACTCTCCAGTTTAGAATGGGGTGTTATCAGGCTCTGATGTCAATTATAGTAAACTCAACACTTTTATTAATCATCTTCCCCTGGAATACCAAGAACAGTTCCAGGCATCATAGCAGAGGATCAGCTCTTAGCAAGGATAAAGTTGCAAGCCTCCCTAGATGCAGTGGACACCGCAGCTCGTTCCATCTCTACTCTGTCGCTATGCTTTGAGCATCTTGGTTGCAGCTGTCAGGATTTCCTAGGGAGTTCCAGAATACCTTCCTTTTGACAGACTGAAACTTTTCAGTGAGTCCAACAATGAATCCTTGCACACCTTGAAGGATTTGGGGGCCACTGTGGTTTCTTGGTGTACATATACACCTGCAAGTTAAAGAAAATTTAGCAGATCACAACTGCAGAGATCGTATCTAGTACAGTTCTCCAACCTTTGTAGACATGCTGAATCACATGAGACTGATATATCAAAAGAAGAGACCTCCTGCCATGACAACTTCCCCCACCTAGTCCTCTTCATCAAAATGGACATGTTGATGAGGATTTGATTAAGGGTCTGGCACATCCCAACCTCGGGAATGTTCAGCTGCACCACCCTATTCACCTCCCTCATTTTGGAGGTGGATAGGGTATGTCCCATTTTTGCTTTGCATGAGAGCAAATTACATCCAATAAATGGGTTTTGGAGGTTATAACATCGGGTTACTTCATCCATTCTACCAGTTGTTTTACAAGAGCCCATCTTACAACCGTTTGCTAAGATAAGAAGTAATCTCTTTACTATGCATAGGGACCACAGAACCAGTTCCAGTCCAGCACAGGGAGGAGAGATTCTGTTCCAAGTATTTTCTAGTTCCAAAAAAGAATAGGGAATGGAGACCAATATTAAATCTGAGACTTCGAAACACCTTCATGAAATCACAGAAATTCAGGATGTTAACTCTAGCAGCTACAATTCCAGCATTAGATTCCAGGGATTGGTTTGCAGCTCTTGACGTTTAGGATGCATACTGTCATGTTGCCGCTCATCAATCTCACAAGAAGCTTTTTTGTTTCACAGTTGGCCAAAATCACTTCTATTATCGAGTACTCCCCTTCAGCCTCTTATCTGCCCCAAGGGTTTTCTCCAGTCCTGGCAGTAGTACCCACTCACCTTCATTGGCAAGGAATAATTATCTTTCCCTTGAGATATTTCTCTCAAGATTACGAGTGGGAACTGGACTCTTGGATCCTCAAACAGATTTTCCTGATGTGAGGATTTCTGGAGGTGAACATCTTTGCAACCACAGCTAACAGAAATTGCAAGAGTGCTTGAGTGACACAGGTCATCAGTCCTTGTTTCTTATTCCTTAAACAAGGGGCCTTCTCTATGCATATCTTCTGATTCTGAGGACATTGAACGAGATCAAACAAAGCAAAGCCAGAATCATTTTATTTGCACTGACTTGACCAAGACAAGTCCAGTACTCTTACCCGATTCTTCTTGCTTCCCATCCAGCGTTGGAACTTCCAACCATTTCCCATCTGCTGTCTCAGTACTCCAGTTGGACTCTCCATTCCAACCTGGCTATCCTCCAATTCAGAGCTTGGTTCCTCAGTAGTTCTTGGGGATAGATGTTTCCTGTTCGACAGTGGTACAATAGGTCCTATAAAACAGGAGAAAGATCTCTACTATAAATATTTACCTTTTAAAAGTGGAAGAGATTTCATTATTGTTGTATCCAGTGGCAGTTTAACCTGTTCATTCTTCCCTTTCTGCAGTACTTTTGGATTTAAAGAATTCTGATTTTTCTCTGAGATTGTTGGAGTTCATTTGGTGGCAATTACATCGTTTCATTCCCTTGTGTAGGGATTCTCAGTCTTTGCTTATCCCACAATGACAGTATTCATCAAGGGATAGGTTAACCTTTTCTTGCAAATGAGAGAGTCTACTCCCATATGGGATTTGATCTTGGTCCTTAATAGTCACATGACACTTCCACTTGAACTGCGAGCTAAGTGTTCTCTGCTGCATTTATCTATGAAAAGACACTCTTATTGGCCTTCACTTCTCTCCACAGATTTGGGGAATTAGGAGCACTGGTGGCTGATTCCTCCCCCCCTCCTCTTCACTGTTTTTTTCAAATATAAGGTATAGTTATGTCCATAACCCAAGTTCATACCTAAAATATTCTTGCTTGCTATCAGGCTGTTAATGTTCAATCCCCTTCAAAAATAATAGCCCATTCTACAAGATCCCAAGGAACCTCAATGATATCATTTAAAAAATGTACCAGTTGCTGAAATTTGCAAAGCGGTAACCTGGGAATCAGTGCACACTTTTTCCAAACACTACGCCCTGGTACATACCACTAGATCAGATATGGCTGTTGGCATAGCAGTCCTTTCTTCAGTATTGGATCCAGCTCCAAAGCTCCCTCCTCCTTTAGGGGAGTCACCTGACCTGGGACACTACTAGCAGAAGAAGTTATTCACCTTGTACAGTAACTTGAGTTCTTTGAGATGTGTCCCCCCGCAACCTCCCAGGTGCTCCACTACCCACCCTTCTTTCTTCTGCTTTGGAGTTCTGTCTCGCAGGAGTTCACGGTAGGGAAGGGACTGAGAACAGTTTGCCCATGCACCTGTATATATCCTTGGTGCAGGGCGTGGGGATTTCTGAAGAGCATCTGCAGTCAGAATGCTCACTGCTCCTGAAAATTGCCAGTCAAAGGCGCATGGGGCACAAGCGCACCTGAAGTGGAGCAACCGTAGGGACATGCACCTTGTACAGTTACTGTACAAGGTGAATAACCTCTCCTTTTTTAGTTCACCTACTTCTGTTCATTCTATTTTGAATTTTCTTTTCAAGCCTAGTCTGTTTAGTCACAGGCTGGTTTGCAGATCTCAATCCTCTTCTTCCCCCACACTCCGTGTAGCCCTCTTCTGTATTCAGTTCTGACAGAATCTCTTCTCTTATTTGGTCCTTGCTTATTTGGTCCCCTTAGTTACCCGCTCCCCTGTCACTTTCTTTGCCCTATCCCACCATCCTCCTTTTCACACCCCGTCTGTCTCATAAGTCCAGAAATATGCTGTCCTGGAGTCCAGTGCAACTATGTGTGTGCCACTCCCAACAGCTTCTAGCTGCACTCTTGCTGCTGTCAAGGCAAACACAGATCTTACTATTATCATGATTTGTGTTACCATAGCGCCTAAGGGCCCTAGTCAAGGAATGTGACACCACTTGTGCTAGGTGCTGTACAAACACAGAACAAAAAGACTATCTGCCCCAGAGAGCTTACATTCTAAATGTAAGACGAGATAACCTGATACAATACAAACAGGTGTGGGAAATGGGGACAGTATTCAGTAGGATTGGCAGCAGCCTAACTAGAGAGGTTTGCAGGTTATCAGTTTAATGCTTTGCTATATTTCTTTTATTTTACTTTCTGCTGATGAGATGTTTCCCATTTCTCCCTCCACAGTCTGCTTTGCAGATAAGAGTTCTGCTTGTGTCTGGTTCACCAGTGAAGTTGATTTTGACGCATAGACAACCTGCACATCTGATTTGATTTTCATTATTTTTTCCAAATATCCAATTTTTGCTTCTCCAAGAGCCTAAAAGCATTTCACTTCATTGGGGAGCCTTTCACAGCCTTTAAAACAGTCATACAAGATAATCTTACATATGTGTGCGTTCCTTCCCATTAAGGCTGTTCCTGTACCTATTGAAATAGATGGCAACACTCTTACTGATTCCAGTGAATACAGGATCAGGCCTATAATGAGCCACCTCACTTGCCTCCTTGCCAATGACTCGGTTTAGGGTTTTTTTCATTTAAAAATGGGAACAAATTTTCAAATTCAAGTTTGGGGACTTAATAGTTCAATTCCTGTTAATGTCACTGGGAGTCGTACAATTATATGGGTGCACTTCACTTAGAAGATCTGTACCCTTTTGTGCAATTGTCATGATGGAATCATACTGCTCCAATCATCAAATTATTAGATTACGTCTCCATGTTTGCATTCTGTAAGTATGGTGAAATAGAGTGATTCAAATCTAGCATGTGAAATCAAACTTAGTATTAGAATTGAAAGAATACTTCTTACAATAGTGGGGGGGGGGGGAGGGGAAAAATGCTTGAAATCTTTTTCTACAGCTTGCTCTCTGATAGAATTTTAGCAGATATGACTTCACTCATAACTTCAGCAGTTTTGCAATAAGTTTCATATTTTGTAAAGCTCTGTTTCCAAAAAAGGTCCTTGTAAGGTTATTGAAACATCCAGTTTTAAATTGCTTGTAAATTATCTTGGAATGTAAACAATGATTCCAAGCCAGCTGTGAGAGAGAACGAGCGAGAACATTATTTTAGTAAGAATTCAGATGTATTTTGATAATGAACAATTGGGCATTAATGCCTACCACATTTCTTACGTGAAAAAGTTGCCAGTAATGTAAACCTCTTTTTCTGGCAAGGGGAGGTGTCATTATAGTTTAGTTTATGGTAGAGTGACTTTATCGCTGTTGAACTTCCTACTTGTATTAAACCTGTATGAACTAGTTGGGAATATGGGAGATAGTCCTTTCCATTTGATGTTTCACTTTGGCTTTGAATTGCACCATAGGTATCAAAAAAATTATTAAAGTGGAGTTTGATTGATGGAACATGATCACATTCTCCTTGCTGTACATTTACACTTCTAACCGAAAACTAAACCTTTTCAATATATATAGCTATGTTTGTAGGTTGAGATTTCAAAACCAACTACAGGATTTAACCACATGCAACTCCACTGAAATTATTGTGAATTGTGTGGCTAAATTCACTAATTAGCTTTGGAAATCACAATAATATTGTCCAATGAAAAAATATGAAAAATAACCCCAAATTTCTCCCACTTAAAAAATGTGTAAGCAATTGCAATTGAAATTAGCAAGTTTTGGTTCTCATTTTACAACTAAACATTTGTTTCACTCTGTTATCCCCAGACATAAAACTAGGTTAAAATGGAGTTAAGGTTGAGAGAGCACAGTGGTATCTGAAGGTTTAAAAACATAAGAGGAATTTGTAATTATCCCCCAAAATTGCATATGAAGGAAATTAGGGATAAGGTTAAACTTAAGGGAATTTCCAACATGTTTAGGTATGGAAATTCACAGTTAAGGCATCCAAATAACCTTAACTTTGTCCTGTAGTAATGCTGTGCAATAACTATACACCTATGAGTAGTGCCTTTTTAATGTTTATGGTCTCTTATTAAGTAATACTAGTTGTGAAAGACATAATTTTTTCATATTTTTCCCTCAAGGAAAAAAATTCTATTTTCATTAGGGGAAATGAGTTCAGTTAAGTTAACTACAAAGAAAGTTTGGTTTCCTTGAAGTCCAAAACTGTGAGCCCAGTTTCGAAGTGTGGCCACTTGAGTCCCACATTTAGTCTTCATATTGAACACCCTAATAGACCTTACTAGAATAAAAGTTACTCTGGTGTACTTACAAAGCAAACACATTGTTCAGTATGAAAGCTGGGCTTAGGCACCTTCCTCCTCCTTTGGCCATTGCTAACCATGTTTGTTTAATCTATTAGCACTGATTGAGGCAAATCCACTGGTTTTCAGAGACTTCCTTGCTTAAAGACATTCTGTCTAGAAGGCTTGGAAAATTAAATGGATTGTTCAAATTTTCACCTACCATAACTACCAAATCTCCTGTCCAAAGCAAAGAGGAAGGAGAAGACTGCTATTTAAGCCTGTGATACAGTTCTGGTCACCCCATCTCAAAATATATATATTAGAATTGGGGAAGGTACAGAGAAGGGCATCCAAAATGATTAGGAGTATGGAATAGCTTCCATACAAGGAGAGAGTAAAAATATGGGGATTGTTCCGTTTACAAAAGTGGCAGCTAAGGGGAGATATGATAGAGGTCTATAAAATCATGAATGGTATGGAGAAAGTGAATAAGAAAGTGTTAGTTATCCCTTCACATAACACAAGAACCAGGGGTCACCCAATGAAATTAATAGGCAGCAGGTTTAAAACAAACATAAGGAAGTACTTCTTCACTGAACGCACAGTCAACCTGTGGAATTCATTGCCAAGGGATATTGTGAAGGTCAAAAGTATGACTATAAGTATTAGATACGTTTGTGTAGGATAGGTCCATGAATGGCTATCAGCCATGATGGTCAGGGATGCAAACTCGTGCTGGGTATCTTTAGCCTCTAAGTACCAGAAGCTGGGGATGGTTCTATCATTGCCCTGTTCAGAGGGAATGAACAGAAGCATCAGAAGACAGGATATTGGTCTGACCCAGTATTCCATTTTTATGTTCTTATTATTAGTAATGAAGTTGACAGTTTTATAACACATAAAACCCATCCTGAAGTGACTGTAATATGTCACTTGTGCCATAACAGAGCAGAAAACAAAAACAATGTTATGCAAAAACACTGTGTGTGGTTGCAAGCTCACTTGCAGCAGTCATATATATGTGTAAGGTAAAATTGTGAAACATCAAAAAAAAAAAAAAAAAAAAAAGGTAACTAGTTTTTCCATTGCTCTCTGTTATTGATTTGAGAATGTGAAAATGAAACTGTTGTGCAGTTCTTTGTGTGTTAAATAAAATGGCAAGAATTGTATAGGTGAGTGTCAGGAAAGTCGTTTGATGTGTTTGACAAAATATGGCAGGCTAGAAATTCAAATAAAATAATAATGTAATTGAGTATTAAGCTAATTGTCAAAAGCTACTTCTTCCCTACAGTAAAAACACTCTTTATTACATGTTAGTATGTTTTTTAAAAGGAACAATCCTCTGGTCTAAATGATTATACTAAACTGGTGATTTGTGTGGAATGTGTTAGAAATACATACCCTTCAGCATAACAAGTACAGAAGGTTTTATTCTGATTTAAACAAGTAGGACATATTTGTGTTTTCAAGTTTATTTCCCTTTCTTCCTCTTGCTTCCTCAGCATTACTAGGTAAGGAAGCTTGCTCAAACTGACTTGTAATATGTTCTGAGCCTTCAAGGTGGATGTTCACAAGCGGTTCAGGGGGAAAAATACCCTTATGATAATTTTTAAATCTTTCTTAGCTAATAAAAAGCTCTCTTTTATTATTAAGAAAAATGTCTCTGTTTTCCCCCTGACTTTATACATCTTTTGAGTTGATGCTATACCTACTCATGTCTAAAAATGAATTAATCTTATCCATGCAGGATGAAGTTCCTTCCAGGATGAGCACTCTGTTTTTGCAGAGTTGTAGTCTGAGGCCTGGTCTACACTAGGCGTTTATGTCGAAGTTAGCGCCGTTACATCGAATTAACCCTGCACCCGTCCACACCGCGAAGGTATTTAGTTCGACATAGAGGTCTCTTTAATTCGACTTCTGTACTCCTCCCCGACGAGGGGAGTAGCGCTAAATTCGACATGGCCATGTCGAATCACGCTAGGTGTGGATGGAAATCGACGCTAATAGCTCCGGGAGCTATCCCACAGTGCACTACTCTGTTGACGCTCTGGACAGCAGTACGAGCTCGGATGCTCTGAACTGCCACACAGGAAAAGCCCCGGGAAAATTTGAATTTGAATTCCTTTTCCTGTCTGGCCAGTTTGAATCTCATTTCCTGTCTGGACATCGTGGCGAGCTCAGCAGCACTGGCAACGATGCAGAGCTCTCCAGCAGTGATGGCCGTGCAATCTCAGAATAGAAAGAGGGCCCCAGCATGGACTGATCGGGAAGTCTTGGATCTCATCGCTGTGTGGGGCGATGAGTCCGTGCTTTCCGAGCTGCGATCCAAAAGACGGAATGCAAAGATCTACGAGAAGATCTCTAAAGACATGGCAGAGAGAGGATACAGCCGGGATGTAACGCAGTGCCGCGTGAAAATCAAGGAGCTGAGACAAGGCTACCAGAAGACCAAAGAGGCAAACGGACGCTCCGGATCCCATCCCCAGACATCCCGTTTCTACGAGGCACTGCATTCCATCCTCGGTGCGGCCGCCACCACTACCCCACCAGTGACCGTGGACTCTGAGGATGGGATAGTGTCCACGGCTGGATCCTCGGACATGTTAGCGGACGGGGAAGATGAGGAAGGAGATGAGGAGGACGAGGCAGTCGACAGCGCTCACAACGCTGATTTCCCCGACAGCCAGGATCTCTTCATCACCCTTACAGAGATCCCCTACCAACCCTCCCCAGCCGTTACCCCGGACACAGAATCTGGGGAAGGATCAGCCAGTAAGTGTTGTAAAAATCTAAACATTTATTTGTAACAGAACAGGAATATTAACAATTTAAAAAATGGGTTTCTCATGATTAGTTTGATTAGCTTAACGGTTCAGTCATGGGCAGTGCAACTATTGAAAAAAAATCTAGCAATGTCCGGTTTTGCATGATTGTCCTGCCCAAGCCGCTCTACTGGTTAGTCACTGCTACAGCAGCTACAGTAAAATGCGGTCTATATGTCCGGGGATGGAGCAGAAATCCTCCTGTGACATCTCGAGGAAGCTCTCCTGGAGGTAATTGGAAATCCGCTGCATTAGGTTCTTGGGGAGAGCGGCCTTATTGGGTCCTCCGTAGTAGGACACGTTGCCACGCCACGAGACTATCAAGTACTCTGGAATCATTGCTCTGCACAGCATGGCGGCATACGGCCCTGGTCTTTGCAGGCTTTCCCGGAGCATTCTCTCTTTCTCGCTGTCAGAGATCCTCATGAGGGTGATGTCGCTCATGATGACCTGCTTTGAATGAGGTAGGGGAATGTTAGTGTTGGGACTGCTTTGCCGTTCCTTTACAGAACTGTAACCGCTGGTTTGCAGCCACGCGGTGGAGGCGGGAGAGGGGCAGCCGAAAGGGATCGTTCCCGGGGACAGCCGCGAGGGTGTGGGACAGGAGCAGACTTCCTGCTTGCCGAATTGCTGGCAGCAGGGACCGACATTGATTTCAATGTGAAATGAGGCCATTGCTAATATTAAAGTTTTAAGCTGCCACAAGTCTACGGCTTACCATGTCTGCCTGCAACAGAAATTCCGTTCTCCTGAGAGGCTTCTCAAATGTGCTGTAGAAGACCCCAGGCACTGAATGCGAAGGCCGAGAATTCGACCTTGTGCTGAGTGCGCATGTGATAGGTGCTGTGCATGGTCTTGTTAACAGAGAAAGACTATGTTCTTTGTTCACAACAACATTTATCTTTCTGAGGAATTCACTCCCTTTTTCCCATTCCCACAGCCCCATCTGCGACTGTCTCACAACCTAGCCTGTCATCACACTCCCAGAGGCTAGCGCGGATTAGGCATAAGAAGAAGAGGACACGGGAGGACATGTTCTCGGAGCTTATAGCCTGCTCCAGAGCCCAGGCAGCACAGCAGACCCAGTGGCGGGAGAACTTGACCCGAATGCACCAAGCCAACATGGATCGGGAGGAGAGGTGGCGTCAGGAAGACCAGCAGGCGACTCAAACCCTGCTTGGACTAATGAGGGAGCAAACGGACACGCTCCGGCGCCTTGTGGATGTTCTGCAGGAACGGAGGCAGGAGGACAGAGCCCCGCTGCAGTCCATCTCTAACCGCCCTCCCCCGCCACCAAGTCCCATACTCCCCTCACCCAAAGTGCACAGAAGGAGAGGCCGCAGAGTCCCTGCTAACTCTCACTCCACCCCTGCAGAGAGCTCGAGCAGCAGAAGGCTCTCATTCCCCAAAATTTGACAAGTTCTTTCCTTCCCGCCTGACACAAGCCCCCGTCCAAGTTTCACTTTCCCAGTTCCATGTTTGGTTGATAATAAAAAATACATTTCTGTTAACTACTGTTTCCATCATGTTCTTTTGCAGGAGGGGGGGATAGGGGGTTGGTAATTCGACAGGACAGTCACCTTTGGCAGGGTATATAGTCGGGGGCAGGCACAGCAGCAGGGCACATACATAGTGCAGTGATGCAGTGACTAGTTACCCTGGTTAGTCTGGGAGGTTGTTTTCATGTTGTGGTGGGGGGTGGGTTGCTCTGTGACTTTGTGGCAGGGGAGGGCAGTTACAGATCTTAAGCGGCGGTCCTTAGGCAGGATCACAGAGCCGCACAGCAGGGGATCTGTAACCGTCCTCCCCCTGCCACAAAGTCACATAGACCCCCCCATACACACAGTCCCTATCAGGAGGGGTGACAGGCTCCGTTGAAACAACCATCCCACCGCAGCGGAGCCTGTCAATCCTTGAGTTTAGAAGCTGCATTCGCGCCACTACAGTACACCCGCTCCGCACCACAGTCTGCGTCCCAGTTTTAAAAAATTCCCGCGAATACAGTATTAAAGAAAACGGTGTGCTTTAACAAAGTAGAACTATTTTTATTTTGAAACGTGTGTTGGAAGTGGGGTGAAGGGGGTATGTAACTGGATAGGATAGTCAACATTAACTGGGCAAAGAAATGGGGGCAGGTTTAGCTTCTCAATACACAAACTTTAAAGTCACAGGTTACCCTGCTCACTCAGGAACTTTGCTTTCAAAGCCTCCCGGATGCACAGCGCTTCCCGCTGGTCTCTTCTAATCGCCCGGCTGTCTGGCTGTGAGTAATCAGCAGCCAGGCTATTTTCCTCAACCTCCCACCCCGCCATAAAGGTCTCCCCCTTGCTCTCACAGAGATTGTGGAGCACACAGCAAGCTGCAATAACAATGGGGATATTGGTTTCGCTGAGATCACAGCGAGTCAGTAAGCTTCTCCATCTCCCCTTGAGACGGCCAAAAGCACACTCCACCACCATTCTGCACTTGCTCAGCCGGTAGTTGAAGAGTTCTTTTTCAGTGTCCAGGGCGCCAGTATAGGGCTTCATGAGCCAGGGCATTAGCGGGTAGGCTGGGTCCCCGAGGATGACTATAGGCATCTCCACATCCCCAAGAGTTATTTTGTGGTCCGGGAAGTAAATACCTTGCTGCAGCCGTCTAAACAGACCAGAGTTCCTGAAAACACGAGCGTCATGAACCTTGCCCGGCCATCCCACGTAGATGTTGGTAAAACGTCCCCTGTGGTCCACCAGTGCTTGCAGCACCATGGAAAAGTAGCCCTTTCTGTTAATGTACTGGCTGGCCTGGTGTTCCGGTGCCAGGATAGGGATGTGAGTTCCATCTATGGCCCCACCGCAGTTTGGGAATCCCATCGCTGCGAAGCCATCTATGATCGCCTCCACGTTTTCCAGGGTGACTACCTTTGGCAGCAGTACATCAACGATTGCCTTGGCTACTTGCATCACAACAACCCCCACGGTAGATTTGCCCACCCCAAACTGGTTCGCGACTGACCGGTAGCTGTCTGGCGTTGCAAGCTTCCACAGGGCTATGGCCACTCGCTTCTGGACAGTCAGGGCTGCTCGCATCCGGGTGTCATTGCGCTTCAGGGCAGGGGACAGCAACTCACAAAGTTCCAGGAAAGTTCCCTTCCGCATGCGAAAGTTTCGCAGCCACTGGGATTCATCCCAGACCTGCAGCACTACGCGGTCCCACCACTCAGTGCTTGTTTCCCGTGCCCAGAATCTCCTTTCAACGGCATCAACATGACCCATTGCCACCGTGATGTTCTCGGCGCTGGGTCCCCTGCTTTCTGAGAGGTCTGTGCTACTCTCAGACTTCAGGCCATCACCGCGTTGACGTAGCCTCCTCGCCTGACTTTTCTGCATCTGCCTCAGGGAAAGGTGTATGATAAGTTGCGAGGCGTTGAGAGCGGCCACAACTGCAGTGATGGTTGCAGCAGGCTCCATGCTCGCAGTGCTGTGGCGTCCGCGCTGTCACTGACTAGAAAAGTGCGCGAACTGATTTCCCGCCGGCGCTTTCAGGGAGGGAGGGCGGGAGTGATGGACGGATGACGACAGTTACCCAAAAGCACCCTGGACACCTTTTTTTTACCCAGAAGGCATTTGCGGCTCCACCCAGAATTCCAATGGGCAGCGGGGACTCCGGGAACTGTGGGATAGCTGACCACAGTGCACCACTTCCAATGTCGACGCTTTCCCCGTTAGTGTGGACTCACAAAGTCGAATTACTGTCCTTAGTGTGGACACACACGTTCGACTTTGCAATATCGATTCCAAAAATTCGATTTAAGTAAAATCGAACTACTCTCGTAGTGTAGACAAGGCCTGAGTCATTTACTTCTCTTCATATGGTTGTTGATGTCTGTAGCTTAGTTAATAGCACAAATGAGAGCAAAGTGGGGAAAATAATGTGTGTGAATGCAACTTGCCCTTACATTTTGGAGCAGGCAAACTCTGGTCATGCATTTGGAGGCGCTGTAGATTATGAATGGCATTTAGACTATTGAGAATAAGAGACGGTGTATAAACCTTATTGTATAGCCAGAATTTGAAAGGTGTGCTTATTCGGTCAGACTTTTAGCTGCTTTGGTATCTGATGTATGTACTTATTCTTTGGGGAGCAAACTTCTCTTCTCAGAACACAACAGCTGTTGTATGGTGGTATATATTCTTAGAACCAAAGACAATCTGAAACTTGTAGTCATTAATTCACGAAGATCTGTAAAGTTTGTGTATCTGTTGAGTATTAAGGGTGAAGGTCATCATGGGTGTAAGAGTGGTTTTGCATTCATAACACAAACTGAATATTCAACTGCTGTGTGAGGCCCTATTGGATTAATCTTTTTGGTAGAGTGTGTCTTCAGCACCTGTAGCCTATGCTCTGTGCAGTGACACTTGGATAACATCAAGTAGTTTATCCCATATTTGACATTCCAATCTAGTGGGAAATATTGTTTGAATTTTAATTAATGTCTCTTATTTTTTTTTTTTTTAGAGCTTAAGCGAAAATAAATCTCCTTTATTTGCATTAGCACTACTAGCTTTGCATTAGCAAGCTAACTATTACTAATTTTATTCCTTATTTGTATAATGCCTTTACAGTGAAGTAAACAGTACAGTTTAGACTTTGAACAGATGCTGTTATATTGGTATGTGACAAAGGAAGTAAACAAACAAACAAAAATCCACATTTTAATTTCAAGCTGAAAAACATTAGGGGGCAACGGTAATATTTTTCCAAAGAGGGAAAAAATATAATCTTAACTAAAACCTGCCAGCTTCTCACATTTGTTGTTTGTATTGCAGGGGCACCCATAGACTTACTCAGGCTTGGGACAGCATTGTGCTAAGTGCTGTATAAACACTAAGGAAAACCATGAAGTACTTGAAATCTAAGGCTCAAAATGCAGACACGTGAACACAGAGTTCAGTGTTTAGCATTAAATTAAGCCCATGCATAAGTCTTTATAGAATCAGGATCTAAGAATACAAGCAATACATGGAGACTGCAGGAGAGGCATACACTAAAGTGTAGAAGGGCTTTATTTGTATGTGTTTTATATAAAATCATGTTGGCAATATCCAACTGTTGTGGACATCTTTGTACCAGATGGATTTAACTAATTAGTGTAAGTTTGAAGAGAGACTAAAATGACCCCAAGGGGCTGGAGGGATTGATTTACTGGAAACTACCTACCATAGCTTGGTTAAACTATTAACTGGGATGGGAGGGCATAAATTTGCATATATTTGGAAGGTGTTAACATCCAGGAGGGAACAGAATTACTGACAGTGATGCACTATGTAATTAAGAATAATGGCTAATTTAAGTAATAAAGAAATATTTAGGCTATGTATGGTGGAGGGAAATTGGGGGAACATCCTGATACAGATCTCGGACTGTGTAAGTGATGAGAGATCTCCTTATGGAAGTAGTGGAAAGTGTGTCACTTAAACCACCCTAACATTAGATTAAACAAAGCACTAAAGGATGTACTATATGAACTATCCTTTGCTGGGGGAAACAGGGACTAGATGATTTGATAAGAATTTTCTAAGTGCAATAGCTACTCTTTCCAGTGTCGGGGTTCTTTATTCTGCTGAAAAGCAACATTGTGTGTGCTTGTAAAATATATGTGATTTTGGTGAGTATCCATATGAGATCTAGGTATTTCAATGGTTACTTTATTACATTCAATACGTTTTTGTGTATATATTGCTTTTATATGAAGTATCTCTTTTTTAATAATGAGAAGTAAAATGGAACAGTACTTACCTAATGTGTCATGTAAATTCCTCTAGAGATGCCTTCGCGTGTTTGTAAAAACTATGGTGCACATTGTGTTTTGTGCACCAAAAATAGGTTGACATAGTATTTTGTGGACTAATACAAGAACGTCCCTATTCCAAAGAGTTTTAATTCGAAGGTCCCAATACTGTAATTTATTGAACACAAACAGGCACTTGTGTGATTTGTCCATGTGCCGTGTATTGCAGCGTTGGGACCTTAGTTTAACAATGTATGAAGAAAGGAAAGGATGGGAATGGTTGTAAAGAAGTTGTGGTGTAGAGTGTTTCTGTGCTTCTTGTAGTTTCAGGATTCTTTTAAAGTATGTTGTAAAATTATATTTCATTGCAGGGAAGAGAGAGGGAGAGGAGAGCTACTGTTGGAAGGCCAGCTGAAAGTGATATTTTAGGAGAGACTGAAAGGATAAGCAGTAGCTAAGCACTTGGGATCAGGAAGTCACTTCTGAAGTGTGCTCCGTATTTAGAGGGCAATATGAAAAGGCCCAGAGATGAGTGGGAGGGGATGAACTAGCATGCAAGACATTGTACTTTAGATAATTAGTAGTATAAACACTTTTATACAGTGTGTAGCTATTAGTAAAGAATGAATGGGCACATAAGAGTTAATCATGGTCACATCTTAGAGAAGAGGAAGATTTTTGAAGCAAGATCTGAAGACGCTTTGTCTCTGGGAGAGAGGGGGAAGAGTTCCAAAGCAATGGCGCAAGGAAGGAGTACCCCCCTCACCTATGGAAAGTCTTGGGGTGGGGAAAGACAGGAGGTCAATACCGAGGGAGTTTGACATTGAATTTGGAGATGGGCCTCTTAACACAGTCATGTGTTTCCCTTAGTCTGCTCTTTTCTTTTATTTTCTTGATTTTTTTTTTTTTTTTTAAACCTCATCACTTGGCTGGTGTATGAAATACGTGTTACAAATGTCAGGACTAATACAGTTCCAGAAAGCATCTCCAGTTGCTTTGAGATGCAAATTGCTCTTTTAGCCAAGGTTATGGTTGCTTTTTAACTTATGTGCATGTGATTTTTTGCTTCTGAAAGGCTGACAGCCCCAGAGACTGAAGTTCTCTGTGGAACAGGTAATATACAGTATACAAATTAACACATACTCCCTTTCAGTGTACCTCAACTCTAACCTGGAGGATTCACCTCTGGGTGTGTGAATAGCTCAGTTTCCAGGTCTGCTCAGTCCATATATAAGGCTATCAATAATAGTGTGTTACAGTCAGTTGTGGTAGTGTCTTTTTAGGATGTGGAAACTTGTCCTATGGGAACTTGACTTAGACAATTAAATCATTTCATATAAGCCACCAAACATCTATTGCATGATAACAGTTGTTAGTCGTTGGGTTTAAAGTGCCTACCTAGAGGTGAAAAGTTTTATATCCCATTATAAAATTCATAATTTTACTAGATATTTTATCCTGATTTTTGCAAGTGGGATAATCACATTTTAAATAAGACTCATTAAGTTATTTCTCTTATGGAGATAGTAACTTAATCATTAAAATGTCCAGCACACCTGAGAAAGGGAGGAATTAGGTATTTTGTATAAAGAGCTGCTTTGCTGCTTGAATATCATGGTAAAATAAATGAGTATAGAGATCAAAAACTCTTTGCTTTCTTTCCACAGTGTTTACCAGCAGTTTTTTTAAATAAAAAATGTAAGTTTGTTTTTTTCATGCCAACAAAATTTTCAAATGCTCAGCTTTCTTTGGAAAAAGATCCCTCTGTATTCTTTGGGAATTTGGGGGAGGTTGTTATTTTGAACCATTGCTGGATGAAGATCTCTTTATATTTTCCCTCTCCCCAATTTCTCCAACTCTGGCAGAATTTGGAATGAGGTAGATAAGGTGGGAAAGATTGAGGATGTTGTCATCCTGTACTGGCTTGGGGGGAGAAAAGAGATTTTCCTGATTAGGCAGCAGTAGCGGAATCATTTTCTCTTCTTTCAGATTTAGTCCATATCTAACGATAAAAGAAGAGGACAAACTAAATTGAATTTTCTATGAATTGCCTGATGGCCGAGTGGTGGAATATAAGGAAATACTGGCTTTCTTCTGCAGTATTGGATATTCTGACAGCAGTAAGTAAAGGAATCCATAATAACGCTTACTGAAGTGGGAACACTCATGGATTTACAGGCTCTTTCTATATAGGAGAGCATGAGCATGCTTAGCATTTTCCAAACTCACAGATGTAAGGTGAGGATATTTCTTTTTCTAGAAGGCGTCTTTTATTAGTAATTTTCTTTGCTAGAAGAATTGGGAGATTGCAGGCATTAGCTATTGTCCCAGGAACATTCTCTTTGAAAATAAGTCATTTCAGAACCTAGTTTAGTTGTCATCTTGATAGAGAACATCTTAAAGACATTAGGATAGAAATCCATGAAAATTTTGTGTTTTATTAAACTTGACATCCAAAAGAAAGAGGTTGTTCATCTTTTATTATGTTGTTGTGGGATTGAGGATTTTTTTACATATTTATAGAAGATTACCTTTCTTTAAGAAGGAGCCTATGCTCAGCTGAAGATAATGTTTCTTCTCAACTGTGTCTGCCTCCTAGACTAGAAGTTGTTGATGTGAGGACAGTTAGGAAGGATTTCTTTATCAGATCTTTGTGATAGCATCATAGTCATCTTTTTCAACATATACGAATTGCTGTAAATTATGTATTTATATTATAGTAAGTCTTAGAGGTCCCAGCTAGATCAAGGCCCCATTGTGCTAGATACTGTACAGATACATGGTAAGAGAATAGTGAAAAAGCTACCATCTAAATAGGTAAGGCATACAAAATAAAGTGTTATCTCCATTTTAGAGATGGGGTATGGGAGCACAGAAAGATTTCCTCCAGGTCACTCAAAAATTCTGTGACAGAACCAGCAACGGAACCCAGATCTTGAATACTATTCCATTGCCCAAAGACCATTATTTTTCTCTGAAACATTAGTGTAGCTTCCCAAGCTAGTTTGTGAATGCTGTCCATGTCTTGTCTGATTGCTTAAAAGTCAGTTATTCACTTGCAGCTCTGTACATAGCATAAGAAGTAGTGGCACATTTTCTGCGCTCAGGTTCTCTCCTTAGGTTTTTAAGATCAGGCTTGACAAAGCCCTAGCTGGGGTTATTTAGTTGGGGATTGGTCCTGCTTTGAGCAGGGGGTTGGACTAGATGACCCCCTGAGGTCCCTTCCAACCTTGATATTCTATGATTCTAGGAAGGTTGGTTGACTTAAGAGTCAACATAAGTGTAACATTTTAATCAATTTGTATTAATTTGAGAAACGAGAGTAAGAGACGTGACATACTTGCAATATTTCTACTGGAATATAATCACTGCAATATGTAAATTGTGGATTTAACAAAACAGAAAGTTGCCTATGCCAGCCAGTTAACTAAATGCTCACCACTCCATTATCCCAGCAGAGACTTTTGCAGGGTTATCTAGTGGAAAACAGGGATGAACTGGAAAACATCAGTAAAGTTTGGAAATATCAGCCTTTCAGATGTTTAACCTACCTAACAGCTGCAGTTTTAGGAAATGGGAAACTTGATGAAAGGAGGATCACCAATAGTCTGTACAGTAGGTGATGGTTATGTACTATGCTTTTTGATACAATATTCACAAGAGAAAAGTGAATTGTCTCATTTTAGAATGTTTTTCCATAAATGGATTTCTCATAATGCATGTGTTAACAGAGCTTCCTGTTCCAAGAAGGTCCGTGTAGAAAATCCTTGATGGTTTGGGATGCAGTAATACTACACCTGCATCATTAGTATGTGCTTATTTCTTAAAACCTAGGGCTACTATGGCATAGGAGAGAACACTGACAAAGGTTTGTACTACCTATCCACACCCCTTCAGCCAGTCAAATGAGTTTCTCAAGTCAGTCTGATTCTCTCCCTCCCTTCTCAGCCTCTTCCATTGCTTCTCATATAGCCTGTTTTGGCCTTTCCAAACTGTCAACAGACTTGCACATCTTAATTACAATATTTAGAAGCATTCCAAAGATCATTTGCATGAATTGATTTAATGTGAAAAAGGCTCACATTTCTTGTAGAATAGAATTTCTTCTGTTTTTGATACCTGTTTAAAGATGAAACTTTGCTCTTTTAATTACAATTTAAAAAAAATTAAAATCCTGAATTGTCTCTTAGGGAAAAATATATCACTGTTTTGTAGGTATAGTTTCTTCTTTGAGCAGGGATTCCACTGTAGATTCATGTGCACATCATGCACACAAGACTGGATTTTGATTAGCAATGTCCGGGGTCACGCATGCCCCATATCGCCTCATGCTCTTATATGAATGTGTAAAGGGTGGGTGGCCACAACCCTCCCTTGGTACCCCGTTACCACCCAGGACAGTGAGATGGGCTGCAGTGAATGTCTGACCTGCAGGTTCTTAGTTCAGGCTAAAGATCTTCGAAATCTGAGGTGTCAGGGGGAGGGATAGCTCAGTGGTTTGAGCATTGGCCTGCTAAACCCAGAGTTGTAAATTCAGTCCTTGAGGCGGCCACTTAGGGATTTGGGGCAAAATCAGTACTTGGTCCTGCTAGTGAAGCCAGGGGGCTGGACTCGATGACCTTTCAAGGTCCCTTCCAGTTCTAGGAGATAGGATATCTTCTGCAAATCTTCAGAACCACTTCTGATCTTCTGTTGTGATTTCCATGAATCAACCATGAACTTCATTACTTAGATCCCCTCACTCCATGTACAGAGATTATCAAATGTCAAATTCAAAACCTGCAGGCTTCAAGCCCTGTCCATCCTGCAATGAAATAATACCCTCGAAAGACAAACACAGTAGGAGTCTCTTTTGCCTGAGGGAATCACATATTCCAAGCAGATGCTTATTATGCTTATTCTCTGCAAGGACTCATTTTCCCCCAAGTCAGATTGTTGGTGATGGGGGTTTTTTTCTCCTTCCTCTGCAGCCTGGGTCACATGCTGGGATTATCTAGGTATATATCACTTAATCAGTTCCCTGCCATTGCAGGGGCCTTGGTCATAGGTGCATCTCAGTCCCTCCTGTTCTCTGCCTGTGGCACACAGTAGTTTAGTCTCCTGTGGGCTGCAACATTTTGGTCTAATTGTGGTTGTTGGCTTTGGTGTGTGGGTGCTGGGTGGTGTTGGTGACCTGTGAGTTACAGGTCAGACTAGATGATATGGTAGTCCCTTCTGGCCTTGACTCTGTGACTCGCACGTTACAAGATGCGAGGCTGACGCTCCTGAAAGTCTTATCAAAAGTGGAGGAAACAAGGTCCAGAAACCTATTAATAGACAAGCCAGCATTATCTAACACCCCACTGAGTGGACAAGCAATGCCCAAGCCTACTGTGGAGAAGACTGTGTTGGGGAGAGATTGACCTCTGTTTCAACATCAAAGCCAGCACTGACACCTCAGATTTTGAAGTTGAGCACTGAAAGGGGCCTCTCTGAACATTGAGGCAGAAGCTCAAGAAGGATCTCAGTGTCCTCCCCTAAGAGTAGACACAGCACACCCTCTGAAGGAAAATCCTACAAGCCCCACACAGTGTTGAGGGATAGAAAAAAGGAGCAGACTGTGATGCAGCAGACTTCACCATTGTTGATGACGCGTCTCTCAGCATCCACCCCAGCCTTGGGGCATGAGGCTCGGGTAGAACCAGGTCCATTGTTGGTACCAAGACATCTGCCAGTACCAGTAGAGACTCCAGGACCAAAAGCACCTTATACATGGGCATGCCCTCTGGGGAGAGGTCTGTTCCTCCTCACTGTCACTGGGGCATATACTGAGGGGACATAGAAGGCATTACTCTGGTGCTGTAAGTAGCATAAACTCGAGCATGAATAATCTGCAGGGTCCACTACAGGCCATGTCACAGAGCAGCTAGTCCCCAGCTCCAACTTCTTGTGCCCAGGCCTTCCCCGTAATACATCGCCAGTTCCAGTGGGAGTTTCTGTGGGGCTCCAGAGACAAGGAGGGGAGAGGGGGAATAAAACACATTTCTGCTGCTTCCCTCTTGTGCTGGATCTCAGTCATTTCTAGTTGTGGCTATGGAGGGGATAATCTGGACCCATATAAATAAATGAATAAATTTATTTTCCTATGTTACAACTATCTTTATTCCCTCAGTTTCATTAGTTTAAGATCTAGCTGCTTTTTCAACATTCATACTGTGCTTTTTCTTTGTATTTTACACACCTTGGAATTGAAACTTAACCTAGTTTTGTTTAACTAGGGCACTGGTATCAAACTGGCCTGTGGAGCATGTTGGTGGTGCTATCCAGAAAGCTGGCAGGTCATGTGGTGCAGACTCTTATTTTGAGCTGCAAACTTCCATGAGAGGGTTAAAAAAACCCTTTCTTAGTATTACTTATCCATATAAGTAATTGCTGTAGTTGCCACAGGAACGTGGTAATTGCTAATGGAAGAAGTGAGAGAGGTGGTACATACTCTTTATTAAGATGTGGTCTGCAGCATAAAAACGTTTGAGAATCTCTGCACTTTGGATTTGCAGGTTGAATTTAGGTGTTGCCAGCACAGTTGCAATCTCCTGCCCCCCAAAACTCTTCCATGTAGGCTAATGCCATAAGTGGTTGCGTTTTGCTCTGCCTGCCTCCTTCAGGATTACCCTTGTGACACAACCAACCTTGTGCTGCAAAGGAGGATGCAAAAATAAAATGATAAAATATAACATCATTAACATTTTTATAACAGTTAAAACTTTGAGTCCTTGTGGCAGCTTGGAGACTAACAAATTTATTTGGGCATAAGCTTTCGTGGGCTAGAACCCACTTCATCAGATGTGTGAAGTAAAAAATACAGGAGCAGGTATAAACACCTGAAAGGATGGGGGTTGCTTTACCAAGTGTTAGGTCAGTCTAACGAGATAAATCAATTAACAGCAGGATACCAAGGGAGGAAAAGTAACTTTTGAAGTAGTAAGAGAGTGGCCCATTACAGACAGTTGACAAGAAGGTGTGAGTAACAGGAGGGAGAAATTAGTATTGGGGAAATTAAGTTTAGGTTTTGAAATGACCCAACCACTCCCAGTCTTTATTCAGGCCTAATCTGATGGTATCTAGTTTGCAAATTAATTCCAGTTCTTGGTATCCTGCTGTTAATTGATTTATCTCTTTAAACTGACCTAAGACTTGGTAAAGCAACCCCCATCCTTTCATGTATTTATACCTGCTCCTGTATTTTTTACTTCATACATCTGATGAAGTGGGTTCTAGCCCATGAAAGCTTATGACCAAATAAATTTGTTAGTCTCTAAGGTGCCACGAGGACTCCTTTTTTTTTTTTTGCTGATACAGACTAACATGGCTTCCACAAAACTTTGATATTTGTCTCACGGGAATTCACCTGCAGACTACAAAGTCCAAAAAGCAAATGTGAATTAGCAGGCATGGACACCAACACAGGCTCCCAACAATGTGTGTACTATATTTTAAGTTGCTATGGCAGTCCTGTTGCTGCCTTGGTAGCATCACCTCCACTCATGAGAGCCAAAACAGAAGAAGGATCGTTAATTGAGGGATACACATCAAGACTGCGGTCCTGCATGGGAACCAGAAAGTGAAACTTAACCAGTCTAGTTTCACTGTCCAAGTTAAATAGAATGTAAGAAAGTAAATAGTAATAAGGAAGCTAGAGTTAAAAAAAATCAGTTGTGTAATCGAAGATGTTAGTAAAAATAATTATTTAAAATGCGTGACACTGCCTTTCTGAATCTGTTGACACAGTATAAATTAATGGTTTTGATCACTGCTCATTTTGATTGCCAGATAGAACATTCAAAGGTATGTTTATTTCTAGAAGGCTGTTCTCTTATTTCTGCATGTTCTGCTGAGATGAATGTAATACAAAATGTTTATTATGAACCCTAGTATAGTTGGGAAGCTGGAGTACAGAAGCCTTTTTGTCAGAGGTAGTCATTTATACTTCTCTGGCAAAGACTAAGAAATGAATTTGGTCACGGACCCACTCACTTAGAGCCTCTCACTGAAGTCAATGGAAATACTTCAGTTGATTTTAATTGTGCTTAGATTGTGCCCTTGCATCTCTCACAAGGAAAGCTATATATTGAGGTTCTCAGTTTTGCCCCTTTGTACTGACATCTTTCCTACTTGGCAGGATTATTTTTAAAGGTTTGGTGTAGAGACATCGCTACAGCCATTTAGCTAAAGAGAGCATAAGAGCTGAATTTTTATCTGAAAACAATTAGAGAAAAATATACAGTACAATAACAGAACTCTACACGACTATGTACATATAATATATACCAGTGGTTCTCAAACTAGAGGGGGGTGTCAAACATATGACCCGTGGGCTAGATCTGTCCTGAATTATGTATTTTTGGCCCACTAGACACATTCAGTTCGTGTGGAATATCAGCTTTCTTTTTTTAAAAAGTAAGTTTCGAGCCTTGGTAGCTGCAGAGAGAACTTCTGAAACATGAACCAACTATAAACTGAAGTCATGATGTTGGCCTGAATCTGCACAGAGCCTGAAACAATGATTCTGTCTCCTAATCTCACTGCAACATCTGCGCTAAAGCCCAGTGATAAACACTTGATAATATTAACTATTCCTTTGTTGATCACTTTAGCAGATAGAATGGAAAATGGGGAAAAGAAAAGCCTGAAAGGGTGGGAATTGGGGGTTGCTACAGGGAAGGAAGAATAGAGGGACTGACAAAGATGGAGAGAAATGGGGGAAAGAAGAGAAACAAAGGGCAGAAGTAGCAGTGGCCAAAAAGGAAGCAGATTTTCTTACTATGTGACAATAAGATACAGAGTAAATAATAAGTTTAGTTACTATGTAAATACAGTATTCTCCCATTAATTTCTGTGCAAACCGCCCACTCACATCATTGGAAGTTAATGTGTATATATAGAGGGGGTTATGAAGTCTACAGTTCTATACCCTGGCTCATAGACCATAAATAAACATACAATCCAGCCATCTTGTCGAAGTGTGTTTGCCACCCCTTCTTTATATTCCATCCCACCCACTTGGCTCAGAGCAGATGAGCTGAGACCCCATCCTTAGCACATATACTAGAAACAGTATTCACATAGATCAACTAAAGCATAACCCTTCTTTGAGAGATTTCAATTAAACATGCAAGCTTGGGACAGTGTGGAGGAAGAGGCGGGGGTTAAAGGCAGATAGAGAACCTGGGTCAGCCTGGACAGGAGAGTTGTGGGAGCCATGAGCCTTCAGGATGGATTGAGATGAAACCTGGAGCAATTTCATCCATTATGTTCCTGCATCCCATTACTCCCCTTATATTCTCCCATCTTTCTCAGCTCATCTTCCCATTCCCTTGAGCCTCTGCTTCCGTCACCTCTGTGCCATCACAACCCTAAGGTGGCTGCTGCCTCCACCTCTTCTTCTTTTGCAACTCAACACAGATGGACATTAGAATAAGAAGCATTGAAAGCAGAGAAGATATGATCAATTTGGTTAGTGTTGGTACAATGGAAGGAATCACGGCAGGGGGAACCCTCCTGATTCCTGGCAGCCTTGCTGGGAGCATGGGAAGACTGTAGTTGGAGCTGGAGCAAGCGTAAAGGAATTCTGAAAGAAAGACGCAGGCATTTTATCTTTAAAGTTGTAAACAAAGACAAGTTTCAGGTCCCACCCACAATCTGAGAGTCTGGTATGCAACACATTATAATAGGTGCAGCAGCTCTTTAAGACTTAAAATTAAGCTCCCTTAAAGTGAAGGTTACACAACAGTTTCAAATTAAGTCACCTGCACCTTACTGAATTGTTCAAGACTTTATGCTGAATTTTTTAGGCTTGAATTGAGCCCATAGGTAAAAGAATTTTTTTTTTTTAAATCTGCCCTACAAATGAAAATGAAATAGTAGAAAATTGTAGTTGGCAAGGAAATAGTCAGGAGGAGCACCTTTCAGTGTTCCAGAAGAATCTTGGTTTGATTTGATCAATTTAAATGTCTTTGCAAATCATTAATTGAGTATACATATAGTAAGATGGTAAAGTGTTGAGCTGAGGAAGGCTTCAGTGCACAAGAGTTATGGAGCTAACTTAGCTGCCTAGTGAAAAATCTAGTCAGATGCATAGCTGCAAAAAGACAGGGACATCTTGGGCTGGAGGAATGGTCTGGACTTCAGACCATTTAAAATGTAAAAAGGTTGGTGGGAGGGCTCTCTTACCCTGTAAGGAGTTCAAATGGTGAAGTAAGGCCTCCATAAGTAGATGATCTCCCTCTTATGCACTTTTGGACACCTGCACAAGTTATGTTGTTGGTAAACTCCTAGGATAAAATAAGTGAGTACTAAAAATTCCTTAAAATTCAGTGAGGGAAAATGTGCATTTAGTTATTGCTTCAGCCTCTAGATCTTTTAAGATGTGAAGGAGTTGAGGGGAGGAGTTCCCATTGTCTTTATTAGGTGTTCAGGATGCATCCTAAAGATGTGCATCTTTGAGAATCTCTTGCGGCCCTCCTAAGGTATGTGTGGTACTGGAAGTTCGAGCCAAATCGTTCCAGATTTTGAAATGTACATGCACCATTTGTAATCCAATAGGCCTTTAGAGTTCTGGAGGAAAAACACCTTTTCAGATATTTTTTAATTTAAAAAAAACTTGGACATTTCAGGAAAAAAAAGTTACTTAAATGATTGATTAGTTGTTCAAACCAATTCAGATTCAAACAGGTTCTTATCACAGAAGGCATTCTAGTGCTGTGAATCCAAATATGTCTCTTTACACCACTGAGTCCAGTACCAGAATTTTCCTTGCTTTGCTAGCACTTGGAACTGGTAGGGCACAGGTAGTCAAAAATTTTTTGTCAAGGTCCAAATTTCTTTGTCAAGGTATAGTCAAGGCCCAGACTCCAGAGGAAATTAAATAATAATAATAATAATAATAAGTAAATAAAAAGATTTTGGGGTCCATTCTAAAGAAGCTGGCAGTCTGGATTTGGCCCGCGGTCTACCTATTGACTACCCCTATGGTAGGGTCTCTGAGAAGATCAATCCACTCCCACCTTGGATACTCTTCACAAGTATGTCTAGCCATTCCCAGTCAGGCAGTGCAATAATTAAACCTTCAGTCAGTGTTGATATCGGTTTCTGTGTAAACTGTAATTAATGGGAAATTCCCAACATTATTTAATATCTCCAACACCCTAAATTGATTTAATTAGCCATAGCACCTGGGAGGCAGCATACCGTTCTCGGTTATTTATGAGTCACAGGTGTCACCACCCAGGCTGTAATCTACTGGTGAAGATTACTTGCTGCTTCTTTCTTTCTGGTGGTTCCCTTCCACTCTCCTTGGTCACTGTTCTATCTTTGGCTTCTTAGGGCTTGTCACCCCCCTGATCACAGCAAGTTTGAGCGCTTTAAAGCGCTAGTGTGGACAGGCTCTCAGCGCTGGGAGCCGTGCTCCCAGCACTCGGAGCTATTCCCCTTGTGGAGGTGGATTACCTGGAGCCCTGGGAGAACTCTCTCCCAGCGCTCACGCACTCCTGTGGGAGCGCTTTGAAGTTTCTAGTGTAGACGTAGCCTTGGTTTACATCTACACTTGACAGGAGGGGTTCTCCTGTCACTAGTAGCTCCTGACATGCAGTAGCTAGGTCGATGGAACAATTCATCGACCTAGCACTGTCTACACTGGGTTTTCGGTCGGTTTATCTTCATTCCTCAGAGGTGTAACAACTGTAGCTGGGTCGATCTGATTTTCTAATGTAGACCAGCCCTCAGTGCCTTTGTTGAAAAGTCATTTGCCCTCTGCTTTCTTCTCCTTAACTACTTGTGTGTTAACTTGCATTGTCTTTGGTGCTTTGATTTATTTGTATTATGTTAGCATCCAAAGGGTCCCAATCAGGACTGGGGATCAGCTGAACTAGGTGCTGTATGAATACCCAGTCTCTTACCTGAAGAAGAACAACTTGGTCTAATTCATATAATTTTGTTTCCTTGATTTCTACACTAGTGACTTCAAGCTTGCTTTACCTTGTTTAGCTCACCTAGGATGGGATTTTCAAAAGCACTAGCCACCTAAATGACTTAGAACCACAAATCATATTGACTTTTGCTGGGACTTGAATTCCCAAATCAAATAAGCACTTTTGACAATCACATCCATTGACTTGTCACTTGTAACATTTCACAATTTGAATTACCTTGATACTATATCTCTTGTGTATCCAAATTTCTTCTCTTTTTGGGACTTAGAACCTGTTTACACTGCTCCGCAGTTCAGACTACAAAGGTGTGAATAGTGGCGCACACCAAAGTGCTGCCCTGTAATCCCCTTGTGTGGGTGCTGAGGGCATGAACTAAAATGTTCCTAGATCTCATTAACTTAGTCCTCTTCAAACAGCGGCAAATTATTGAGAAGTAGGAACTTTTTAGTGCGAACCTGCAGCATCTGCACAGAAGAGTTTTACTCAGTTTAATTTTACTCAGTTCATAAAAATGTGTGGTTTTGGTAACAAGGTGATTAACATTTAATCTTTATAGTTGTCCAGTCCCTGAAAATTCATATAGGATCTGGCATTTTCAAGAATAATATGAAACCAATATCAACTAACTACTGATGCAACTTCACCTCTTTTCACAAAAGGAGAATTGTTACTTGTAATAAAACTTATATTAGATGGAAGGAGTGGACACTTATTTCTAACATAAGGGAGCAGCTAAACATGCTTGCATAACAGCGCAGTTGCCTTTGTATTGTGTTTCGGTTTCAGGTTTCAATTCACCTCTCAAACCACTCAGATTAGATTTTTGTAAAAGTGATCTTATGTAGTGAAAGAGGTTTTCTCTTTCACTGTCATTGAGCTAGAGTGGGAGAGAATATATCTAACAAATTTCTAGCCCTAGAGTTTTTCAAATCTATAACTTGAGCTGAGGGTCCAGGTTGATGAATGTTTTTCAGTGTACCTATCAGTGCGACATTTTGGTCAATCTAAACAAGTTTCACTTCAACACTGACTTATTAAACATGACCAAAATTAATTTTTAGAATATAATTTTACTAAATGTTCAGCGGAGCAATTATTACATAAGGTGGAATGTATGTTTACAATTAATAGGGGAGCATGATTCCTATATAATAAAATACAACTTCTCTAACAGTCAGCATTGTGAGGTCCTTGGTGCTGTGATCACCTTAGCTCTGCAGTGGAGGGATCATTCCTTTCCTGAGTTTTTCTATACACTTAGATGTAACTGATTATGTATAGTGTGCTCTACATGTAGAGAAGGAACTTCATATAAGTCATTTGACCTTGATTGTTACTACAAGTAATCCTTACTTTCTATGTGTATTATGATGGAAAGTTAAAAATTATATCTGACATCTGTAGTAGCCTTTGAATGTTCGTGCCACACTCTGCAAAGGCAACATATTTTCTTTGTTTTCTGTGATTTCTGTTTTTTTTAATGCATCCTTTACTAAAATAAAGTCTGGCAAAATTGGATCATGTTATGGATACAGCTATCTTATTGTTTACAAATGTTACTAATATAAAAACTATAAACACAAGAATTCCCTAGTACAGTAAGGCTTATTCTCTGAAAAATGCAATAAAGTATGTTAATAGAAATATTGATCTTATGACTTTATTCTATAGAAGTCAGGATTTCTACAGTCAACTTTTACCATCCCTTCGCCCTTCTACCTTTTCCCACACTCACATGGGTATGACACATAATCATATAATGTCGGACAATATTACATGCTATTACTCAAATATTTAGTTTTCAAACACAGGCTGTGGTCCTATATAAATATGTTCTACGGCAATTGTGGTAAATTATCAGATGATAAAGGTACATTAGTATGTGAAAGGTTTACCGTATGACAACTAGATTTGGACAAAGTATTTGTAACAAGAAATGTTGTTTATCAAAATATGCTCGTTTTTGAGTTTGACAGTGGAGGCAATTTTATAGACGTTTGTATTTCTTGAGTTAAAATTTGTGCAAATATTTTTGTTCTCATTAAGATGTCTGAAAATATATTGTGACAAATGTTTGTGCTTTTTTTTTTTTAAGTTTTGAGTTGGACTGGTTTAGGTACAACTGGTTAGATAAGTTTAGCAAGGTGATTGCCCTGGTTCTTTGGTTGGTTGAGCCTATCCATGTTGTCAGAAGAGTTAGCAGACATGATTCCCCATTTTTTCTCTCTGAAGGAGTGGCTGTATTTCATGTGCTTTCTCTGAACTATTAAAAGTAGGGTTGGGGGCAGGGAGCAGATCTACCTTAGGGAAGCCACAGGCCAGGGGGAATACAGGAAATGCATAATTTTCTTTCTCTTTTACCTCTCCCCCTCCTAAGTTGGGGCATATCCCCAATAAATGTTCCATCTGTAGGTCTTTTCTAAAAGAACCAGAAAGCTAGAGAGGCTGACATCAGACTTTTGGATAGCTCTTTGTGGCTTGACTTGGACCTAGGCAAGCGAGACCTTCCTGTACCAGCTCAATCTGAGTTCAGAAGTGCCCTGAGCTCCAGATCAACAGCTAGCTCCCAAGTCTGTCATCTGTGATGGCCCTGGTTGCAGATGTGATAGGGCAGTTAGATTCCTGAGACAGGGGTGCCATTTAGGGGGGTCAGGAGAGGGCTTTAGCGCCCCCCTCCAGTTTTGTAGGGGAGGTCTACTCACCCTAGCCCCATTTATATTCATAAATGATCTGGGAAAAGGTGTACACAGTGAGGTGGTAAAATTTGCAGATGATACAAAATTACTCAAGATAATTAAGTCTAAGGCAGACTGCGAAGAGTTACAAAGGGATCTCACAAAACTGGGTGACTGGGCAACACAATGGCAGAAGAAATTCAGTGTTGATAAATGCAAAGTAATGCACTTGGCAAAATATAATCCCAACTATACATACAAAATGATGGGGGTCTAAATTAGCTGAACCTGTCAATAAAGAGATCTTGGAGTCATTCTGGATAGTTCTCTGAAAATATCTGCTCAATGTGCAGTGGCAATTAAAAAGCTAACAGAATATTGGAAATTATTAGGAAAGGGATAGATAAGAGGAAAAATATTATATTGCCGCTATATAAATCCATGGTATGCCAACATATTGAAAAATGTGTGCCGACTTGGTCATCCCGTATCAAAAAGATATATTGGATTTGGAAAAGGTACAGAGAAGGCAACAGAAATGATTAGTGGTATAGAGCACCTTCTGTATGAGGAGAGATTAAAAAGACTGGGACTTTTCAGCTTGGAAAAGAGATGACTAAGGGTGGATATGATAGAGGTCTATAAAATCATGAATGGTGTGGAAAAATTGAATAAGGAAATGTTATTTTCTTCTTCACATAACACAAGAACTAGGGGGTCACCAAATGAAATTAATAGGCACCAGATTTAAAACAAACAAAAAAATGTATTTCTTCACAGTCAACTTGTGGAACTCTTTGCTAGGGGATGTTGTGAAGGCCAAAACTATAACAGAGTTCCAATAAGAACTAGATAAGTTCATGGAGGATAGGTCCAGCAATGGCTATTAGCCAGGGTGGGCAGGGATCCACCACCATGTTCTGCATGTCCCTCGCCTCTGTTTATCAGAAGCTGGGATTGGGCAACAGAGCAACTTGATGATTACCTGTTCTGTTCATTCCCCCTGGAGCACCTGGCATTGGCCACTGTTGAAAGACAGGATACTGGGCTAGATGGACCATTGGTCTTACCCAGTATGGCCATTCTGATGCTCCCCGCTGTAACCCACTAGTCCCCGCTCTCCTCCCAGAACTGGGATAGAACCCGGGGGTCCTGACGGGGTCTCTCTCTCCACAGAGTTAGTAATAAAGTAAGAATATACATTAAAATTTTAAAGCTAACCACTATCCTTTAAGTGACTTGCCATAAGATGTCAGAACATGTTGTTAGAGCTGAGTGGGTCTAATATTTATTAAATTTTCTTTCTTTTTAATAAAGGCATTAGATACAGGGCTCCTGTCAGTTAATTGCTAAGTTAGCTTCCAAAAAACTAGAGTTTTAAAGTGCCTAAGTAGCCTCAGGAATCACAGTTCAAGTTGTGTCTCCACTTCCCCCCTCCACCCCCCTCCCGGAATCTGAAATGGCGCCCCTGTCCTGAGAAGAGCTTTGGCTAGTGATAGAAAGGAGCTGTGCTCCTCTGGGAAATAGAGGGGTAGATCCCCTTCAGCTGACCCAAGCAAAAAGATTTAAACTGCTTCACCAATCCTATGTGGACTTAATGGCCCGAATTGGGTGCTGTTGGAGCCCTGAGGGCGCATGGTACTTGGTCTTCAACACCATCTTGGGAGGTGGGTCTAACTGCCTCTGGTACACCGTCAACAGTGACATGATCACTTTGGCACTCTCTGCTCTGATACTGTAATCTCCTGCTCTGCTTTTGTGGCACCATGTGTCTCAGTAATAAGATAATTCACAGTACTAAGAGATCTCTACATATAAGCTGAGCTAGAGTCATCATTGCTATCTTAGGTCCTGAACGTCTCCACTATGATGCTGGCTACCACCACTGCGGCGGTACTGAGTATCTCTTAGGCACCAGTCAAGCCACAGTTGGAAGTGCATCCAATAATCAGTAATTTGAGGGGCAGCTGGTAGCCAGATCATCCTTTCAGGCCACTCTAGATGCCTCCAATACCATAGTAAGATCCATGGCAATTTCTATTGCCATGAGGAGAGCATCCTGGCTAGTCTTTAGGCATCTCAAAGGAAGTTCAGACAACAATTGAAGACCTCCTATTCGAAGGCTGTGAACTCTGGTATGAAAATGGATGACACCGTATTCATTGAAACCTGCTCATTGGCTGCTAAGAGCATACACGCTAGAGGATTTTGCACTTCATAGCTTGTGTGGGCTGAGCTGATTGCACGCACCAGTGGCTCCTTGCATCCCTCCATTCCCCCCACAAGTTCCCTGTGTCCATCCTCCTCTGTTTGATTCCTGTGATTCCTAATCTCCTCATGCCAGGGGTTCTTTGTGACTCCCATGTCTGCCTCCTCCCCTTCCAGGGTACCCCAATCTCCCCCCCCCCATGCTGGGGGTTCTGTTTCTGTCCCCATTCCCCCCTCTGCCATTTTCCTCCATGACAGGGATTCTCTGTGCACCCCCTTTCATACCTTCCTTCTATGCAAGGGACTCTGTGTGGCCCCCTTTCTCCTCCTCCTCCCCATACTAGGGTCCTCCAGTCCTGTCCCATCCCCCACTAGGAGCTTGGTGTGCATGCCCCCATTCCCCACTTTCCCTGACCCCTTTCCCCCCATCATTATTATTATTATTATTATTTTTTGTCTGAGAGAGACATCATTCTAGGTGTCAACATGATAAACTCTATTGGGAGGACAGGCAGAGAGGCCGATGGGGTATTGTTATGCTGAGGGGCCAGCAGCCAGCTGTTTGATCTACAGAGGACTGTAGAAGTGCTTGAAGCTGTATCTATACTAACAAGATGGCATGGGGCTCCAGTTAACCCCCATTTTTCCCATCTCAGTTTTCCAATTTTTCTCAGAAGTCAATAGAGTTCTGGCCACTGATGCCAACAACTTTCCCTGAACATTTGGAATTGATTAGATGCAGTGTTCAAAAGCTTTTGTCATTGAGATGAGTGTAAGGCTTTTGCAAGCTTGGCCAACCAGCTGCCAGAAGGAAATGGAAGGCTGCAGTCTTGTTCCAGACAAAGACAATGGCCAAGTGCTTTTATCCATCAAAGAAATAGCCTGATTTTTGGCAATCGTGGTGTCACAACCAGGGCATGGGTGGTCTGACCTCATAGTCAGAACAGGAGTCAGGAATTAGGCCAGGTCAGATACCAGGAGGTCACAATCCTAGGTAAATCAGAGGACAAAACCAAGAGTCAGGTGTCAGGAGACAGTCAGGTTACCAGGAGATCAGTAGCAAGTAGAAGGAGCAGGTATTGAAGGGGAAACAGTCTGACGCAGGGAGATCCCAGTTGCATGGACAACTTCCTGTTCCTGTGCTGGGTTTATAAAAAAGTAGTGACTCAATCAGGACTGCCAGCATTCTGCCAATCAGATTCCAGGCCTGGTGTCCTCTGTCAGAGTTCAGCTTCTATTCTGTCATCTGCTAACAGGTCACTGGATAGCAAATCGGAACTTATTATGGACCAGAGGTCAAGACCTGTAGTCCCTGACACATGGTTATTTATGGCAAACATGGTTATTTACATTGAAAAAAGAAAATTCCTGTTCACACTAGACCACCAAACTATGCAAGCTACATCTGTGTTTAAAAACGTTTGAGACACAAGGTGGGTGAGGTATCATCTTCTGTTGGACCTAACACACTTTGAGTACCTTTCCCAGACCTGAAAAAGAGCTCTATGTAAGCGTAAAAACGTGTCTCTTTCACCAACAGAAGTTGGTCCAATAGAAGATCTCACCTCATCCACCCTGTCTCTCTAATATCCTGGGACCAACTCAGCTATACCAACACTGAAAACATTCAACGTTTGTCAAGCACATTCCCCCTTTGGTGCCATAGGAGGCATAGGACTTTTCTGTCTCTTTCCTCTGCACTTTCTGTGCAACTCATTTCACCCTTTTCTCCACTTTTGCCATCTCAGTACTACAAAAACTGCTATTGGTGCAATGTACTATTAATAGTCCCCTCATTCCCCATTTTGCCTCCCCAATATTGTGTGTGGTGGAGATGCAATTGCTTCTCTGATAACTGTGACCTGGCCTGGTTTCTAATTCTATCATGTCCTTGGATAGATTCTTGGAATATTAACTCCTTCTGTTTTTTAGTAATTTCTCACAGCTGGACTTCTACTAACATAGGTCCCAGAACTGGGCAAGTTTTGAAGGTCTAGTATACAGGATGTATTCTGAGGCTTAAAGAATTTAGAACAGTGACAAAATGTAACTCTTAAATATTATCTATACCTTTTTATTTGCCAAGTGATAAGTCTCTCTATGTGTGTGTATCTGTTTTTTAAAGTATGTTGTTGTAGCCGTGTTGGTCCCAGGATATTAGAGAGACAGGGTGGATGAGGTAATATCTTTTATTGGACCAACTTCTGTTGGTGAGACACATAAGCTTTCGAGCTTAAACAGAGCTCTTCTTTAGGTCTGGGAAATTCAATCGGAGTGTCACAGCTCAATACAAGGTGGAACAGTGTGTTTAGCACAAGTAGTTAACATACATTTCAAGGGATCATGCAAGGTGAAATGGCCCATTAACACCACTCCAGACATAAGGGGGAAAGGAGGCGGGCGGGGGGTCATTAGTTGGTTATAGATTGTTGTAATAGGCCATGATTTTTAATGTCTAGCAAAGTTATGAATTGAAGCTCTCTGTCTGTCAGACGTTGAGGATGAGGACTTGTAGGTCAGATATAGAGTGAACGCTTTTTGAAAAGTGTTCACTCACAGATGATGTTTTTGTCTTTTATCATTTTCCTGTGTGAGTTCATTTGAGAGCGTAGTAACTGTCTGGTTTCACCCACATACTTGCTATTTGGATATTTAGTGCAATAGATGAGGTACACCACATATTGTGATAGGCATGTGAAGGACATATGGAGCTTGAAAGCTGTGTTGTGGAGGGTGTTGATTGTTGTAGCAGTGGAGATATGTCTGCAGGTTTTGAATCAGTTGCTCTGGCAGGGTCTGGTACCGCTTTGGATTAGCGTATCCTGGTGTGTTGGGAGCTTGCTTCTAATGATGAGCTTGGAGAGGCGATGCAAGAGTAATAATAATTTTTTTTTTCAGAACTTTTATAAACTTTATAACGAGGCTGAAACATTTCATAAATGTAATGCAATGGATGATTCTTGAGCTGAGAGCTTGTGCCAAGTTTCAGACTGGTGAGGGAATCCTTATCATGGAGTTACAAGGTTCTGACAGTGGGAATCTACAAATGGAGAATCAGTAGCAAAACCCTGGCTTTAGCATTGCTATATCTGTACTGCAATGTAAAGTGTTTGTAAGATCAATAACTTCAACCTCTGGCTAAAGCAGAAGGAATGGCCTCTAGCGTTCTTAAAATTATATAACTGTATTAGATGTGAGATTAAAATAAAATGGCCTGCCAAATTGTTCTTTTATCAACCAGTAAAACGAATAGCTGTGAACAGGAACAGGGCTTAGTATGCAATGTTGGTCCCATCTGCACTAAAACTGTAACTAGTTCGGGGGTTAAATCACAACATGGTTTATTTATAGTGTGGACAGGGCCTAACTGTGTCCCAGTAACAAGGCTAAAACCTTGGAAAGTATAAGGCTTTAGAATGGTTAAGGGGCCACGGTTAGGTTTCATCTGAACTATAACCTTTGACCATGTTGTAACCAGATCTCGTGACTTTGTAATAGCAGTATAGATTGGGGCTTTTGCTTTCCTCCACATCCTGGCCTTTAGTATCTCTTCTTGATTTATATTGTCTATCACTGAGGGGGGCCTGGTTCTGTCCAACCATAGTTGAATCAGGGTCTTTTAAAGTCCACTAGCACTGCTCCTTTATTGAATCATGGAGAGACTGCTCTGCTCTGCTCCATCCCTTGCTCTCTGAGAGACTGAAAATACTCGCTCCCAGCCCTTTCGACCTGAAGAGTGATATTAGTCCTAGGCATCAAACAGTGGGCTTTCCCACAGGGCAGTGCGGAACATGACACGATTTTTAACGAAAACATACCTTTCTGGCACTACCATTATCAAGAAACAATGAAACAACTTTGGTAATACATTAATTCACGCACTGAAAAAGCTACTTGTTTGAATAAAGATAAGTTATAAGACTTGCAGACAGGTCACAAGTATATTAGAGAATTGATATTTAAACATTCATCTGTTTGTCATTCTCAGCTGGTATTTTGAGTGTTTCAGAGCCATGTAATTTTTGTGGTGGTCCTGCACTAGAAGGTTTTGTTAATGTTTAATTTTAATTTAAGTAAATGGAGTTTGTCTTTTAAATGGCAAAGCAGTGCTGAATTGAAAGCTACCTTTTAAGGAACAGAAGCAGCATTTACAAGCTTTCGAGTAGATTTTTCAGATGCAGTAAGTCGTGCTAAGGCACCATCATGTGAGATCTTTGAATAAGTCATGAATCTGTCCTGAGGGGTAGCATGGACCACAGTTGACATTGTTGATACTCAGAGAGGCATTTGACAGTCCAGCAGTGCATTTATTGTTTGCCCAAAAGAATTTACCATTACCTACCTACGAGGCCTTTCATTTTCAGTTGTTATTTTTTTAAACTTCAGAAAGTTCTCAGTGTTTGTTACAACAATTTTTAAAAATGGGTGAAAATGGATGCACAGTTCTCTGGGTAAATATTGAGGTTAGTGGTGGGGGGTGGGAGAAGAGAGAAAAAAGCCACAAATAGAGAAAAGTAAGAGTATTAAGTAATTTAGTGCTATGGTTTATTTCATGGATTGCTCATTAACAGTATGTACACCTGCATGTGCATGTGTGTATCTCTTCCAGTACTTTTTCTTACTTTAACTGACAGCCTCGCATTTACACTTAGACTAATTTATTATTAACATAACCGTGTCTACCTAATGTAATGTATTGGATTGTCTTAACATAAGCAATATTTTCATGTACTTGAGCAGTACAAATTTGGGTGAAAATCGGTAAAAATAGTAGCTTTTGTAAAAGCTGGGAATTTTTCAGTAAAAATCAGTAAAACTGAAAACAAAGGGCCTCATTTACCTAACACTGATAGATTTAATGGAGTTTCCCAGTTGGTCAATGAAGAATGCTGC
This sequence comes from Malaclemys terrapin pileata, assembly GCF_027887155.1. Taxonomy (NCBI): domain Eukaryota; kingdom Metazoa; phylum Chordata; order Testudines; family Emydidae; genus Malaclemys; species Malaclemys terrapin. The sequence goes on along the minus strand of NC_071505.1, from coordinate 27,050,399 downwards.
TGTGGAGATCCTTGGCTCCTGAATCCTATCTCTAATTCTTAAAAAGTAGAATCTGCTAATAGTCCACAGAGAGCCAAGCTCTTAAGTCATTAGCTGCTGCAGAACTCATGCTCCTTGTTTGCTGAAATAATAACAGAAATTAGAGATGGGAAAGACCTATAAATATTTCATTTTGTGAGTCCTTTCCCAATGCAGGACTATTCCTTACAATGTGTTCTTGAGTGCTTTGTTCAGTATTACATTTATTTCCAATAAGTATTTAGACAGGGGTGCTTCTTCTTGTATTCTGATTGTCAGAATAAGATGTTCTGTCCGCAGCTTAAATAAAGGATCATAGAAATTAGAGCTGGCAAAGATCTATTTTGATAACATACCACCAACACTCTCCTTACAGAGAATATTACGTAGTTTTTGTTTTTACAACTATAATACTAGTAATCCTACAGTATCTTTAATTTCTTTTAAATATACTCTTAACGCATAACTTCTAATACTTGTATATATTTTTTAACTTTCCCACAGATATGCACTTATTTGGCCATTATCCAGCTCATGACGATTTCTATCTAGTAGTGTGCAATATCTGCAATCAGGTAGTCAAGCCACAGGTTTTCCAGTCGCACTGCGGTAAGTGAAAATTTTCATTCCTGGATTACAGTGCCAGATCAGTGTATGGTTCTTATAAGAATCATTGCGTACAATCATGACAGAGGCATTGCAAAGGTAATCCTCTTGTCATCATGTCTGTTTTCAGTGCAGAACGTCACAAATGCCTGAAAGCAGCTATGAGTTTCTTATAGGGAAAGTTAAAATAATTATCCCAGAAGGTAGGCTTCTCAAATTGAACCTATTATAACAAATTAGATAATAACTGTAACTAGATACTAACTAGACCAAAACTATTTTGATGTAACCTTGAAGTGGTCTCTGTCAAAGTTGGGCAGTTGGGTCACTTGTAACCAGAACACAGAAGGAAAGGTCTCAAGGATTTATATTTAGGAAGTTTGAAATGAAGGTTGATCTGTTGCAAGTTGCGTGTATACAACAAAAGCTTTAATAATACCAGGAATTGTAGAAATGTGCAAATACTTTTTCTAAATTAGCCTGCTAATGGTAAGATTACAAAATGTATCCTTATTTTGATATCTGAAATCAGAGCTCATTTTGTTTGAAAAGCATTTTTTATTTCACTTTAGCAAGCTGCTTTTGGGCATTTCCTGCAAATCTTTACCCCAAGTTCTAGTCTATAGTTTATTATTTGTCCATTGTTTTGATTTATACAAATAAAAGGCAGTGGCGGGGTGTGGCCGGGCTTGGCCAGGACACTAAGGGTATGTCTACACTACGAAATTAGTTCGAATTTATAGAAGCCGGTTTTATTGAAATCGGTTGTATACAGCCGATTGTGTATGTCCACACAATAAAATGCTCTAGGTGCTCTAGTCGGCAGACCGCGTCCACAGTACGAGGCTAGCGTCGACTTCCGGAGCATTGCACTATGGGTAGCTATCCCACAGCTATCCCACAGTTCCCGCAGTCTCCGCCGCCCCTTGGAATTCTGGGTTGAGATCCCAATGCCCGGATGATGCAAAACAGTGTCGCGGGCGGTTCTGGGTACATGTCGTCAGGCCCCTCCCTCCCCCGTCACAGCAACGGCAGACAATAGATTCGCGCCTTTTTATCTGGGTTACCTGGGTTACCTGTGCAGACAACATGGAGCCCGCTCAGCACAGCTGAGCTCACCGTCACCATATATCCTCTTGGTGCCGGCAGACGTGGGACTGCATTGCTACACAGCAGCAGCTGCTAACTGCCTTTTGGCGGTAGACGGTGCAGTAGACTGGTAGCCTTCATCGGCGATCTGGGTGCTGGCAGCCGTGGGGCTTGCCTTTTGGCAGTAAATGGTGTATTATGACTGTTAGCCGGCCTATTACAAGTCGGGTCATCGCACATTAGCAGAGTCTTCCCTGAGCAGCAGCTCGTGCAATAGGCCTGAAGACCATCGTCATACACCGCCCCGTATTTGCTGCCAAGCACCCAGAAAGATGCCGAGGGCTATCAGTCACGCTGCACCGTCGTCTTAAGATGTAAAAAATAGATTTTCTCTGTATTCATTTGCTTCCCCCTCCCTCCGTCAAATCAACGGCCTGCTAAACCCAGGGTTTTCAGTTTAATCTTTGGGGGGGACCAGTCTGTGACAGTTGTTTGTGTCTCTCCCTGATGCACAGCCACCGTTCTTTATTTTAATTCCCTGTGCCTGTACGCCATGTCGTCACTCGGCCCCCCTCCCTCCTTCCCCTAGGCCGTCAGATACTACGTTTGCGCCACAGCTCGAGCCGCGAAGCGGTTCACGCCTTTTCTTTGAATTCTGGGTTGAGATCCCAATGCCCGGATGATGCAAAACAGTGTCGCGGGCGGTTCTGGGTACATGTCGTCAGGCCCCTCCCTCCCCCGTCACAGCAACGGCAGACAATAGATTCGCGCCTTTTTACCTGGGTTACCTGGGTTACCTGTGCAGACAACATGGAGCCCGCTCAGCACAGCTGAGCTCACCGTCACCATATGTCCTCTGGGTGCCGGCAGACGTGGGACTGCATTGCTACACAGCAGCAGCTGCTAACTGCCTTTTGGCAGTAGACGGTGTAGCATGAGTGATAGCCGTGGGGCTGGCAGCCGTAGGGCTGCATTGCACCAGCCCCTTCCAGGCGATGGTATATTATGACTGGTACCCGTCGTCGTCGTACTGGAGTGGCTGTCAATCATGGCCACCTGGGCAGACATGCTACTGTCTCGATGATGACGGTTACCAGTCATAATGTACTATTTTCTGCCAATTGCCCAATATTGTCTGCTAAGCACCCAGAAGAGGCCGAGGGCGATGCTGGGTGCTGGCGGACGTGGGGCTGGCAGACATGGGGCTGCATTGCTACACAGCAGCAGCCCCTTGCCTTTTGGCAGATGATGGTATATTATGATTGGTACCCATCATCATCATACTGGTATGGCTGTCACTCATGCTGCAGCGTCGGCTGCCACCTTAAGATGTAAAAAATAGATTTATTCTGTGTTCATTTGCTTCCCCTTCCTCCGTGAAATCAACGGCCTGCTAAGCCCAGGGTTTCCAGTTTAATCTTTGGGGGGACCATTCTGTGTGACAGTTGTTTGTGTTTCTCCCTGTTCCTGTACCTGTACGCCATGTCGTCACTTGGCCCTCCCTCCCGCCCTCCTTCTCCTGGTCCATCAGATACTACTTTCGCGCCTTTTTTCTGACCAGGCGCCATAGCTAGCACTGGGATCATGGAGCCCGCTCAGATCACCGCGGCAATTATGAGCACTATGAACACCACGCGCATTGTCCTGGAGTATATGCAGAGCCAGAACATGCCAAGGCGAAACCCGGACCAGGCGAGGAGGCGATTGCAGCACGGCGACGAGAGTGATGAGGAAATTGACATGGCCATAGACCTCTCACAAGGCACAGGCCCCAGCAATGTGGAAATCATGGTGTCACTGGGGCAGGTTGATACCGTGGAACGCCGATTCTGAGCCCGGGAAACAAGCACAGACTGGTGGGATCGCATCGTGCTGCAGGTATGGGACGATTCCCAGTGGCTGCGAAACTTTCGCATGCGTAAGGCCACTTTCATGGAACTTTGTGACTTGCTTTCCCCTGCCCTGAAGCGCCAGAATACCAAGATGAGAGCAGCCCTCACAGTTGAGAAGCGAGTGGCGATAGCCCTGTGGAAGCTTGCAACGCCAGACAGCTACCGGTCAGTCGGGAATCAATTTGGAGTGGGCAAATCTACGGTGGGGGCTGCTGTGATCCAATTTGCCAGGGCAATGAAAGACCTGGTGATAGCAAGGGTAGTGACTCTGGGCAACGTGCAGTCAATAGTGGATGGTTTTGCTGAAATGGGATTCCCAAACTGTGGCGGGGCCATAGACGGAACCCATATCCCTATCTTGTCACCGGAGCACCAAGCCACCGACTACGTAAACCGCAAGGGGTACTTTTCAATGCTGCTGCAAGCCCTGGTGGATCACAAGGGACGTTTCACCAACATCAACGTGGGATGGCCGGGAAAGGTACATGATGCTCGCGTCTTCAGGAACTCTGCTCTGTTTCGAAAGCTGGAGGAAGGGACTTTCTTCCCGGACCAGAAAGTGACCATTGGGGATGTTGAAATGCCTATCGTGATCCTTGGGGACCCAGCCTACCCCTTAATGCCATGGCTCATGAAGCCGTACACAGGCAGCCTGGACAGGAGTCAGGACCTGTTCAACTACAGGCTGAGCAAGTGCCGAATGGTGGTGGAATGTGCATTTGGACGTTTAAAAGCGCGCTGGCGCAGCTTACTGACTCGCTCAGACCTCAGCGAAAAGAATATCCCTATTGTTATTGCTGCTTGCTGTGCGCTCCACAATATCTGTGAGAGTAAGGGGGAGACCTTTATGGCGGGGTGGGAGGTTGAGGCAACTCGCCTGGCCGCTGATTACGCGCAGCCAGACACCAGGGCGGTTAGAGGAGCACAGCAGGGCGCGGTGCGCATCAGAGAAGCTTTGAAAACGAGTTTTGTGACTGGCCAGGCTACTGTGTGAAACTTCTGTTTGTTTCTCCTTGATGAACCCTCCAACCCCCCCCCCCCGACCCGGTTCACTCTACTTCCCTGTAAACCAACCACCCCACCCCACCCTCCCCTCCCCCTTGCAGAGGCAATAAAGTCATTGTTTTTTCACATTCATGCATTCTTTATTAGTTCCTTACAGAGGTAGGGGGATAATTGCCAAGGTAGCCTGGGATGGGTGGGGGAGGAGGGATGGAAAAGGACACACTGCATTTTAAAACTTTAACTCTTATTGAAGGCCAGCCTTCTGATGCTTTGGCGATCATCTGGGGTGGAGTGACTGGGTGGACGGAGGCCCCCCCACCGTGTTCTTGGGCGTCTGGGTGAGGAGGCTATGGAACTTGGGGAGGAGGGCTGTTGGTTACACAGGGGCTGTAGCGGCGGTCTCTGCTCCTGCTGCCTTTCCTGCAACTCAACCATACGCTCGAGCATATCACTTTGATGCTCCAGCAGATGGAGCATTGCCTCTTGCCGTCTGTCTGCAAGCTGACGCCACCTATCGTCTTCAGCCCGCCACTTGCTCTGTTCTTCCCGCGATTCAGCCCGCCACCTCTCCTCTCGTTCATATTGGGCTTTTCTCATCTCCGTCATTGACTGCCTCCACGCATTCTGCTGTGCTCTATCAGCCTGGGCGGACATCTGCAGCTCCGTGAACATCTCGTCCCTCGTCTTACGTTTTCTCTTTCTAATGTTCACGAGCCTCTGCGAAGGAGAAACATTTGCAGCTGGTGGAGGAGAAGGGAGAGGTGGTTAAAAAGGACACATTTTAGGGAACAATGGGTACACTCTTTCATTACAAGGTCGCATATTTCGGCTTGCAGGCAGCCATCGTAGGCCACAGTGTTTTGGCTTTTTTAACCTTCTTAACATGCGGGAAAGGTTGCAAACAGCAGCGCATTTCCCATATCAAGGATGAATTGGGTTGTCCATTTAAAATGGGGTTTCAATGTAAAAGGAGGGGGCTGCGGTTTCCCGGTTAACATGCGGCACAAACACAAGTAAACCACCCCCCCCCCCCCACACACACACACGATTCTCTGGGATGATCACTTCACCCCTCCCCCCCACCGCGTGGTTAACAGCGGGGAACATTTCTGGTCAGAAGAGCAGGAACGGGCGCCTCTGAATGTCCCCCTTAATAAAATCACCCCATTTCAACCAGGAGAGCTTTCTGGAGATGTCCCTGGAGGATTTCCGCCCCATCCCCATACACGTTAACAGACTTGCTTGCTTTTTTTTTGTAATGTTTACAAATATTTACAAAGTTACACTCACCAGAGGTCTCCTGTGTGCCCTGAGGGTCTTGGGTGAGTTCGGGGGTTACTGGTTCCAGGTCCAGGGTCACAAACATATCCTGGCTGTTGGGGAAACCGGTTTCTCCGCTTCCTTGCTGCTGTGAGCTACCTACAGTACCTCCATCGTCATCTTCCTCGTTCCCCGAACCGTCTTCCCTGTGTGTTTCTCCAGTGAGAGAGTCATAGCACACGGTTGGGGTAGTGGTGGCTGCACCCCCTAGGATCGCATGCAGCTCCGCGTAGTAGCGGCAAGTTTGCGGCTCTGCCCCGGACCTTCCGTTTGCTTCTCTGGCTTTGTGGTAGGCTTGCCTTAGCTCCTTAATTTTCACGCGGCACTGCTGTGTGTCCCTGTTATGGCCTCGGTCCTTCATGGCCTTGGAGATCTTTTCTAATACTTTTCCATTTCTTTTACTGCTACGGAGTTCAGCTATCACTGCTTCATCTCCCCATATGGCGAGCAGATCTCGTACCTCCCGTTCGGTCCATGCTGGAGCTCTTTTGCGATCCTGGGAGGACTCCATGACGGTTACCTGTGCTGATGAGCTCTGCGTGGTCACCTGTGCTCTCCACGCTGGGCAAACAGGAAATGAAATTCAAACCTTCGCGGGTCTTTTCCTGTCTACCTGGTCAGTGCATCTGAGTTGAGAGCGCTGTCCAGAGCGGTCACAATGAAGCACTGTGGGATAGCTCCCGGAGGCCAATAACATCGAATTCCGTCCACACTACCCCAATTCCGACCCGCAAAGGCCGGTTTTATCGCTAATCCCCTCGTCGGAGGTGGTGTAAAGAAACCGGTTTAAAGGGCCCTTTAATTCGAAAGAAAGGGCCTCGTTGTGTGGACGTGTCCAGGCTTAATTCGGTTTAACGCTGCTAAAGTCGACCTAAACCCGTAGTGTAGACCAGGCCTAAGCTGATGAGCTTTCTATGAATTCCTGAAAGCTTCGTACATTTTCCTCTGAAACTTCAACTTAAGTTAGTTTTTGAGAGAGGATTGCAGAACAATGAAAAGTAGCTAATACTGAAGGAAGGATAGGTGAAAATGCATCAGAAAGCAAAACTGAAGGTAACCCAGTCAGTTTTTACTTTTTTCTGTCGCAAACAGAGTTCATAGTTCCTTTGTATTGTTCAGTCTTGTATGCAGGAAGCGATTCAGTAAGTGGAATTCTGCAGCAGAACTGTAGAACAGGAAATGTAAAAATACTACCTCCACTTTGGAGGAGCACTTACTAAAAGTTAATTACAGAAATCCATATGTGTAAGACCAACTGGAAGCAACTGAAGTCATGTTGCAGGCAGTTAGGTGCCACAGATAAGCATGGTAGGTTCTTACCAAAAGAATTGTGAAACAAAGCATAATAAATGAATGCCACATTGAGTATCTTGTGAAAAGGACAAGATCTGAAAACATGAGGATCTTGGGGCTCCAGTACCAACATCATGTGAAAATTCAAAACCTAGATGCATGGGTCATGAACCGGATTTTATTAATGTCTGAAGGGTATTTGTCACATGGAAATACAGCATGGTGAATTCAGTAACAAGGAAAGTAAACTATGACAGGTAAATTGTAAAATGGAAATTAGGAGGCTCAAGAGGGAATTTTAACAGCTAATAGCCAAAGCTAATCAGCAAACAACAAGGAATTCTTCAAGTATGTCAGAAACAGGAAGCCTCCAAGAAGGTCAGTAGATCTGCTAGACTACCATGGAGTAAAAGAGAGAAACCCCGTGTAGTTAAGGACATTGCTAGGAAGCTAATTAGTTTTTGCCTCTGTAGTCACTGTAGAGGAATTTTGAATACCTACCCAGCCCTATTCTTTGTGGATAAAGATGAGTCACTGTAAGAAACTGAGCGGACAAAAGGTGCTGGAACAAAATGATCATTTAAAAAGCAACAAGTCGCTAAGGCCAGAATTCTGAAGGAACTTAAGAATGGAATGGCTGAGCTGGTAACAAAAAAAGTATATATAATTAAAATCACATACTATACTCGAAGACAGAAAGTTAACTTTTCTTTTAAAAAGGTGCTAGGCATGCCCCTGGGAACTACAGACTTTTGAGCCTTACTTCAGTACTAGGTATAGTACTGTTATAGGTATATAGCAAAAAAAAATTATAAAACATCTTGTATGGTAAGGTAGACACAAAGCAGCATAGCTTATATAAAGGGTTTTTTGCCCGATTCTTTTTGAATGATTTAAGACAGTCAACAAAATAGTTAACAAAGTTAGGATGGTCTTGTGGTTAAGGCACAAAATTGGGACTCTGGATATATTGATTCACATCTCTGGCACAGACTTCCTGTGCATCTGTGGGTAAGTCTCTTAAAATGACTGCCATCCTTGCAATAGCCCTGTGATGTAAAGAAGTATTATCCCCACTTTACAGATAGGTAACAGGCAAAGTTTACTGTTTTGAGATGCTCGGATAGTATCTCTGTAGGTTCTCATTATTTCCTAATTTGATGATTTTTAAGAGAGTTTAATATAGTCTCTCGCAAGAAGTGAAGAAATCAAGTCACAAAATGAATGGTTAAGTTGTTTCATAGATTAAAAACTGTTTCCGAGATTGAAGATAAATATCAGGAAACAGGGCCAATTTTAAACATGTAAGGAGGTTAACAGTGGGAAGCCTCAAGATTCCATAACTAATATCAGTGTTTAGTTTATTAATCATCAAGACAATGATGTGAAGTTGGCAGAATTTGCAGATGACACAATTATTTAGATAAGTTAACTAGAGAATAAGAAATTCCAAAGAGACCTAAAGCTAGGCAATTAGACAACATGATGGCACATGAAATTCACTGTAGATATGTGCAAGGTAATGTTCATTGAAAGGGGTAATTTGAGCTCATGGTGCACTTTGGGTCCTAATAAGTTATCACTCATGAGAAAAGAACTATGTATCACTAAGCATAACTCAATAAAAACTTCTGCTTAGTGTGTGGCAATGATCTAAAAAAGCAACAAAATGTTTGTTTAACTCCATTATAAGAAGGAATGACACTATTTGAAAATATTATATCGCTGTCTAACTTTCCAGTGTGCCCTCACGTAGAATACTATACTTGATTCTGGACATTCCATCTCAAGAAGGATATAAATGAAATATTGTAGAACAGGCCCATAGAAGGGCAACAGATATATAGATGAATGTGAAGGTTTCCGTGTGAGAAGAGACTAAAACTATTAGGACTAGTTTGTTTAGAGAGGAGACACATAAGAGGTGGTGTGATAGAAGTATATATAATGAGTGGCATAGAGAAAGGCAGTTGGGAGCCCCAGGTCATCCATATAAAAAATATATTAAAATCTAAGAAAATTTAAAACAAATTTAAAACTGATAAAAGTACTCTTTTATACAAGGCATAATTAACAAGTAGCACTCATTACCACAGGATGTTATTGAGGCCAGTAGTTTAGTAAGATTCAAAAAAGGGTTGGAGTTATGTTAGATATGCATTTACACTAGCTAGGATGAAATTGATTTATAAAAATCTCATGTGATTAGACAGAAGGCATCTACTAACTATTTGGGGCTAGGAAGAGTCTTTTCCGAAGGGCATGTCATTGCAGAATTGTCCATTATGTGGGGGTTTACACTTTCCTCTGAAGTATCTGATACTGGCCACTGGCAAACAGGAAATTGAAATAGATGGGCCATTGGTCTGCTCTGGTGTTGTAAATATTTACCCTTTTTCAATAGTACTTTATTTTGAGTTCTGGAAAGCCTTGGAACTAATTTGCTGAATCAAATATGTTCAATTGCAGTGTGTAGCAGTGTGCCCTGTTCTATTCTGTCTGAATTCAGAGACACTGAACACCTCACTAGGAGGATATGAGGATACTTTACACTGTTCAAGTGAGTTTAAAACATAGGGTCTTGCATGTCATGAGTTACAGCTGTAAAGGTGTGGAGGAGGCAGAGAAAGGGGAAAACAAATCACCATAGAGGCCACTATTATTGTCTTTCTTAGGTATGCAGGAAAAGAAACCAGCAGAACATTGGTTTGTAATTTTTGCCTTTTTTCTCCTTTCTCCTCCTCCACACTAACTGTAGGACATCTGTATAATTTAAACCCTGAATTTTATTAGGTATTTTGCATTACTAATTTTCTAATCTGTAGATTCATTTGAGCATTTTTTATTATTATTTATTTTATTATTTTCATTTATTTTTTTAATTGTAATTTTAGATTATTGTAATGTGATCGACTGGGAGAACCCTCTGTTTTTCATGTGGTGGAAAAACTCACCTGAAAAATACTCAATTTTGCATTTTTATTTAAAAATCTTAGTAAAAAGGTTTTTATTTTTGTTTTTTTAAATGTTGGTAACTACACTGTTGTTTTCAAATAAATAGTTTAAAGGCATTATTATAATGTTAGGTTCAGAGATTGAAAAAGGCAAGGCCAGTTATAGTTAAGGTGTTCAGTTTTCTCTTCTATTTTTGGATTTCTTTAGGAGTCTCTGTTACAGTTTATCTGTGTTCTTATTGCCACTTACTGTAGGATTTGCCTTTTACTACTGACAGAGAAACAGAGTGAAGCTTGGGGTTCTCATCAGGTTTTTTCTTGTCTTGTGTTTCTGCTATTTTCCCTCTTTAATATAATTTTAAAAACTAAATATCGGGGGAGTCATAGTTGCGGGGGTTAGGGATTGCAGCAGACCATGATGTGGAGGTAATGGAGAGGAAAGTACTATCTGGATGAGAGAATGTGTGTGTGAAACTAAAGCATAACTGAAACAAAATATAGACTTTGCTTTTATTGACAAATGCATAATAGCTTATATAGCTACATAATTGAAATACATTTTTGCTTGGGTTGCTGTTCAGTTTCAGTATTCCAGGTACTGAGGTTCATGCCAGTTTTGCTCTGAAACCATTTGCAAGTGGCATCCTATCAGTCAGAATGTGCCGTCAATCCAGGCATTGAGCCTGTTGTCTGCTCGTAAATGCTGTTGTACTAAATAACGAGTATGTTGTACTATTGCACTGAGTTACCCAGCTTTAGACTTTTAAAACTATTTAATCTGTGTACATTATATGCATGAATATCCAGTGTTGCAAGCATATAGTTGTGGCTACTTCTGCATAAAGTAGTTTTAAATGATGTCAGCTAGTTGTGAGACTGGTAATGTAGTTCAGTGCACTTTACCATATGGAAGACAGACATTTGATACTGACATCTTGGCTATTATATGCTGGCCTTAGTGGCATCTTGGAACACACCTGGGGGCAACACAGTACTCCTTGTGGTGGTGGGTGGGTGGGCATCATGTCCTCAATGCACTCTCTTTCTAGACATCTGTTTTTGTAGAAGATTTTTTTGAGCTAGTATTCCACGGTGTGAGAGGTTTGTCCACATGACTTTCATTAACTGGAATCCTGTTCATTTGCCCCTTATTAAATAAGATTGGATTCTTGCAGTTTCCACTAGTTGTCTTTCTCTCTCTTCCCCCTTTTCTTTACAGTCCTCAGCCGGTTTTAAATAATCGAAAACTGGGGTTGTAATAGAAAATTAAAGAGAAATAAATGTAGTTCCAATTATCAAAAACAGTGAAATGATGATCCTAGCAATAACAGCCCTGTAAGTTAGTCTTTCTCTTTTAAATGAAAATCTCTCTTAACAGGTGTCAGTGGAGCCATGAACAACAAGCAGAATAGGTTTATAAAAAGAATAGAACTTGTCAGACCAATTTGATGACTTTTTTTATGATAAAACAAACTTAGTGAATGAGGGGAAAGTGGTAGATATAAAATTACTGGAATTTAGGAAATTTTATGATATAATGTCTCAAAATCTTACATTCAAAACTGACTGAAGGAACTTAGTGTGGTGATAAATGGTGAAGTATCATGTTTGGGGAGATGTGGATACTGCAGGGCTCAGTTTGGGTTAGCAGTGGTCTAGAAGAAGGAACTACTAGCAAATTAAATCTGTAGATGGTAATAGTTTACAGATCTATAGTAACTTCCATTCAAAGATTTCAAAGCACTTTACGGAAACTGAGGGACAGAGAGGTAAGGTGACGTGCCCAAGATTGCACAGGAAGCCTGTTGCATAGCTCCAGACAGAGTGCAGCTCTCGTGCACTTCAATCCTTTGCTGCAACTGCAAGAATACCCTATCCCTAAAGGGAGATGGGCAGAAAATAAAATTAGCCTCAACTTGGAAGAGAAACCAGCTAATAACATGTGAGGAAAAACTAAATTGAAGCATAGATATTCAATTGGAGGGAGAAACTTAGAAAGCAGTGTAATGAAAGATTTTGGATGAGAACGCTGGGGGAAAATGAGGTGTAAAGCTATCTGAAGTTGTATGCTATGGAGTAGTAACTACACCTCGGGTATGACTGCCCCTGGAAATACTAAGAAGCTTGTTATCATAAATGTATTGATTAACTGGCGGATGCTCAGAGAAGAGCAACAAAACTTTTTAGGGAGTTGTGGGGACTGATTTGAGGAAAGATTGAGTTACGGTAAATATATTTTGCTTGGCTAAACTCTGGATAGGTGCCCCTTTTAACTTTTGTATGAATCTAAATAATATATAAATACAAATATATTTGTAGACTGTAAACACCAAAGATGAACATGAAATGTTTAGGCTAATAAATGGTGGCATATTTAGGAGTTGTTAAACTGACATTTAAGAAAGCAAAATTTAGGCAGGCAGACTATCAAGAAAAGCTTTCTAGCAGTGAGATCGGAGGCTGGGAAGTAGTTTCCAGGGAAGTGGTGGAAGTCCCATTACTTAGGTAATTACAACGAGGCAGGACAAAATATTAGTAAGTGTACACTGGAGAACAGTCCTGCTTTGGCAGAGATGGACTAGATGACCTAGAGGGTCTTCTTCATTATTTACTTCTGTGGTATGATTTTATTGTTCTGTGCTTCCTATCTGCAAGGTCATTTTATCATATACCTCTAATTAGGGGCAGAGACTCTCATTATATAAGAGTATAATGACAAGCCAGGGAGATCATTCACACCTGATTTGTCACTCTCTAACTATGAAAGCTAGGGTTGGCATACCTGTTTTTCACAAGGGGTGCGTAGAGGATAATCTTTCATTTGATCTCTTTGCTACAGAAACATTTTTTTAAAAATATCTAGGACACCCTACAGTAGTCTAGAATATAAAATCTTTTTTCCCTTTCAAATAATTACTTATATCCTCAAAGAGATTATATTCTGAATGCATGTAAGATTAGCTAATTTGCAGAGTGATGATGGTACAGTAGAATTTAATGAGCTGTGATTCAGAGGAAGAAGGCTGAGCTGTAAAATGAATGGGGAATGGTTCACTCTCCATACATTGAACTAGAACAGTGACTCTTGAATGCATCCACTATGACTTCTGGGGTCCCAGAGCCCCTTCTCCAAACGCCTTGCTGCAGCCCCTGGCTCTGCTCCCTGAAGCAGTGCCCAAGCCCAAAGTGGGCCTGGTGATATTTCATTATACTTTATTGGGCTGCTGCCTCTGGCTGTGGGAAGGAACCTGCCTTCTCTCCCCACCCCCTTCGGCTGATTGTCAAGGGGGCTCTGGCATGCCCTGATTGGCCAGACCTCATTGTTTCCTGGCTTGTCTTCCATTGAAGGGGAGTGTCACTCACTAAGGCGCCACCTGACCAGCTCTGAAATAATCACCTTGTAGTGGAAGGAGCAAGGCAGAAGCGGGAAGATGCTGTCCAGGAGAGACTGCATGGTGGTGGTACTGCTGCTACTGCTGCTGGGGAGCTGAGTCCCAGAAACAACTCCGGGACAGTGTCAGCCAGGGAGTGCAGGTGCAGGACGGTGTACACGCTGCAGTGAACTTAGGGGCCCAACTAGGAGAGAGCACAGGTGGCAGCTGTTGCAGGGACATGGAGGACCATGGAGCACAGGGACCAGGGACAGGCCCAAGGAGCAGCCTGAGTATGTGGCCTCCAGAAGCCTCCCCAAGGGTTCCAGCTAGGAGGAACCCACTAGTCAGGGCAGCCCCAACCACAGTAGCAGCTTCACATTTTTTGTGTGCCATTATGGATATACAAAACCTTTCTGCTGAAAAGGAAGCATGGAAGTGACCATCTCACACTGAATCTAACATGAGTGACATAGGTAACTCTGACTTGTCAGCACCACCTTCTGCAAATCTCAACCGTGATGTACACGAGGAAAAGAGGAGGAGTACTTGTGGCACCTTAGAGACTAACAAATATATTTGAGCATAAGCTTTTGTGGGCTACAGCCCACTTCTTTGGGTGTTTTAGAGTGAGTGGAAAGACAAGTATTTAGTTTTGTTGGAACCAAATTCATCTGAAACTATCACAATTTGTGCAATATGTAAAACAGTACTTCATCAGGTGAAATTGTACCTTGGGCACCGTCATTATAAAACTCATGAATCAGAAGTAGAGAAAAACTATAGTGACATTTTTTTCCATAAAAAACTCTTGGGTAAAATCAGAAGTGAGACGCTTCAACAACGAAAGAAACTAAAGGACTTTCTTCCCCAAAATGATGAATTCTACCTGGCAACACTCCAAGGCAAGTTATTGCATTGTGTTGCATCACAAAGCATTTTCAGATGGTGAATTCGTCATACCTTTAGTACTTTTTGTTCAACAGGAAAATCAACTGTTTTGTGATATAGCCCTTTAATTAATTAATTAATTAATTGCATATTATTCTTTACAATTATTTTATTTACGACACTTCTAAGTGATCACGTCACTAGGCTGTCACTAATATAGTATTTTAACTGTCAAAACGGCGGCCTTAGCAAACATTCATTTGAGAGCCAATGAACCAGAACATAACTATTTTTTGTTTCTCATAAGCATTCTGATATTATCAGTGTCATATTTTGTTAGAAACAGCATCAAAACTCTGAAAAAGTAAATCTATCAAGTGTATCATCTCTACTATGAAATTACAGTTTTCTGTAATTGTTAATATTTTGTCCAGTGTATTATGACCTTTGTCAAGGAAAGAAAAGCGCTTGTATCCTTGATGAAAAAGGAAGTTTGGTGGTTTCTCATTCTTACATGGTGTCTTTCATTAATACATATCATCATTTAATTACCTTGTCAAGACTTGCAATACAAAGATGTTAAGCATAGGCCAATTTTTTTCTTTTTGTATTGTCATGTTGAGGCTAGATTTTCACTGCACACAAGACTGAAATAACAAAAACTAGCCTCATTCCACTTGCTTTATGTCAAGTCTGGCAGAGTTGGTTGACAATTAGTTAACAGCTGTCAAGAGCATGCACTAACCTTACTTTTTTTGGGGTGTATTAATTTTTAACTTTATGTATTCTGGATAATTTAGTACATACAGGGTTTTTTTGGGGGGTGTGCATGTGATTTGTTTTTTGTTGTTTTTTTTCCCCATTATTTTTCATTTCATTTACTTTGAATTAGGAATTGTACAAGCAATTTCTCTCTATGAGAGAAAGATTGAGAAGGTGAAATCTGCTCCTGCCTGAGGCCAAGGCATTGGGCTGCAGCGCAAGCCCCCCACCCACAGCTCTAGCCTGGGGTTAGAATGCCAGCTAAAGGTGTGGGGTGTTTAGAACCACTACATCTGCAAAATCCCAGATTGCGTGACCTCTTATTTTGGCTGGTCCCTATTCAGCCCTCCCAGCTGGCCTGCATAAACTAAAAGCCACCTGCTTCAAAACCCCCCATTCATGCATAGCCTGGCTGCAGGATTTAAGTGATCTTGAAAGCCTTGCACAAGCCATCCATATCTGCATTAAACTAATATGGGGCATTTTGAACTCTACGTCATAGTAATTACGTGGGTGGGAGATGGGTATCCCTGGTAATTTGTGTCTCGCGCAAGGTTTTTAATAGTAATGTAGTTTTAAATAGTACCCAGCAAAAAGGATTTCTCTCTGAAGGAGTATCCATTTATAGGACTCAGCTGTTGAAGTTCAAGGGTAGCATTAGGTTTAAATTTAATCTCCTGTACATTATAATTTACAGGCTGAGTTTAGAGCATCATACTTTCAACTGTTGTTTGACAGAATAACTGTTGCTTTTGGGGAAATAGAAAAAAAATTCTCTGTCAAATATTGAATTATAGGCAGGGCTGTTGACACCCCTATTATTAAAGTTGCACAACACATCCCGTTATAAGATTGATTTCAGATAATGCAGACACACAAGTAGGCCAAATTAAGGTTGCACAGGCAACCTCAATTTTGGCATTTCCTAGCTTTTGAATGCTGGACTTTGAAAACTTAAGGTTCTTTTAATCTAGTTGTTGTGTATAATGTTACAAAAGTCAGTGCAAGCTTCAATTTTAAAGGCAGAATCCCACTGAAATCCATGTTTTCATTGGTTTAAAATTTAATCGCTTGCTATGTTTTACATGCCAAATATATTCTTTCAGATATCAATTATTTGGAATATATATACACACACATACTGTATTTCCAACAAGTAGTCCAAATAGCACTTTTGTTTGAGACTGCAAATGTGAACCCCTATAATATCCCATATTATTATGTTGAGAACTCTTGGTGGATTGGTTTTTTGTGACAGTACTAGTAGAACCACCGATATAAAAAGGAAGTATTTCATTAATTTGTTTAGTAGTGATTTACAAAATATATTTTAAAACTTGGATTGTGAATTTAATGCTGTGAAAGATGTTGGATTTATATCACGGGAGTCGGAAGCCTTGTGTTTATTGCCGTAACAGGTATAGCACATGCAGGCGTTTCAACATGATTCTGCCAATGTGCCACCATACCGGCCTGGTGAGAATCATGAGGAGTTTATTTTCCAATCCTTGGCCTTTCTGCTGAGACTGCCAAGAAGGATGTCCATTAATTGCCAGTCGTAGTGGTTTTTGTGGTATGGACTTGTCCACTATGAACTGGACTGGGATCACCTGGGCATAGATGTATTGATGTATGGCGCGATAATGGAAGATACTTGTTTTCCCATCTCTGGTCTGGTGCCAATATCCATCAAGATGTTTTTTAAAAAAACAGCAGAACTATGCTGGGTTTTTTATTAATAATTTTGTGAATTCCTGACTTGTGGGAGCAATCCAAAAGTATAAATAGATACAAGTAAAAAACAAGCCAGATCAAAACATGATATCAAATTGAAACATACTGTAAAGAAGGGGAATCTGACCCTGATTTTGAGTTTGCTAAAGACCCAAGTATGAGATCATTATTTCTACTGTATGCAGAGGTGCTAAGTTCCTTCAAAGCAAATGTACTTTGTCCTTCCATCCTTTTATTTACCTTGTATATGATCAACAGAAAGATTTGGTCCTTGCTCTGACAAACTGTGCAGGTGATAGTTTATTTGACAGTGCTCTGCAGGAAATATAATCAGTATTTGGATTAGTCACTAATGTACATTGCACACACGAGTTACCCTTGAATTCCTAGGAAAATGTTACATGCATATAAACCTGGAAATTGGAATTTTTTTTGGCAGTTTTCTAAACTCTGTTTCCTGGTTCATATGCTGAGTGCTATTGAAACAGGAATGCATGGTGGCACTACAACCCATATATTTTATTTCCCACAGAACATATGTATGAATTCTGGTCTACCTACCGTCTCAGTGCCCGGTCACCAAAACTTCTACAATATACAATGGTGAGTGGAGAGAGATGTGGGATAGTGGTTTGCCCCCACGCAGAAACATCTTCTTTGATGGTCTGTAGTGCAATAGGCAATGCTAGGCGCTACCACTTCCCTTACCATTCCCAACGACTGCAGCCCAGTTATGGTACACTGTGAGGGAAGAAGTTCCTTTTTATCCTCTCATCCATCAAATGTACTTTTGGAGATAGGTGTAATTAGATCCAAATCAAATAGGGAAACACACCAAAATTGAGAGAATTACTTTAATAAAAACACACACATAACACAACAGGTTTAAAAAAAAACAGAAGCAGTTCTTGATGCTTTTGGGTGATGTCTGCCTGATGTACAACAAAATATTTTACTAAGTCGTGTCTTTCAAACATATTGTAAAGCAGGTAAAACGGCTTTACTGTAATCCACAGAGGGCTAGTTAGAGCAAAGCTCAATAGTTAAGTGATAGTTTTGTCCTAGTTGGCTATTGGTGGATTACATTTTTCCTTTGAAAAGGCTGTTTTACCTACTTCAGATTCTTTTTGTACTAAGTGCATAAGAAATGGTCTGTACTGCTGGTATTTTTTTTTCTTTAATCACAGTAAGATTGGTTTATTTCCTGCCTCATACAAATATGTATTTTCTAAAGCTAATGGGTTCTGTTTATTCCACTAGTACTACATTAGGAGTTCTGAGTACTGCCAAATATATGCAAAACATTATATTTGAATGCGTGAAATACTGTACTTAAAATTTGCAATATTTTACATGCAACTGATGCTGCTCTGTC
This sequence comes from Malaclemys terrapin pileata, assembly GCF_027887155.1. Lineage (NCBI taxonomy): Eukaryota > Metazoa > Chordata > Testudines > Emydidae > Malaclemys > Malaclemys terrapin. The sequence continues at coordinate 27,032,089 of NC_071505.1, read as the reverse complement.
TAGATCTCATTTCAGAATCCCGCAGTGAATCATATAATTGTTTTAATAGCTTAATACTATTTTGCTTAACTGTTGATATTAGTGTAATAAGTCATAGCAAATTTTTAAAAAATATTGAATTAGGACTTTTGTTCTAAAATATATTTATTAGAGACAAGCTAGAAAATACTGTAGGCCAGTGTTTTTAAATAAAATTGCTGCATTTATCTAAATAAAGTAAAACATAATGAATTACATAATATATAATGAGAGAGCTATTTAAAAGTTGATGTTGAAGATATTGCCCTGACTGGTATGTATTTTTGAGCATTCAGGTTCACACAACCAAAACTGGCTCTATTTTTAAAGCTGTCTCAATTGAATTTAGAAAATCTTCCTCAATGATTGTTTGAATTTGTGTGACTGGTGATACTGTCAACCAGGAATATTTGTTTACTACGTAGTGTTCTGTGGAATTAACAGAGATTTCTGGGAGGCTTATTTGCTTCTAAAGCATAGTGTATGAAATGTCACTGTATCTACTAGGGTATTTCTAGTTGTGCTCTGATGTGGAACAAGCAGAGTGTGTGTGTGTGTGTGTGTGTGTGTGTGTGTGTAAAACAGTGGGAACAGTGTGTAAAACAGCAGAGGAACATTCGGGGGGAGGGGGGCATTGCGCGGCAGGGCTCGGGCCAGCCCCCATGGGTAAGCAGGAAGGGAACACCATGCTTCCAGCCCCGCTCTGCCACCAACCTCATTCAGCCTCCAGGCCAGTCCTGCTCCACCTCCAGGCCAGCTCCGCCCCCAGCTCCACTCTGCCCCCTGCTCTGCCCCCAGCCTGGCTCTGCCCTCACTGCCTCTCCGCCCCGGCCAAGCTCCACCTTTAACCCTACTTCCTCCCCCATCCCCAGTTAGGGTGGCCAGGTGTCCAGATTTCGACCGGAAAATGGGGACCTGAGGGTGTCCAGTCAGATCTACTGACTGGACACCCAAAGGCTGGTTAATGCAGGCAGGAGACTGTGGTTGGATCGCTCATACACTAATATATATACTTGCAGATTTCCATATTTGGCAGTGGTACCCTAGTATACTACTGGAATTACTTCTGGGCTCAGTTGCTGCCCTTAGATAGAGACAGATTGAGGGGCAGTGAGGAAAGACCGTGTTTTCGGTCTCTGCCTAGGGCAACAGGAGAGGTTAGCCCATCACAGTTTTTAATAGATTTTTATGTCACTACCTAGTGCATTTAACTGGAATGTTGAAAACAGAGTTAAAATGTTCAGGTGGACAAAAAAGGCATAGAGACTGTTGCTTAGAGATGTGAGGAACAGCATGGTACAGAAAAGTAGTGTAAGAAGGGGTCTTTTGTGGTCCATTAACTAGCTTGGTTGAGTTGGAGAGAGGAGTTCAGTACACAGCTCAAATATGCAGGTAATGTAAAGCTGTGAGGGATCACTGATACTTTGGCAGATAACTGTTATAACAACATAATTAGTAAATTATAGAAATAAATTATCATGGGGTTAAAAATACTCTTTGACTTGTTCCATTTCTGTTACCCAGGCTACCCTTAGGCTGTTCCACAATAGATTTCTGTGGTCCTGAGCTTTCCTGACCCAACATATAACAGTAATGTTAGTAGGGTGAACTGGGAACTGTTCGTACCTGTCTTAGAGCTGTTGTTTCAGCCATGTCTGGCAGACTTGGAACACTGCATCAGTTTATGTTCATTTCACATTTTCAATTTTCAGTCTAAGTCTAAAAACATTAAAAAACAAACCTAAAGTTTTAATTTTGGAGCACAATTCTGGGGCATGTTCAGGGGCCAGGAAATACATGGGGCCTAGGTCAAGGCACTATTTTTCTATGAAGATTGAGAATACTCAGGGTTCATTGTCTTAACTCCAATGTCTCTCCTTTGATCAACTTGTTTCCCTTCAGCTTCTGTAAAATTCTCTTGACTTTCCACTCTCACTCTAAGTGCCATATCCTGTCCCCAACTGGAGGAGTGCCCTAAATCTCAGTAACTGGTGGTGTTCAACTCTACATGGAGTGAGTGAGAAGGGGTAAGATGTGTGGCACCAACTCAGTGGTCCATACTGCATGCCGTGGAGTTCAGCTCCATGAGGACTCCCTGGATGTGGGGGCTGGGGAGAGGAGCAGTGGATTGATCAGCTAGTGTGAATCCATGGTACCCCGTGAATTGGGAGAGCAAGATTTGCCAGGGAACAGTGCCACTGCTGCTCCTGTGCTAAGATCAGATACTCTGGTTTGGTGCAGAGGGAAGGATTTGGCTTTAAAATCTGTCACATTACTTGATAACTGCTGTATATATATTAACCCCTCTCTTTATCAGACCAGCAATAGCTGTTAAGATATTCTCATGTAAAGGAATTTCTTCTTGGGTTTTTGAGAGCAGCTAGAGTGCTCCAGACAACACCCAGCAGTGTTAAGTTGGGTGATACCGAGTCAACTATTATATATATTCACAAAGTTTCCCCTAAGTCATGTCTCATCATCATTTCTGAACTACCATCCAATGAACTCCTTAGGTGTGTAGGCCTCTGGGTTACATACACTGAGTCTGTTAATACTCCACTCTAACACAGACATTCATAATTCTGAAATAGCTACAGAACCTAGTTATATGCACATATACACAAGTTAAGTGTTTGTACTTTGAATTTATCAGTCCCTAAAAGCAAAATTTAGAGTTAAGGTTGCTCAAGCGTAAATCCCACAGCACAATTTCTCAGCCTAGGAGATCCCAGCCTGTCTACCTCCCTAGCTCCTCCTGGTCTCTGAGAAATAGAGCAGCGAGTCAGGGAGATGGGGCTGGCAGTGTACAGAAATGGAATTAGTTGACAGAACTTGACAGCGGTCATCTACTCTTGGCACAGATCAATTCAGTTATGCCAAATAAGAGGAACTGACGTTGTTTAATTGTTAAATTTCAAATATGGCCTGTGTCTCAGATGTTAAAAGAAAATATGTAGGTGTGAAGTTTGGAGTTTGTGGTGACTGCATTTGTTTAGCTGGAGGAACCCCAAAAAGTGAGATGTTCAGAGCAGAATTTCACAGAGTGGAAGAATTTTTAAATGTTAGCTCAGCAAAAGGAAATAAACATTTTACTAATGGGAAAATTGTGGAGTCACTAAACAACAGCAGCATAATAAATTGAGTTTCAGTAAAGACAAATGTAAAATATTTCAAGTAGGAAGGATTAGTTAAATGCACAAATACCTGATAACCATACTACCTAGCCAGTAGTATTGAGCTGGAACAAAGGTTAAAGTAAACCAATACATTAAATGGGTCCACCATGTGACTCTGTCACATATAAAAAATGGCAAATGGTGTACAGTCGAACCCACCTAAAATCATCTTGCTTAATGCAAGTTCTTGCATAAAACTAAACTATTTATTAATTTAATATAGATATTTCACTTAGTTTCACTTCAACAAAATAGTTGGTTCCAGCCAGACAGTTAAAGTCAATTATTGCACAAAACGGAAACAGGTTTTCAGTTTTTTAAACTGAAACTGATTTTAATTTCATTTCATTTTAGCAGAATGGTTTTGTTAGTGAAACAGCTGCTGTATGTGAAACAATGACATGATAAGATTAGAAAACTATTTGGATTCTGCCACTAAAGAGTTTAGAAAAAACTGCACATTTTAGCAAGTTCATTTAGAGTTTATCACTTATTAGAGAATCTTGGTTAATCTTAGTATGTAAAAACTGGTATTAATATATTAAGTAGTTTTGTCTGTGCAAAGTTAATAGAAACACAGGTAAAACAAATTAAATAATTGTTCCCCTCTACTTGTGTGTGATTCACCAAAACTATCATCCAGGCCCACTCGTCATGTCATGTCTTGACTGCTACAACCTTCTCCTTTCTAGCCATGACAAAAGCAAACTTGTCCCACTCAAGTTAATTCAAAACACCACTGCTGGGGTCATCTTCTTGGCTTGTTACTCTGACTATGTCATTTCCACTTTGCATCCCTCCACTTGCTCCCATTTTTCTGCTATATGGAACACCAGCTACAGGTCTTTCGCATCTTACGCGCATTTAACATGCGCGATTTCAGCTTTACGCGGTCGGCAAAAACAAAAAAAAGAGAAAAATAACAATTTTAATACTGTACCTGTAGTGCGGGCGATTCCGCCTGCCATTACACTCAATGTAATTTTGACTATACGCGATTTTCGCTTTACGTGCTGACTGCGGAACGTAACCCCAGCGGAAGATGTGACAGACCTGTACTTTGTTCACCTCTGAGGCCCTGCATGACTTGACTCACGTCTACCAACCCTAGCGTACTGTCTGTTTGCCTGCTCTGCCAAAGATTTGCCCTTCATCAATTTTTCCCTGAGGCGCCTTCATGCTTTCTCCCAGGCTGCTCTTTATGTTTGGGAGGAACTCCCTGTTTAAAACAATAACAAAAAGCCCACCTCCTTATCTTTCTTCAAATCCTTTCTTAAAACCTGGGGAAACCTCTGTCTTTTTGAAAGGCATAGGCAGAGTGGACAAAACCTTTATCTACTGTTGAAAACCACTGTGTAACAGTTGGGTGTTGTTAGTAAAGGTCTTCAAAGAGAAACTTATATGATAAATGTAATAGTACTTATTTTAGCTGTGTCAGAAGGATGAAGTACTGAGTCAGTTTTGCCAGGATTTGGATCTGCCGTGGCAAGGAAGTATTCCAAACCTTATGATTAGGCTACTCAAGCTATTTCTTCTGGCTATACGTATTTTGCAAAGACCGTTGTTCCTAAACAAAAATGATCAAAGTGTACCCAAGAGCCAGTTTTTGAAGCATAACAAAGTCAGAAATCAATTTTAAAAAATAGTGAATTGGCTTTGATGAACATACTGGTCTGGGCCCTCAAATAATGTGTATTTGCATAGTCACTTAGCTGAGAATCTGGGCCAGTGTGTATTCTGTGTCACTGAAACAAATGAATCCATGAACATTTCCATGAATTTATATACCCTTCGTATGTTATTTCTCTTGTGGGCAGGAGGAGAAGGATAAAAAAAGAGTATGGAACTAGTAAGGTGTTTGTTTATCTGACTTCGTGCATATGTTTATTATGTTCCCCTTGTCTTCATTTGTGTGTTTTCTTTTCAGATTGTAAATGTTTGGGGTAGGAATTGTATCTTCTAATGTGGCTGTACAGCAATCATCTCAGCAGAAAACAGTCTTAAGCTAAGAGTAAAATAAGGGGTAAATGATACTCAATTGCAAGCAGCTTTCTCTCCTCTTGCAAAATCAACACAAAAAAGATCTTGCGGTACTTTTTTTATTCAAAAGTATGTCTTGTATCTATATTGAAATAGTGTCACATTTCAGTATAATTTCCAATAAGAAGATTCACATCAATTTTCATTGTTTCTTATTAACTATACTGCAGTCGAGTACATTTGAATAAATTTAATGTTTATGGAATTGGTTTTCGTTTCTTACTGTCGGCAGTAAACATTTTAAGTAACAATGGATGATTGTGAAACAGGAAGAAATTTAGAACTTTGCCTAATTTAAAGAAAGAACCAGTAGTTCAGTGACTGTATTGCCATTGGTGTTGTCTTGTAAGGTTAGTGTTCTCTCATGTCAATCAAATAGTACCAATAATGAAATAATTTTTTTTTTCATCCAAGGATTCATTTCTTACTGCATTCCCAGGAGAATTACTACCTTTGGATGACATTGGGTATGTCTGCACTGCAGCTGGGTAGTGTGATTCCCAGCATGGGTAAATAGACTCAAACTAGTGCATTAAAAATTGCAATGTGATTGTTGCAGTGTGCGTGGCAGTTTGAGCTAGTTGCCTGAGCTTGGACCCAGAGGGTCGGGTGCTCTTGGACTCGGGCAGCTGACCCAAGCTGCTGCCCATACCACAATGTCCACACTGCTATTTTTGGCATGCTAGCTGAGGTAGCATGAGTCTGTCTACCTGCACTGCGAATCACACTGCAAATCCAGCTGCAGTGTACACATACCTGTTGTGTCTGAAGGTCGTGTAGAGCTAGTTTTAGCGATTTAGCAGTTTACTTCTTTGTAATGCTTTTGCTTTGAAGCTCTTGTGGTGGTTGGTTGCAATGCATGAAAGGTCCCCCATATATCGGGATCTTGTTTGGCTTACTTCCTCTGGCCTCTTAAAAAAACCCAGCCACCTCTGTTTATGGAGGCCAAGAAGCTAAAGGAACACCTTTTGCAATTACAGTCTGCCAGTTACTACAGCAAGAATCAAGGCTTGTATTTAGTAGAAATCACAATTTAGAACATCAACTTGAGAAATTTCTGTTAGGAATACCCATGTCTGATTGTAGGGTTTACTCACCATCAGCTGATACAATGTTGAACTGACGTGGTTACTCCCTACACTGTTGTGGTCAACCTGTTAACACAATTCTTCAAGGTGTAGTTTTTTAGTGAAGACAAGCCTCAGAGGCCACTGTGCAGATAGCACGTTTCTTCACCATACCATCTCAACCTATGTTTGAGTTCCTCAGCCCAGACTAATCCCAGAAATTTAGAAGAGGAGAGACTGGCAGGACTAGTTTCTCAAACACATGGAGGGTAGATTTGACTCTTAAACCTGTCATCAGTACTTAGCTGGAGATTTTGAAGATTCCCAAAAGTCTTTGCCAGAAGGTCCAGTAGAGATAAGCGATATACTAAGAATTCTACCAAGAATTTGTCTAGTAATTTCAGAGGGGCTATTTGCCTGCAAAGATAGGAGACACACACACACCCTTTCCTCATTTGAAGTTTTGGAGAGGGAAGATGAATCAGTTATTTGGAGCCAAAAAAGAGGCCCATAAGTCCTTCTGTAAAGTTACACAAGAGGATTGAACTAAGAACATTACACAAACATGTCTTCAGGAACCCTGGAGACCTGCATTCTCTGTAAGGAAAGGTCTTGCTTTGTTCCTAGATAAAGGTAAAATCAGAATTTATGCAGGTTCATCTGCCTTTCATACTTCAGAGGAAAACAGCTGTCATTCTCCTGATACAATTATTCTAAGAATTTAAACAAACAGCATAAAATGACCAAAGTATGTTGCCTGGAAGTTTCTATAGTAGATCCAGTAGTGTCTTCCTGCCCTGTTCTTCTTTTCCATGGGGAGATGCATCTCTCCCAGATGCACACCAGATAGGAAAATGCAATATGTCTGATACAGAAAACTTGAGTTGACCACACCACTGGTAGGAATACCATGTGACTCATATTTTGAAGTCCAGTATTGAATGCATGGATGACATAATGTATTCTAATAAGAATTTTTGTATGTGACTTCCAAAAGAATGTCAGATTACCAAGTAACCTATTTGCCTTATAAATGTTATCAGAGAAATCTCCTAGGATTTCCTTAAGTTAGTTGTCAACAATCATGGATGCCTGTCTTTGCTTAAAGTGTATTCTGGCCATTACTTGGCAAAGACAATTCCCCAGGCAAAGTTAAAGTAAGAGTTCCCTGCAGAAGAGGAAACTGAGGGATCCAGGATGGTCATATGTAGTTTTTCATTCATACTGTCCCATTTCAGTTGCATCTCTTGAAGATCACTAAATATATACAATTGTGATAAAAATTCGAGAACCAACCCTTTTGAAAGCCAGATCAATTTTCATACTGTTTGTAGCCAGTTAACCAGCCAGGAAAGAACTCCTTCTGACAATTATTGCACCTGCTTTCAGTCATCAGTCTCCATAAGATATGGTCTCACATCGGGGACCATCAGATTTGATGGTCTCATGAGGTCATCATTACTCCTGTGTCAACACGGGCAATATTACTCATAAGGCCTTTGAGACAGTAAAAGAATGGAGATGCTTTGAAAGCCATATTTCCTCACTAGCCATAAGAATCGTCTGCCTCTTGTATTGGGGAAAGAGGCCCAGTGTGTCTGGCGTACTCTGCTCCCTGTTGACCGTCTAGTCAGACTTCACACGCTTAATTTTGATCATTAATGGTGGGATTATCAAGGTAAATTTATTCCTGAATTTGTGACGATGTAGAACAGTTTGAGTTTCCAACAGTGTAGTTATGATATTGTACTTACTGTTTATGTCCAGTATCACAATTAACTCAGATCAGTATTAATCTCTGGGAGAAATGAGCAAGAGGGGACAGTATATCTTAAATTTTATGTAATTCGGTCTGCTTGAGGATCAAGTGCAGGGTAAAATTCACGCAGAGTTTCCCCTTCCCAGAATCAAAGGTGATATAATCAGTCAAGAATACGCTATTGCCAAAGTTATCCTATTGAATCCCATCTACAAACTCTAACAGAAGTCATATTTATTTCTCTTGCAAAGAAAAATCAGTCTAGCTTGTAATTAACTAGAGAAAATGTTCATGGTTTTCAAGCAGCTGTTAAGGTAGCTAGGAATTGGCTATATTGGTTCCCTGATTAATATGCACACTCCCTTCCTCACCCCTTTGGCCAGGTGAGAATCAGTGTGGGAGCAGTTTACGAGCCGCTACAATGGTCTTGTGCCCTCTGGGGATTCCCCTATGCTATGGGATTCCTCAGGTTGCTGGTTATATGGGCTTTCCAGCTGCCAGACTAGCAAAAAACAGCAAGGGTCAGGACTTGGCCCAAAATTTCAGAAAGTTACGAGAAACTGCAAACAGGAATGGAATGGAAACTGTTATGCACATTTAACCACAGCAGTTGCTTCTGCTTCTGGCACCCACTTTCCCCCCTCTCAAATTTACTGATTCCCCATCCCATTTATTTTATGTTCTTGTCTTCTTTGAGAGACAAAGTTCTTAGTTTTAATCCCACCTGTACCATTGCCTATTGTGTGTCCTTGGGCAAGTCATTTAAAATCTTTCTGTCCTTCTGCAGCATGGGAATACTTGCCTCTGCCTCTATGGGGATTTAAAGAATTAAATGCATTTTCAAAGTGCAGTGGAAAATTAAAGCACTATTCAAATTATATGCTTGCTTTTTCAAGGTTGGGGCTGTATTTCTTTCCTCTTGATCTGTTGTCTCTTCTCCCCTCATTTGTATGCTCTTTGTTCATTCATTCTCTCTCGCTTCCTTTTCCCTTGTTGTCTTTTTTTATCCTTCCATCACCCACGCTTTTTAGTAGAATACTGTACTGCGAACACTAACCAGAACAAAACTAACTTGAATCATTAAACTTTACTGTGTAGACTACTGCACTTCCAGAAACCCTAGAGAGAAGAGTGCCTTATGAATCTATATTAGGAGGGAAGTGGATTAGCAGTTGTGTAAATGAAATCCTAAAGGAAACCGAATATGCATAATCCCACTTATTCTTAAATCCTTGATTCACTGTGACTGCTCTAGCCACATTGGTCAAACTGTTGTGTATTCTGTTTGCTCCTGGGAGATTTACACTATTTCTTGGACTAATACACTAATAGAAAATTGACCCTTAAGATATTATAAAGTAAAATAACATCACTCCATCCCTTAGCTACAAGTAATGTGTGTCTCAGAACAATGGAGGGTAATGGAGGGTCATACTGTATGCACCATATGTGCTATAAACGACAATATAAAAATTGTTCAGATTTATGATGGAAATAGCACTTCTTTGATTTCATGAGCTCAGGTTAAACCTAGTGCTATAAGTTCCAGTCACTGTGCAAGACTTTGTGCACCTCCAATTAAAGTGAAAGGGGATCATATTGCTAAAACGCTATACAGGTGTTTGAAAATGTAGAGGTTAATGTTTCTTTAACTGCTTTATTCTCATCTGTTTTATAGGAGTAAAACCCTTTTCGAGATGACATTTGGCAGCTGTCATTGGGTATTCGAGAAATGTACATTCAGCTTAAGTGTAGGTTCTAATGTACATGGTTGTTAACCTCAATTTCTATGCCCCCTTTCTCCCCGATCTCACAATTGCCACTGAGTTGCAACAGATTTGATTTAAGGCACTTAAAGTCTTGAACTAACTCAGTTTTAAGCAAATGCTGATCCGGTGAAATAGAAAATTATAAAACAAATAAAATGTTAATACTGAAGTCCTGCCTTCCTCTTGGTACCTGTACTGATCTTTAACTGCTGGGGAAAGACTAACACTCTGAATAATACTTTATTCTTAGAAACAGTTCAACTTGTCACCATATGACAGTGTAATTATTTTTATTTGTGCCTTTATCTGTTTATAGCAATAGTGACTGCAAGGGCAGAATTTACCTGGCAGGTAAGGGCTCTTCATTTCACTTTCGGCACTCAGCTCTCCAATTGGTTATAAATTGTCAGGCAATGTCCCCTTCCTTTTAGGGTATGTCTACACTGCCCATGTTACAGCGTGGCCGCAGCAGCGCTGTGACATGGGCAGTGTAGTCACGCTTTATCGCTGGGGGAGAGCTCTCCTGACGATAAAATATAACCACCCCGAATGACTAAAGTTTTCACAGCCCTGAATGACTAAAGTTTTAGGGCTGAAAGTGGCAGTGTAGACACAGCCTAAGTCATCATTGTTGTCTAGTGCTGAATAGTTGAAGTACCCGGAAGTAACTGTTTTTTTAATAATCATATAGTAGTTAATTCTTTAAGATTTTTGTTTCATTGTGTTTCACTGCATTAGTACCTTCGCTAAGTATTTGCCAGAGTCCAGGTTATGAAACAAGTGACTTTCATATGGAATTTAAAAAAGCCTCAGAAATAAAAACCTGTTTATTTCCTTAAATCTAATGAGAAAATTGTTCAACTATTTTTTAAGGCTTTGCAAAACCCAGTGCACTGAGATTGAGTCCTTTTCCATGTTAGATAAACCCTAGAAATCATATTCTGAACCCTTAGCTATAGTTACTCAAATGATCCTGGAACTTTGAGTTAATATTCAGCACTGGTTGCAGTTGTTTTCCTAACAAAAAAATAGCTTAAATCCATTAAAATGATTTTAACAGATTGCATTGAAGGCCAAAAGACAAAATGATGATAAATGTAATTCACATTATTTTAAAGACGCATACAGTGCATCATGTTAGTCTGAGGCTAGCTCTGTGCTGCCCCGCACTTCAGACCAAAGTGCTGCGCTGTAACTCCCCCATGTGGACATTGCAGGCACAAACTAAAAGATTCCTTCATGTTGACATAATCCTCTTCAAACAGGACTATATTAACACAAACTAGGAACCTTTAGTTTGCACCCACTGCGTCCACACAGGGGAGTTACAGTGCAGCACTTTGCACACTGCAATTCATACCCCCTTAGTCCAAACTGTGGGGCAGTGTAGACAAGCCCTGAGTTAGTAATAAACGTGTGAACAGATGAATTGATTGCCATAGTAATACAGTATTATGCTCTTGAGTATCATATAGAGTCTTTTTAGTGTGCAATACAGTTTTGGCTGTAGCTGCATGTAATGTTTTTTACTTTGTAAAGGTTTCCTGATTTCTGCTTCTACATGACATTGTGTTGCCATACTTAGGGTTACCATATTCAAACATTTAAAAAAGAGGACACTCCACAGGGTCCCGTCCCCGCCCCTGCCCCAACTCCGCCCCTTCCCTGGCCCCGGCCCAACCCCACCCCTTCCCCACCCCCATTCCAACCCCTTCCCCAAAGTCCCTGCCCCAACTCTGCCTCCTCCTCTGAGCACCCCGCATTCCCGCTCCTCCCTCCCGCTCTGATCTTGGTTGGGGGTTGCTAAGTGCTTCCCTGCTCCCCACTTGCCCTGAAGCCCCTGCACCCCCCCCGCCCCTGCAGCATCTGTGCCCCCTGCTCCCCACTTGCCCTGCAGCCCCTGCACTCCCCCTGCCCCTGCAGCCTCTATGCCCCTGCCTGCCCTGCTCTTCCTCACTCTGCAGCCTCTGCACCCCCCCGCCTGCCCTGCCCCTGTGCCCCCTGCCCCTGCAGCCTCTATGCCCCTGCCTGCCCTGCTCCTCCTCGCCCTTCAGCCTCTGCACCACCCCCACCCCTGCAGCCTCTGCGCCCCCCTGCCCTGCCCCTGCAGCCTCTATGCCCCTGCCTGCCCTGCTCCTCCTCGCCCTGCCCCTGCGCCCCTCTGCCCCTGCAGCCTCTATGCCCCTACCTGCCCTGCTCCTCCTCGCCTTGCAGCCTCTGCACCCCCCTACCTGCCCTGCTCCCCCGCTCACCCGGCAGCCTCTGCCTGGTGGGGGCTTCAGACGCTCAGCGGCAACCGGGGCAGCGCGGGTCCCTGCAGCCCTGGCACACACTGCACTCCCCGCGGCTTCCTTCCTGCTGCGCGGGGTGACGGGGCTGCAGGAAGGGTCCGTCTGTGGCCGGGGAGTCCCCGCCCGCGAGGGAAGCCCGAGCCACTGGCTGGGCCCAGCCTCCCTGTGGTGCTGCGGGCTCGGCTGGGGCGCGCGGTCCGCCCGACCTCCGGGGGCAGCAGCGGCCCCTTCGCCGCCTTCTGCGGCTGCGTCCCCCCCCTTCCCCTGCCCGAGCTCGCTACAGCTTAGCCGGGCGGCTGGGCTGTGCTGCGGACCCTGCGGGTCGTGCTGGGGCCAGGCGGACCCTGGCTTATGCTGCTTCCCTATTTCCCCGGACATGTTCGGCTTTTTGGCAATTCCCCCTGGACGGGGATCTGAGTACCAAAAAGCCAGACAAGTCCAGGGAAATCCGGACGTATGGTAACCCTAGCCATACTGTACCTGGACCCCACGCCCCGGTGGGAGCTCAAGGGCCGGATTAAAATGTCTGGAGGGCCAGATGCAGCCCCAGGGCCGTAGTTTGCCCACCCCTGTTTTGGCTGCCTACATACTCAGGAATATAATGATTTATAATTGATTGAGGTTTCCACCGGATTTTTTTTGTAACCATAACTAGTAACTTTTTTTAACTTGAAAGCTTAGATTCTGGAGCACAGTTCTGTGGCAAGTGGTGGATTCTGTTGGGAAATATGCTGGGCCTTGCAAGTAACATCATAATTTAAGGTGGCATTGAGAAGTGGTAAACAAAGTTAGGAGTTTCTGAATATGCGGTCATAGAAGATCCATTGTGTCTACATATATTACAGCACATTTCTCCGCTGTGATATCTCAGAATAATGGATGATCCTCCTTAGACATGCTGAAATAACCAGCCATAGTGGAGTGCTTTGGCAGCCTTGATTTGTTCATTCTGTGTCTCAGCCTTCATTTCTTTAAAATGAAGCCAATTCTTGGTGGGAATTCAGATAGTGGGATGAAAGTTTTGCTCTTATTTTCTTTCAGAAATCTTTAAATCAATATTCTTAAGTCTGATTGTGTTCTAAATGTTGAAATTAGCTATACAGAAAGTTGGTCATTCTTTTAATTTTATCGCACCATGTTTACTATGTGAAGGTTTTAGTTAATAAGGACCTCTAGCTTATTTTCATTATTATCAGTGTTTATGATACAAGGTATCTGCTGATTAATGTTAGATTATTTATGTTTGTAGTAGATACATTTTAAAATAATGTTACCACAGATCAAAGGACTAGTTTCAATTGTGCTCATGTGGAAAGATTATTTTGGTCTTGCCAGTGCATTTCCATAGGTTGAGAATTTTTTTATCATGCGTATCTTGCTGTCTGATCAGCTGTATGAGAGGCACTTACACTGTAGTCATTACCAGCTTGTTGTGCTTTTCCAGTGTGTACTTATCACACTGCAGTGACAGTCATGTGATTGTAAAATAGGTAAGTAAATCTATTTCCAACATAAAGCTTTCAGTAGCTTTAAGACCTCATCACCCATCTGGGGTTTTGGCCTAGTATCCAGGCTGGTGTCCCTTTTTACAAGTACGTTCTTTACTAGAACCAGGTTATAAAGAATATTTTTTAGGAGGACAGTTGACCTCTCCGATGAAAGAGCTGGTGTGAGTGTGCCTATTCCTGATCTAAGAGCAATATTCTGTTGTTCTGTATTGATTCAGATTTGGATACTTTCTTGCTGGTCGAAATCAGAATTGATACTAGAACCTCTGCAGATTGCTGGAGATGCCACAGAGTAAGTGACAAAGTGGATTTCTTTACCCTATTCACCTCTTGAGTAAAGGCCACACAGAATTCATGACATCTTCCTTTACCAGCAGTAGAGAGTTCTGAAACAGTTCTTAAAATCCTTCAAGTAGACAGACTGCAATTATTAATGGCCTCTTGTGAAAACAAGCATGATGCTTCAGTGACCAGAGTAAACAAGATGCAAAGAATCTAGAACCCCTTGGATTTGGCTGAATCAAATGCAGAAAATGAGGAAAGATGTAAATGAGAGGAATAAGGGTGGAACTGAGATTTTAGTCAAAAGATTGACAAGGACAGCTAAAAAGAATGGAAAATCAGCGACACAACCAGAACATTAGGATTTGCAGAGTTGAATGTGAAAAGGAAGACAGTGACACTAACAGGTGTACAGAGAAGTTTCTTTCAAAATTTAGATATCGCCTTGGTACAGTCAATGAACAAATATATCTGCCGAGACCTTGCTGGTGATATTATAGTATAACTTTTCAAAGTAGAGATAAGAACAGGCCTTTACTGGGGGCTAAAAACAAGAATTGAGTTGTTTGGGTTTGATGTCAGTTCTTAACATATCTGGATTTAAAACAGTTACACAGTTTGTCAGACTTCCTGAGCATTAATGTCTTCATCAATTCTAGCTCCCTCTGAGTTCTGCAATGAGAAAATATATATTTTCTGCAGCACAGATGTAGTGCCTACGATGCTAGAGAAAATGATAGGAAGAGATTGGTGTATAACATTCAGAAAGCAAGTGTATAGGAGATAGTTAATGTTCAGTTTGATGAATGCAAGTGACTTTAAAATTATTTTTTCTATATTTGCTTAGAGGTTGTGATAGATGTACATTTAAATAAACTCTCAGCTGTTTTTCCTAGTTAGATATTAATGCGCATGCCTGCTGGTTAAAGAGCAACTGAATACTAAACCCCATTTAATATTTTTCTCAACAGTGTAAGTAATGCTTTTATACGTATACACGTGGTTTGTGTGGACACAGCCCTATATATAAAATAATTCTAAATAAAAAAAAATTAATTGTAATGCAAGATTAAGAGCCTAATTCAACAACCCTCAGATTAATAGTTCCACTTCAATCCATGGCAATACTCATGTTACTAGAGATTGTAGAATCTGGTTCTGAGGCTGGGAAATTAAGCATAACATTTGGGAAATTAAAAAGATGAGGTTCCTATAGCAATTTAAACTCTGCTTTGTTGTGCATGTATTGTCACTATATTTAACACACATGTAGTAAATTAAAAAGTAATATGCATTTTTGAGGTACACATTAGCAAACCTAAGAATAGACAATGCTATGTGTGGCAGAGCTATTTTGCTGGGGAAAATTTACTTCTTCCAATTTTTGACTTGTACATTAAGAATTAAT
Organism: Malaclemys terrapin pileata; assembly: GCF_027887155.1. NCBI lineage: Eukaryota > Metazoa > Chordata > Testudines > Emydidae > Malaclemys > Malaclemys terrapin. Next base: position 27,016,771 of record NC_071505.1, on the reverse strand, counting down.
GTATAATTCATGTGAATTTGAATTTAAATTTCCTTTAAAAATGTTTCAGAATCCCTTCAGAAAGGAGATTGTTGAGTTTCTTTAGCATGAAATGATCTGTTGCTTCAATATCACAGAAGAAATCTCAACCGCTCCTCAATTTAGAATCTGATCCTGGAAGCACTTAAGCATAAAAGTAGTGTGACTAAGTTTAGTGATATTGCCATGGCCATAAAGTTATTTGTGTGCCTAAGTGTTTGCAGGATTGGCACCCTCATTCATAAGCTGTTCAGAACAGTGGTAGTGTTCTTGATATGTGTTTGTATCGTACCTATTACAATGATCCTGATTGGTGCTGTTGTAATATAAATACTACATAATAATAATGGGTCTGGGAAGAAAATTTGACCAGCCTCCTAACAGCCAAACCTATTGAAGTGCAAATAAAGTTGAAACTTTTTTTAGAGTAAGAAACTTCATGCTCAATTTAAATTGCTCAAAAATCTCCTTTTCTAAAAAGTCTTTTTTTTATATACTTTTATTTTGAAAAATGCTATAGAAGAGTTTCTCTTGTTAAAAGAAAGGATTTATCTGTATTAAGGGAGCTACCTAAGGACCCCTATCAAGGAGCAGAGCCTCATTGTGTTAGACATCTGTATAAATACATATTAAAAAGAGATAGTATCTTCCCTCAGCCTAGAAATGGGAGAAAAATTAGACTAGAGTTTGTCATCCTTTGTACTTTCTAGGTAAAGCAGATAAAATGTCACTTGTTATGAAAATTAGTTTTATTTAATGTTATAATTAGTTCTTCGATTAACCTCTGCATATTCCCCCTTGCGTCGAGTGGAGTTTTTCTAGCCAGCAGTGTTAATTGAAGATGTGATAGTGAGATATGTCTGTATCAGATTATAATCTACATTTTGTATTATGATCTGAACTCTCATGTCTAACTTTGCCCAAGACAAGGTTGTTGTAATGCAGGGGTTCCCAAACTTGGTTCATGGCTTGTTCAGGGTAAGCCCCTGGCAGGCCGCGAGACACTTTGTTTACCTGAGCGTCCGCAGGTACGGCTGCTCGCAGCTCCCAGTGGCCGGGAATGGCGAACCACGGCGACTGGGCGCTGCGAGTGTCCGTACCTGCGGACGCTCAGGTAAACAAAGCGTCTCGTGGCCCTCCAGGGGCTTACCTTGAACAAGCTGCGAACCGAGTTTCGGAACCCCTGTTGTAATGCATTCCAGAGAGGTGGCCTGCCCAGAAAAGAAGTTTGATACCTTGTTTAAGGAGCATTAACTGAGAAGCTATCACAGAGTAGTCTGGAGCCATTAACTTTGATTGTCCCTCAAATGCTGGCCCAGCCCCATGGGGCAAGGGATTTTAGATACTAGCATAGCTGGTGGATCTGCAGTTTCTTAGCCTGGACATATGGCAGAAGTAGACTGTTTTTAAGAAGCGTGCTGTTCTGAGTAGGGGTGGGCAGATCATCACCACATGTAAGCAGGACTGAATGGAGAGAAAGGGCAGGAGGGATTCTGCGCAGCCTGAGTCAAGATTTGGAGCTTACACAGAGCTCTTCATCAGGTCTGGGAAACTTACGTGTCACAGCTAAATATATGATGGAACAGATTGTGTAGCATAAGTAGTTAACACATATTTCAAGGGGCCATTCAAAGTGAAGTGGCCCATTAACACCCTTCCATTCATATGGAGGAAAGGGGGAGGAAAGGAGCTGGGGGGGTTGTTAGTGGGTTATAGATTGTTGTAATAAGCCATAAATCCAGTGTCTCTGTTTAGTCTGCATGAGGGAGGCATCTCATGACTAATATTTTATAAAGATCTGTATCTCTCAAGTACTTTATAAGAGTAAAGTTTCTGTGGTTAAGAAGTTCCTTTGCTAAGCCTACAATCCTGGCTTTCCTGCCACCTTGTTACCAGAGGGCTTTAACTAGAATCCCAGAGTGCCCACAGCTAGGTGGATCTCTATGGTAGTGTATGTAAGTGACTGAGGGCACTTGGGAAAGCAAGAGTACTAGTTTTAAGCTGTATGGTGGCTGGATTGCAGAGTCCTGTGTCCCAAGGAAAGGCTCAGCCAAGATGCCTTAACTAGAGCTGTGCAAATAACCAATGTTTCAGTTTGATGACTAAACCAAAAAATTGAAAAAACTTTTGTTTCGGGTCAACCCAAAACAAAAATTGAATTTTCCAACAAACTGAAAAAAATTGTTTTTGCGTCAAAGGAAATAGTGCCGAGGGTTCAGGACAGTTGTCTCTGATGAGCCACTTACTTAAAAGTGCCATTAAAGTCAGCCGTAGCTGAAGTAACTCCACGCCCAGCTCAAGTGGCAATAGGATCCTATGATCCATCTGAACCAATGTAGTTCAGTGGCAAGATCCAGAACTGTTAACTTGAGTAAACCATTTGGAAAAGTTTCTTCGTGCTCAGTATCAACAATACCGAAATCCCCAGATTTGCTCAGAACAAATGGATCCAGTGCTGGCATGGTCCATAGTCTCTATACTACCACTTGCTAAAGGAGTTTTATACTTACATTATTTTCACCACGGTTCCCTGATTTGTCACAGATTCAAGAGAATCTCACGTTGTGATACTTTATGTCTAGCATAACTGACTCATGTGCTATATTGTCTGAGTGTGGTTCTGAGAACATAGATCCACAGCCTATTTTCTATTGTAGGTGTCACTATAGTTCCCTGATCCTTTTGGGATTTGCTAAATCAGCAACCCTAAAAAATCTGGGTCTACTATCCTACTCTCATTTAAATACTACTGCGAAGTGTTATCTACCAATGGTTTACTCCAAGAGCCTGAAGCTGTAGACATTCCCTTTCTGGGAGTCCCTCCCGATAAAATCAGTAGTATAGTTCAGGTTTTCCAAAAGTTCTGTCTAGGACCTAGAATAACCTCAGTGGCTTTGAAAACCTTCATCTGGGTTCCCTAACCCAGCAGCCCTTGAGTGCTAAACAGCATTGGTACTAAATTCTCATAAACCTGTTCTCCGGCCCAGATTGAGAGAACTCCAGTCTCCACTGATTCTCATTCAGAGCCTCACTACTTGTTGGCTCTGCAAATGGCTAAAACGTCTAGTCTAAAGCTAATACCCCAGTTTTTAAAATGTCCAATTCTATGATAAGGCATCAGGGGTCTAAACATGGGCATCAGTGCTTTATTTCTGAAGTCATGTGTGACAGGTAAGTGTCACAGGACCTAGAGTCAGAAGGGAAGACTACCTGAAAAGACATGCAGACAGATAGTCCGGTGGGACTTTACCCTGGAAGGGGAGAACTATATAGTGACCTGACCAGACGGCAGAGTCACAAAGAGAGTGGCCACTGGATGAGCAACCAACAGGAGGGGGTGCCAGACAGGACAAGAGCTAATTCCCAGACCTAGTCACAAGGAGACACATCTGCAGTGAGTGAACACCTTCACATCAGGTCATAAAGAGCTTCTGCTCTATTGTCATCTGCCAGTGATGGATCAGTGGATCTGCAGACTATTTCTTATGTGAAATCAATTGCACAGTGATATCCTTCAAGATAACAGGGAACAATAATAAATAAATAAGTACTTTTTGCAGCCGCTTCTGGGACCACATTGTCTTAGCACTGAAGTTCTTGGTTCCAATCAGATTGGGCCCTGATTGATCCCACATTAGGGTTCTGCAGTTGAAAACTCTTTTTCTAGCCTACAAGACTTCCTTTGATCAAGGGCAGAGACTGATCTGTCAGAAGCACAGGTCTCTCACTTAGGACTCGGTCTGGCAGTATGTATTATTTAAAGGGAGTATGCCCAGGTTAGGCCTCTTTGGATACATCTATGCTGGAATAAAAGATCCATGGCTGGCCCATGTCAGCTGACTTGGGCTCTCAGGGCTTGGGCTGAGGGGCTGTAAAATTGCTGTGTAGATGTTCGGACTCGGGCAGCCCCTCAGCCCAAGCCACACAAGCCCGAGTCAGCTGACCCAGGCCAGCCTCAGGTATTTAATTGCTGTGTAGACATACCTTTTTTGGTATGTCTATGCTGCAATGTACGTCCAGGTTCGGCTGACTCTGGGTTAACCAGGGCTTGAGCATCTACATTGATTGTTAACCCTACATTAAGAATTTTCTAACCCAGGCTCAAACCTGGGGCTCTGGTTTCCACATAGCAGAACGTAGATCCAAGTCAAACCAACCATATCCCAGACTCCCATTGCATCCTCTTGAAACGTGGCTGCGCTAGCCCTTTGATCATGGTGCACTTTGAGAAAACTCGACCATCCAACTGCACGTTATAGGAAATTTGAATAGCCTGCCAACACATCCTGCTGAGCAGTCATTTTGCTCTGTGTGCTCCCACCTATCAGAGCCAGCAATGTGGAGGAGGAGCCCTTTGAAGACCTTCTCTTGCTTGGACTTCCACTCCTGTGTCAGGAAACAGGCAGAGCTTCTGTGAGACACTGGTGGACATGTCAGCTGTGTTTTCTGACCCACCAAAGGCACCTGACAGTTTATGATGGAGGAAGACACAGACCTGGCAGACTTGAAGTGGCTGATGCTCATGACACTTGGCACAGCTGTTGATGCCCCCTACCTAACCTGGCACTTCTGAAGCAGGGCCACGAGCACAGACTGGTGGGATCACATCATCATGCAGTCCTGGGATGACCAGCAGTGGGTCCAGAGCTTTCGCATGAAGAAAGCTACATTTCTGGAACTTTGTGAGCAGCTTGCCCCAACCCTCCAGCGTAAAGATACACATATGAGGGCAGCCATCTCGGTCCAAAAGCAGATTGCCATAACCATCTGGAAGCTGGCTAGCCCAAGCTGCTACAGATCCACTGCCAACCAGTTTGGTGATGGAAAGTCGACTGTAGGCAATGTGATGATGGAAGTTTCTGAGACAGTCAGGCATGTGGCTTACCCCAAGGGGCCAGGCATCAAAGATATTCCTAAAGTAACTGCTGGCTTGGAGAAAAGCCCACTGCACCTGGGCTATTTATGAGACTCGTGTGCCCATATTGTGCTGCCCTCAAGGAGCACTTGGATGCATAAACCGAAAAGGGTACTGCTCCATTGTTCTGCAGGCCTTTGTGGACCCCAGAGGTAAATTTGTGAATGTCACCATGGCTTGCACTGGGGAAGTTCATGATACTAGAGTTTTTCATTGTTTGGGAGTTCTGTTTCCAGGCTGGGACACTATTCCCACCAAATGACATTATCATAAATGGAGTTACTGTCCCCACCATTATTCTGGGAGACCCTGCATACCCTCCTTTTGCCTTGGCTTATGAAACTGTACCCTAATTTCAGAGGCCCTGACAAAAGATGTTTTAATTACACTCTGAGCAGATGTAGAATGGTTGTTGAACATACTTTAGGCCGATTGAAATCGTGTTGGAGATGTCTACAGACCCGTTTGCGTGCCAGTGTCATCAAGACTGTCTGCACTACTGTGCCTTGCAGTGCTCTTCACAATCTTTATGAAACCAGAGGTGAGCCATTTCCTTCTGAATGGATCGGGTCCGCTGAATCAGTACACTCAGCCAGAAAGAGCACCTACCACAACTGGAGCTGGATGCACACCCAGACAACAGAAGTCAAGAATGCTTTGTGTTCCCACATTATGGACTTGCATGGTCCAATGAACTCCACCAGAGAGGTCCTTTGGGGCCATCTGCCTGTCCCAAGTTAGGATAAAGGAGGAGGGTTGGGCGTGGGGCTAGCAACTCCACCCCGTAAAAAATTAACCTGCTACAGAAACGCCAACAATAGAGATAACAGAGACTTTTAGCCTGGAAAAAGAAGGGTCTTCAACTCGAAGACACATGATGCTGGGTGGTGAAAGTCGCGAGGAAGCCACTAAGCCAATTACCCTTCTTGCAACCAGGAGGATTACCATCGGTACATGGAACGTGAGGACCATGTACGAGTTAAGAAAGATGGCGCAGGTCGCAGCAGAGATGAGGAGCGGAAAAGAGGCCGTCCAAGAAACACCTGGCGATGCAACCTTCAGGCTGATAGTATAAAAATGGCTATACCTGGAACCAACTAGAGCAAATGGCCCAGGATAGAGGACTCTGGAGCTCTGTGGTTGGCGGCCCATACTCCGATTAGGGTGACAGGCATGAGTGAGTGAGTGATGGTCCAATGGAAGAGGGAGACTTGTACCTTTATGAGTGTGCTGGGGTAGGGGTGGTGAATGGGCCTCATTGTGAGGGTTTATTCAGTGCTTGGGAGGGGTGTGATTTTATGAATGACATGACTACTTAGCCCACCTCTTTGATGAGTCACAGTATGGATTGATGTAAGGAAGTGATTGAAGTAGACAACTGTATGTAGACAACTGTATCTATGAATAGTGTTTGCATACTAATTCCTAATTTTCCCTTCTCATTTATTTACCTTTATTATTTCAAATAGACACTGTATGATGTGATGCAGTGATAGCAATACACTTTCTTGATTAAAATAAAAAGCTTTATTAATAAATTTGTATTAGGGAAGTACAACATTAACCCATTACCAGGCCAGCTGCCATTACCTCACCAAAACACCAGTAACAGTAGAACCTTAAAAAACAAAAAAAACAGTCTATGAACAAGTGCAAACAGTGGAACCATATATGAGACAGAAACCCCTACTGTTGCATATTCCTGCCACGCCCCCGGTTCTTCTTTCCCTTCTTTCCCCATTTGCTGTTCATTTGGTGCCAGGGGAGAGGGATGGAGGCATCCATAGGGGAGGTGGTCAATATGGAGGGCAGCATAAAGCAAAGCTGCCCTACCAAGCCACTCATGGGGGGCTGATTGCATGGGTCACCCAGCCATGGAGTTTTCCAAGCTGTTTCTGGACTATATCACATGGTACTACATGGGGGACTCGGGCTGTGGTGTGGATGATGCAGCAGGAGCCATTAGTGATATCAGCCACAGTTCTCTCTGCTGAGCTCTGACTTTCTCCTTTAGCTGCCATTCCTGTTCCAGGAACTGAGAAGCAAGTGCCTACTCCCACACTGAAACCCTGTCCTCAAGCTGTTCAGCCAGCCTGAGCCTTCCTGCTGGCCTCTTGCCGTGCCTTTCCTCTAGCTGTAAGTCTCTCTGTCTTTGTGACTGGGACTACTTGTTGGCCCTGTTCAGAACTTCAACCATAAATTCATCACAGAAACAATTCCTCTTGGAAAGGTCCATGAAGATACAGTGACCCAGTTCTGCTGTAGTGTGGGCAAGCTGTGAATGTACAGCAGCCAGTAGAGGTCCAGGGGCCCGTAATAGGACAAGACACAGAAGGTTATTGTCTCAATAGCTCAGTGCAGAAGCACAGAAAAAATCCTTGTGGAATTTCAAGGACATAAAATATTACTTTTCCAAACTGAACCTCAGTATATTAAGAGAGGGATGCTTCAGATCACAGAAGCTCCCTGGATGTGGCTGGGTTAATCGCAGCAAAAGAAGTCCAGAGACCATACTAAGTTAAAATTTTAAAGTTGTTTTGTGTTTTCTAGAAATTGCAGCACTACTTGGGTTGGGGGACATTTTGGAGGACATAACAGTTGTTGTGGTGCCCAACTGGCAAAGGGAGGTGTTATTCCAAGCTGCTGGTGGGAAACCTGCAGTGTATGCAAGCAAAGTATTCAAATGTATATTGACTGAACAGTACATCTGAGTGGAGTGGGCTGGTCAGCTACTGTCCCCTGAAATGATGTTGTCAGTAGCTACCGGTGTGGTGCTCTGCTCTTGTTCGATGATAGCAGTTGACTGCGTGCATGTTCCCTCTGTGTGCTGCCCCAGTTCTGCACAGAAAACTGACACAGCAGACCCCGAGAGAACCCCCAAAGACCACAGACTCTGGTAAGGTGCTAAGGAACCCGAGCCAGGTTTATTGTCAAACGAAGCACAGTAATAGTTTCCCATAAACTCTACAAGACATACTACAAATTTGTGCCCCCTGGCAATGGACCGGCTCAGTCAGTGGCGGGACTTTCTACTGCCCCCTAGGCCAGACAAAGATGTGCACTCCGGGACCTACTTTTATACAGTTACAGGACAGATTACTCATCCCTACTGACGTATTGAGGTACAGCCCCTTGATTCATTGGGGGCTATCTCCCTCTTTGATCATGTCAGTTCAAACAAATCTATCCATCATGCTCTCCTTTTGACCCTGTCTTTAATATGCACCTGCCTGTTCCTCATTATCTTTGTGGAGTGTTCTGATGCTATCTTGGCACACGTCCCTCTTATTAGCACTTGTGTGTCGATGCACCTGCTTCTAGCAGCCCTCTTCTTGCCAACTTCTGTGAGTGGGGCCTGCCTCTGGCTCACAGCCCAACTTTTGCTTAGCAATGCCTGGAAGTACTTTGGTTCAGGCTTCAGGCCTCAGACTGCGCTTTTGATACAAGAGTTTGTTTCAGGGCCTCATCTTACTACAAATGTCACTACCTATCTGAAGTTCCTGCTTCAGGAATAGTTTGCAGCTATCAGCCCCCAAGTTTGGGTTAGAATTCATGAGGGAATCAACAGGATGAAATGTTAGCTTTCGTGTGGCCTGTCTTGTTATGGCTGCATGCAAACACACACTCCACAGCTATCCCCTTACTCCCCCTCTCCCTCTGCCATATTTGTGGAAAAAAATTCTAATCTCGGTCAAATTTGGCACAAATGATTTTGTCACATGCATGGACTACTTCTAACTGAAATGGACTAGATTTGTAAATGGAAAACATTTTCACCTTCATTCCTCCTCCCCCTCCCGTTTACTCTTTCTAGGCAGCTGGTTACACCATTGAGTGGTTACAGAGCTGCGTATTTCCAGGCATGGCAATGTAAGGTTATTGTTTTTAAGAAACAGGAATGCCCTAACAAAAATCTGTATCTTCTCAAGTAAGGATTCACTTTCAAGGCATTTTTATTGTTTGTGTTTCCCAGTCACCATTTTGAACTACACGTGATGAGGGGAGCCAAGCCACTGGTAGTATATAATACTCCACTAGGAAATACATGCTGCTAGCTAGGGCTTCTAACAACTTTTTAATTGGTTCATAAAACAGAAATCCCTCCCATTATTATATTAGTAGACTTTAAAATGGAGCCAGAAACTTACCAGCTTCTGTCCCTTTCATGTGTGCTACAGGCTCTGTGGCAGGCTGTTCCTTGGGGAAGGGCATCAAACAGCTCCTTCAAGTACAGCCCCTGGATGTGCTATTGCTGCTCCTGCTCCAAAGCCGCCTCTGAGGCTGGTTTCAGCAACAGTCTCACTTCACTGTCCTCACTCAGCGCCTGCTGCTGGCTCCCATCAGTCCCCATGCTGGGTTCTGGGACCAGCAGGTCACCTTCCTGGCTGACTAGGTCATCATGCACCTCTGTTGGCTCTGGGCTTGGTGCAGTGTCCAGCACCCAGTCAAACCCATCATAAAATGGGCATAATGTCGGCAAGTTGCTTGAGGTGCAGTTCTGGGTCACTTAATCCACTCCCAGCCTTCCTATCAATTGAGGAACCAGGGTGAGGGATAGCTCAGTGGTTTGAGCATTGGCCTGCTAAACCCAGGGTTGTGAGTTCAATCCTTGAGAGGACCACTTAAGGATCTGGGGCAAAATCAGTACTTGGTCCTGCTAGTGAAGGCAGGGAGCTGGACTCAATGACCTTTTGGGATCCCTTCCAGTTCTAGGAGATATGTATATCTATATATGTAAAATAAGTTTTGGATTTACCTGCTCAAAATGAGGTTTAGTGGATGAAAAATATCTGTTGTGCAGTGCTTCCTTCTTCTGCTGGTCAGAAGGGAACTGTGCGGTCTCCAGTAGTGGTCCAATATGGGGACCTGACCATTGCTACCTCCCCACAAAGAGCTCTGTTGCAGCAGAAGCTGGCTGACTTGTATCTTTTGATTGATTTTTACCAGTGACACCATCACTGTGGCATCTGAACACTTACGAGGGGACAAAAAAACACAAACAAATTTAATAGCAGAACAGCGTTGGCCTATGTGTTCGTAGAGCACCTGGAATAATGGGGCCCTGATCCTGACTGGGGCGTTTGATGCTATTGTGTAATATGAAAATAACAGAATCCCCAGAACTTAATGTTTGAGCCACCAGATATGTCTCGCACTACTCCAAGAAGTTAATCAAATGTAACAATTGATCTTTTATAGGGATATAGAAACTCTGCACATTAGCTTCTTTGAAATCACCCCAATATATGGTTAACATTTGTTTTATATTTGCTGTTTCGCTTTGAGGCAAATACTGACATGCTTGTTCAGTTTTCTGTTCTGATGCAGGCAAACTCCCATTGAAGGCATTGTGGGCTTGCCTGAATAATAACTGAGTGAAAACCTGAGAAAGGACCTCAGGATTAAGACCCTAATATATTACTTGGTGAGGTGGAAAAGAATGGGTTAAAAACAGTATGGGAATGTGCATCATATAACATGTCTCTTGTTTACTTCCATCTTTGTACTCAGTGTTGTCAGAATAACTCAGGGTATAGTATTTTAGTTTCATTGCTTATCTAGATCCAGTAGGGGGAGCTCACAACATTGTTTTGTCAGCTTTAAAATGTCTCTCTTTCATAGGTGATTGAACTAGATTTTTAAAAAATCTAGAACCTGAAGAGTATTTTGCCACAGGTTGAAGGGGACACATACTCTCTTCTGGGCACATGATTCTCATTGTCATTAATGGGGAAATCCTGCCCACAGATGAACAGGAGACGGTCGCAGAATATTTTAAAATCGGATCCAAATTTGGGCCTAAATTGTCTGTGAATCTCTTTTCTGTTTGCCCTCTGCTGACTAGAAAGAGTGGCATTAGAATGAAGAGGTCTGGAATGTTTCACTTGTGCACATGTGCTTGAATCCTGTTAGCTTTGGCTCTTTTGCTCAGTGTAACAGTTAAAACAACCGCTTATTGAATGGAGAATGATGTTGGTACGTGTATACATGTGTAAAGACAAAGATCTCTAGGGCTATAGAAATCTGCAGTGTCTAAGTGGAACGCAATGAGGACAACAGATCCTCACATGCAATCCAGGTGTATGAAAAAACTGTCCTTTCAGTAAGGATTCATACAAACGCCATACTCTGTGCTGTGAAAATCAAAAAAATGCCTTTGAAAGAGTCAGTACCGTAATAGTAGGACCTCTTGAGGAAAGATCTAGGATCTTTCTAGGTTCCTTTATGCCAGGTAAGCCACTGATATAACCATTGATATAACCAGGGGGATTCCTACAGAGCAAAAACTGAGGAAGACAGATGTAGGCTATCTTTTTAGGACCCCCTCCCGAGTCCTGGTGTAGGGGCCATGCAAGACCACAGAGCAGAGCACCTTGGAGATTCTGAGCAGTGCTGCATCTGGGGAGAGACTTCCATAACTTAGACCGGTGTTCTCAACCTGCGACCTGAGGGCTGCTTGTGGCCCAATCATCACACAGCTGTAGTAGCCCATGTGACACTCTAAGGGCCTTACGGGTAGTATGTAATGTGGATGTGGCCCACATAACACATATGAGGCCCGCAATAGTAAATAGGTTGAGGACCTCAAACTTAGACTCTCTTGGGCTGTCTAAGGTGTGCTGGGTACTTCAGCCGCCAGAACTGCCTAGAATCAGGAGGGTGCAAAAGTGGCTTAAAGCTACTTATTCCTCTCTTCCCTCTAGTTGTGAATTTGTGCTGTGCCTCTTAGAGTATGTCTTCACTGCAAGTGAAGGTATGTTTGTAGCATGGAAAGACATATCCATGATAGCTTTAATTTAGCTAGCATAGGTAACAGTATGTAGACATGAGAGTATGGGCTAGCAACCCGAGTAGACACCTAGAGTCTTCATCAGGCTTGTACTCAGGCTGTTACCCCAAGAATAAGCCTGTGCCACAATATCTTCACTACTACTGTTACCTGCACAAACTAGATTAAAGCTAGCATGGAGATGCAGAAACAAACAGACCTTCTCGTTGCAAAGAAGACATATCCTTAAGGGTGCACACCATAGAATCTCACCATCATTATTTTCCTGGGGTAACAATTTTCATGAAGGTTGCAATCCTTTCTTAAAACTGGTCTCAGTAGCTCAGTATTGGATAATGTTGTGAGAGAACTAATGCAAAACAGATTACTTTGTATATGACATAGAATTCCAGAGAAGACAGCAGATCAGTGGTCCATTGCTTTATACAAAATTGGCTGTGAAAATAATATATTTAATTCCTTTTTCAAAAATGAGATTAGTTACAATCTCAAATCGGGAAATGCCCCAGGTGATATTGCATGTTTAACTGAACTTTGACCCCTTGTGTGTCTGCACTCTAATTGTCTTTAGCTAGGTGATCATATTATTGCTCAAATACTATAATATACTTTTTTCCTACCACCTTAGGGCTTGTCTGCACAGTGCCGTAGTCTGCACTGGCAAGGATGTAAATTCCGATGTTCACCAGCATGTCGGACATTTCCTGGCCTGTGTGGTCCCTGCTGGCACACGCTAAAAGTTCCATAGTGCACTTCAGTGTAGTTTGTTTTCTTCAATCAAGCAGACAAAGATATAACAAGATCCAATGGCTAGAAGTTGAAAAAAAGCACAAGCTGGGGAAGGAAGGTTGAAATTTATGACTCGGACGACAAAAGACAGAATACATGTGATGCTTCATTGAGACAGACAATGAGAAGCCAATAAAACTAGAAGGTATAGAGTTAAAGTCTGTACAGTTTAAATATTTCAGTTCAGTGTTAAGCTGTGATAGGGATGTGGATGTTAGGAGTCATATGAAGAGCACTTGGTGCAAATGGAGGGAGTTGACAGGAATTCTCTTCAATAAGAATATGCCAAGTAAACTAAAGAACAAAGCATATAACACCATGATTAGGGCAGCTATGATGTATGGGTTGGAATGCTGGCCAAAAAGTAAGAGAGAACCATTGCTTTATACTGCTGAAATAATAATGCTCAAGTGGATGCTGGGTAAGATGAGAGCTGGCAGGCTACTCAGTGAAATAGTGTGAGCCATGATGCAGGTAGTCCTTATGGAAAAGCTGAGGGAGTATCAACTAAGGTGGTTGGGTCACATGAGACGATGAGGTGCAGGATATGTTGGTCTAAGAGTATGTGATCTAGTGGCCACAGGACAAAGACCACAAGGAAAGCCCAGAAAAAGGTGGTTTGGGTTGCTGAAGGAGGACAGAAAGAAGGCTTGTGTCTGCTTGGAAGATACACTCGACAGCAATGCTTGGAGACAAAGAACAAGAGCCGCCAACCCCAACTAGCAGGACAAGGCAAAGGCAAAGAACAAGAACAACATTGAAATTTAGTGTAGCAACAATCCACACTGAGGAAAGTGTCTTGGACTGTATTTGGTCAAACTTTAGAAAAGTTGAATCTTGGGTAGAATCCTAAGTTTGCTTAATGGTTTCAGTTCTTGACTATTGCAGACACTGTTATTCTAGCTATAATATAGCTATTTTCTCCTTGTTTCCTGCCTGCTACCATAAATTTGAATTAGAGATTTAGTTGTCACAAGAGGAGGAGGAAACATTTTATCACTTTCCCTGATAGTGTACCTTCCCTGTTTCTGCTGGAGGTCTCATTGGAGAACCTGAGAACTGGGAACTTTTTCAACGCTATACTGATGGAGTTTGTTGAATGTTTAACAGAGATCTTTCATCTGAATTGTTCAGCAGGTGTTAGAATTAAGTTAAGATGTTAAAATTAAAATTTTCCCTTTTATATTCTCAAATTTCACTTTTTTAGTACTTGTAATATTATAATCCTACTAGTTCTCTAGTCTTCCATAGTGTTACAAGAAAAACAAACAGAAGAAACAGTTTGATTCCTTTTATATTTTATTATTCTGTTTGCAGAAGCATCTAAAATGTGCTAGACTCTAAATACAAAGAAGAAATAGTCCCTGCCCCAAAAAAACATAGTAAAAAAGAGCAATAATCCTCTCCTCCTCCTTCCAGGAGCTCCTGTAAGGTCCAAGGGTATGTCTGTGCTGCAATCAAAGGTGTGATTGCAAGCGTGGGTTGGTATACCTGTGCTAGCTTTCATCTAGCTAGCAGGTTAAAAATAGCAGAAAAGACATGGTGGCACAGGCTGGGAATGCAAGTATGTACCCACAGTCCTCAGAGTGTTCGTACCGCACCATGGTATCTTCACCATATTTAGCTGTACTAGCTAAAGTTAGGTAGTGTGAGTACACCAACTCATGTTGCTCTCGCACCTTCAATTGCATTGTGGGCATAACCTGTGAGTTAAAAGTTCCATAATCCCCTATGACCTGAACAGGGATGCATCTTGACAAACCTGCAGTTACAGGTAAGTAACCTCCTCTTCCTAATTAAATCTCACATTCCCCTTTCTGGGGAGGTAAATAAGTGTTAGTATCCCCATATCACAGATGAGAAAACAAGGGTTAAGTGACTGCCCCACCATCATACAGCAAATACTGTACCCATCACACCAAAGCTAGGTCTTCTGGCTCACCAGCCGAGTGCCTTCCATTGCCACTCATGCAAGTCATTCACCTTTTCTGTGTTTGTTTGTTTGCCTGTCTCTCAAATGAGCTTGTTAAAAATGCTTTGCACTTTCATCTTTAGAGATCAAAGCACTTGCCAAAAGGGGTAAGCAAGCATGAGCAGTCCCATTTTACAGACAGCATAATTAAACACATTGATTTGAAGCGATTTTTCTGTCATTACAGTAGCTGTCCTTATCTTTCTTTTCATTTCGTTGTTGACACATTTGTTGAGCATTATTACTGTTGTACTTCTGTCATCTGTGGTCTTTTTAGATTGACTAAATAGCATCATATAAAATACCTTAAATGAATTGCACCTGGTTGACCCAACAAAAGATTTTGCATTTCAAGTTATCAAAAACTACTCTTCCCTTGTACATAGAGGTACATCACTAATGTTATTGCCTCTGAGTAAACAACAGTTTGCCAATAAAAACACCCCCCAGAATTCCAGGAGGAAAATGTATGCAAGTTCCCTGATTCCTGCCAATAAAGCCCTGCAAGAAAAACTTGTAATTAAACTTGACCTTGTGCAAGAGTAAGGTTTGATTAATCATGGTGTGCTACTGTTAACATAGTAAAATGGGAAGGAAAAGGGACTAGGTTGTCCACAACCTTCAGACCAATCTGTCTCTAATTACCTGTCTACTTTTAATTAATAGAAGCTTCCATGAATGTCTGCAATAGTCCTGTGTAATCTGCATAATAAATATTACCATAGCTTTTCCATTTACTATTTAAGAACCATCTCACATACCACTGAAATGCACCCACCTCTGGGAGGAAATATAACTGTTTTTAACAGGTGCATCATGACAGTTTGGACTATAATTGAATACCACCTTATCCAGTTGAAACTATAGGAACATTTAGTTCAGCAGATTGCAGTTACCCAAACTGTCACTTGGCCAGCAGGGGTCTTGCAGTAAATGCTGCATGATTTTTAACTGACCCCTGCAGGTTACAACTTCATTCTTATATTTAATAAAAAGATAACAAGAAGTGCAGTGCTTCCTAGCACTATGCTGAGACATACTTTATTTATTTATTTCCATTAGTGACCTTGATGTGTTAGCTGCTTTCCAAAGAAGGGAATGTCCCTGACTGACTCCTTGGGAAGTATAGCCTACTTTAGTCACCTGACTTTTTCCTTGTAGATATCCTTCTACACCAGTCACTGAAGATCCACCAGCCAATCCTGGAAAATGTATGCTGAGCACATGTTCTTCACATCTTTTTTTTTTTTTTTGGGGGGGGGGGGGAATTTGGCTCTTTCCAGTAATTTAATAGTGAGGTTCTAGACATTTTATCTACTGTCTCTTGTGCAGTTATCCTGGCAAAACATCTGCATCATTACATAAATAAAAGATGCTCCAAGGGAGCTCTGGTTTCTCCTGTTAACTACTGCGAAACATCTCACACAGCACCCTGCCCCTCCCCGACCATATAGCAAGTGTGAAAAATTGGGACGGGTTGAGGGGTAATAGGCACCTATATAAGAAAAAGCCCCGAATATCAGGACTGTTCCTATAAAATCAGGACATCTGGTCACCTTACCCCTGCCTCAAGAAAGAATGAATAAATAAATAAAATCAATCTTTATCTACAAATATGTATATCTGTTACTCCTGCTGCTTTTAATTTTGTACTTTGTTTCAATATTACTTAGTTACTTGACTTGTATAAATAGTTTTTTAAAAAGCAGCACTTTTCAAAGTGCTTGTTGTTCTTGGCACAGGATCAGTTCTGGTGTCCAACTGGTAGGACCTGAAACTTGTTGTTTAATAAGTGCCTGTAGTCAAAACAGTTGGTGTATGCAACGACTGATCTGGTATTTGTTGCAGCAGGTCATCTGCCTGATTTCTAACCCATGCACAATACCTAATCACGTTGCTGTATTTCTCTGACGGAGGCCGTGGTAATGTGAATCATTTCACGTTCCAAAAGTACAACATGTTTACAGTCATCGTAGAATCAGATTACGTTGGCAGCGCATTCTTCTCTGTAAGTGGTTTCAGTTTACATTTCGTCTTCTAGTAGGGTATTTGCATAATTTTGCTGATCCTGCTTTATTTATAGACCTTTTTAGAAACGGGGAGTCGTTTTAGCTGTTTAATTTTAGGAAGTGGTACTTGTATCTGTTGCAAATAAAGAAACGTGCAGCTCAGAGGTTGTTTTAGCACTGGATAATTAATTTCCAAATGATGTCATTTGACCTAGTCTGGAGTGTATACTACTTGCACTGCTTTTTATCAGAAC
This sequence comes from Malaclemys terrapin pileata, assembly GCF_027887155.1. Lineage (NCBI taxonomy): Eukaryota > Metazoa > Chordata > Testudines > Emydidae > Malaclemys > Malaclemys terrapin. The sequence goes on along the minus strand of NC_071505.1, from coordinate 27,000,024 downwards.
AACAGTACTTTTCTTTGAATTGGCTGTTTATTTCCTTTGTCAGTTTACAAGAAGGATCAAAATGAAACTGACTGTGCCATTTCCTTTACTGCGCACAGTGTAAGGGTGGATACAGTTTGCGGATATTGTTTCCAAACGTTTCAACTGGACTTGGAACAGTTATTTTGTCAAACTCTCACTGGTAAAGTTATCCTTGGATCGTGCAACACTCTGCTGTGGTTTGTTGGCATCAAATCTGAGTTTATTTTTATCTAGCCTCACATATTTGGTTTTGTAGAGTTTTTTTAGATTGTTGCTACAAAATGAAAGTGCTTACAAGGTGATTATGAGCTCTGGTTATGAAGCAACTGCCAGTTATTGCAAGATGACACTCTCTGCCAATACTTCAGTTGTTCAGTTTTCTGGCTCCTAACTAGAATTGTTTCGGGGAGGGGGAGTTCGTTGTTGTTGTTGTCGTCGTTGTTTTTAATTAGAACTAATGCCAAGCACATTTTCAAACTCTGACCTGGAATTAATACACTGTAGAAAATTTCATACAATATTTACTGAAATAGTAGTTAATAAATTGCTCAACTTTGCACAGTGAATAGCTGTGTAATTAAAATTCAGAGTATAGAACTCAGAGAAACAATATTTTGTGTGTGCACACTGTACGGAATTATCATGAGTAAGTAGCACATTAATCTGTATAACGCTTATGGTATAACAGTTTAATAGACCAGAATCACATTGTAAATGAGATACTACACTTCATTGAACCATTGGTTAAATATTTTAAACAAAGATCGATAAATAGCATTTATACTATACTGAAGGTCATCTGATTGTTCAGTCTGACCTGATGTAAATAATTTGACCACAAATCTTGTACAGCTCAAGAAAGACAACGGAAAAAAAGGACATTTCTATAGTGATAAATGTGGACACTAAGGTGAGTCTTACTGTATTGTAACTGTTTACTGCCAGCAGAATATTTTTAATACATTTTTTTCAGCAATTCAGTTCTGCTTATTCTAATGGAATGTAATACAGAACTATGAACCAAAGTGCTGAGTTTACTGAATTATTCATTAATTAAATTGAAAATGAATATACCATTTTCACCCTCTTTGGTAGATTGCCTTTTTATTTGACTTTTTGAGGATTATAATCTTGAGACTGGAAAGTTTTTTAAAAAAAAAAAAACCTAAGTTTTTGCTTTAGGCTCTGTCTACAGAGGAAATCAAATCATGGTAAACTGCAAATGTGTTTGAACATGACAGTTGCTTCATAAATAAGGTTCTAGCATGTTTTCTCTGACTTTGTGCACAGAGATTTTTTTGGCCTGAGAACTACTTCCAAGCAATACCAAGAGAGACTGAGGTTTTTCATTTGGTAATGGTGTTTGCTCTTCTCTCCCACCCCGGCCAGAACTGTCCCGGTCTGAGCCTTCCCCTTCTACCATTTACAACACTTTGTGATTTTGTATCTCCCATTGATGCACAAGAGACTGTTTTGAAAACTGAATCTTTTGTCTTTTTCCTAGAATTGTTTGTGTTAATGGAGATAAGCATTGTGGATGAAAGAGGGGTATACTGTCACATACTTGTTTTCAGTCTCCCTCAGTTAAAAAACTGAGGTTTTAACATCAAAATACGATCTGTTTAGCGTACACTAAAACAACTGTAGGATCCAACTTTTTAATCTAGTAAAATATGAACAGTTGACACAACTCATTAGAATTAATAAGCATGGACTGAGTACATTTGGGTTTGTCTCCTCTGTACTTCAGAGACTACCTCATATTTTATCCCAGGAGTGGAGATCAGCAGGGATGCTTGATCTTATGAATGTAGTCGTCAGAGAGCTAGGAACGAGACATTCTCAGAGGCAGGTTTTCAACTTTGGAACTTGCTGCATTTTTGTCCCCTCTTTCTCACTGACACTGGTTGGACAGAATCTGAGTTTGCTGACCTTCAGAGCACGCTGCATTTCCATTTTCTTATGTTTTTTTGAGGGGATGGAATTGAGGAGGAAGGATTTTAATCTTCAGTTTTTGTGCATTTGAACGTTCTTATTGATTGTCATTGTATCAAAGTGATTATTAGTATATTTTTAAAATTATGGATCTGTATAAGCACATAGGTTGAGCACGTGCTATTGTTAAAAATAAATAGCCTCTCATGTCACTAGGTAATTGAAACTCATTCACTCTGACCAGGAAGTTTAGATGTTGCTCTTCCTGCAGAATAGTTGTTGTTGTTTCCCAAAGACCAGCCAATGAATTTCCAGGGGAATTAGTAAAGTGGTTCAGAGACCAGAGCTTGAGGATTTGAGCTGTTGCAGCAGAGGGTTTGGGAAAAGTAGAGGATTGCATCGTGTGGTGGTGCATGAAAGAGGGCTGGAAACTGAGAGCAGTGCTGGAGATTCAGGGATCATCCAGTCTTGCTCCCCAAACAGCATAAAGACATCACATCTGGTGTGCACAAAAACCTAATTTGGCTGGGACAATTGGATTACATCCATGTTTCCATGGGACATGGAGAGTTTGCTGGAACAGTTTAATGATAATTTGCAGTGCTATTCCGAAAAGGGAAACTTAATTGTATAGCAATAAAATGAACTTTAGGATCTTGTAATAAAATTTTAAATAAAACAAGCTTCAAGTTGTTTATTATATTTTTCTTTCTTAAAATGCATGTATGTTAATCTAGTGGGGGAAAGTTGAACTCTGTTCTCAAAGATTAACGCTGCTAAGATGTTAACTCCTTGGCAGCAGAAGCCAAACTTTGTTGCTGTGAAGTCAGTTGCCGCAGTGGATGAGCAGAAACCCACAGGCAAGCACAAAAGGATTAATGCTGTAAAGGATCGCAGATCTGCTTGTGTTGTGACCGATTACAAATGCTTGTGGATTTGACAGTAGTTCTTTTATAAAATAATTGAACTATACTTAGTTATTTATGGGTAATGCGAACATATCAATTTACAAACACTCCAGTAAATACGTGATGTTGTCTCCCAAATTTTATACCTACTCAGGTGAACAAATGTATTTATAGCATTGCAAGATATCTGCAGAAATTGCAACAGGTGTGGAATTCAGTTTAGCATTATAATTACTTGTATTGATTTATCAGAGGCACATATCTAGCATTAGTTACTTTTATAGGACTTTTTAAATAAAAACAGAAGTGTGCTTGCTAGGATGACTAGGTTATTTGATGCATGTACAGTGATTATGCTATTTAACGTGAACATGTAGGACCTCATTTTCAACAGGTTGTACGCAGATAAATTCGCTTGCACTTCTGTGCCTAATTTGCATGCACAATTACCACAGGTGCATGTAGAAATCCCATTTTTACATGGACAAATTGCCAGTTACATCCTTATTGGATATTTGTGTGTGCAAATATCTAATGGGAGAGTACAAATTGTATGTGCATTTTTGTGTGTGCAGTTGTGGTTTTTCTTTTTTCCGTTCTTTTTATAGGCTATGTATTGGCAAATCAATAGAAATGTAATCTGAAAAATAAAACAAGCTTAAACAACCAAGTTTAATTTCCAGGAACTTGCAAAGGGAAGAATGCAGCCATTCTATTTAGGCAACTGAGTATGACAATGGACGTGATATTTTCTTTTTCATATGTATAGGGAGGTATATATTTTTCCATTTATTTCCAGCAGTCCTTAAGGTATTTTCAGCTGAGGCCAAGTAATATTTCTGGTAATTCTCAAAGTACCTGCTGAAAATGTGGAAGGTTATTTATAGCCATGTTTTGTTTGTAGGTATTCAAAGATATGGAAGGAAATGCCAGATATAGCTGTCAGTACAGATCACAAGAAAGTCGGCCATTCTCTTATGCTTTAGGTAAAATATTAAAAATTGTCCTGGTAACCTTTCTTCCCTTCCCCCAAACACATACACATTTTAAAAATGGAGGGATAAACTATTATATATGAACATAGTGCTCCTTATTTCTGACATTTCACATAAGTTACAAGTGCCATTGTGAATGTATTGCTTTGCTCTTGGGAATTAATCGATTGGGAAAGTTTTTGATGGAACAAATCAAACTTGCTTGATTGAAAATTACATATAATGAGGACTATATAAAAAAAATCGGAAGCTGCTCATGTATGTGATTCTTTAGATGACTCTAAAATACTCATCATCTTAAATGGTCAATATCTGTGCCTGTAAATTAACCTGAGTGTCTTTCTTTCCAGAAGATTTATTTTAATTATCTATAAATGGGATATATCACCCTCAACTACTACATCCTTAGGTATAGTGCTTAAGGTATCATTTTCTAGAAGGCAGTCAGTCTTGACAAGACTATTAGCTGAAGTGATAGTCTGAGCAGTCCATGTTGAATATTTAAGGAGGAAAAGGTTTTACCAACAGTTTTAATTCACAGGGAGTCTGTCATTGTAGAGGTTCTTGGTTGGTTACATAACAGCACCTTGTCATCAGAATCTCAATAGGGTAGTGGTAAAATTTAGACTATAATTCAAACTTGTTTTGTTTGGCGGGACAAGGTAGATTAAATTAAAACATTTGCAGTAAAGGAATTACAAGATGTTACACTGGTCCACAACCAAATTGCATAAAATAATTAATATGGTTTAACTAAATAAGAAAAGTAACAGTACCTTTCAAAAATGACTTATTGCAAGTAAAACTGTTGTCAGAAATCTGAAATATAAAATCAGAAGAATAATAAAAGGTGATCTGACAAGAATATTTTTGAAAAATTGAACTTGTGCCTTCTTTTTACTTATTGATGTTTGTAAGTTTATTCTTTTACTACTTTTTATTAACTTTAAAAAATTGGAATGTCAAGTTTGGTGTTCCTTGAGCTGTTGGAGGACCCCTGGGAATAGGGTGACCAGATAGCAAGTGTGAAAAATCAGGACGGAGGTGGGGAGTAATAGGAGCCCATATAAAAAAAAACCCAAAAAACCCAAATATTGGGACTGTCCCTATAAAATCGGGACATCTGATCACCCTACCTGGGAGGTCTCAAGGCATGTTTATCATGAGTCTGACAACTTACTTGAAGGGTGGGGGGTGGGGTGTTGAATCTTTGAGAGGCTTCCTTTATTCAAAGTGTTGTTTAGTCATTGATGTTAAATAGGTTTCTGACAAAAACAAAAAAGTTTAAAACCTTCTGACTAAAACTCACTTCCATTTCTTTGAGCTCTTGTAATATCACCATTGCACTGGTTTTCCAGGCATCACAGTCTTCTAAGCTAGACAGAACCTAAATGGCCACTGTAAAAAAACATGCAAGGAAAAAACTGGGGTGGATGGAAAAGAATCTTTTCTAGCCACTTTTATACATGATAAAGAAGCAAAAAGGAGTACACCTCCACTTTTGTCCCCCTTTGCACACCACCTCTAAGTATTCAGTGTATAGTTCCCAAGCACTGCATAGATGTCTGTCTACCACAGATATTATTTTATTCTTTGCTTCTTCAGTGGAGGGCAGTGCCATTGGTTATTGGAAATTAGCAGTACTGGTGACATTTAGGAATTTGTCTTGCTTCCAACTAAAATCAGTGGTAAAATTCCCATTACGTCAGTGAGAGCAGGATCGGGCCTTTATGGGCAGAGTGAGTGTGGGGAAGGATGGGGAAACAACAGGGGGGAGGGATAGCTCAGTGGTTTGAGCATTGGCCTGCTAAACCCAGGGTTGTGATTTCAATCCTTTAAGGAGCCACTTAGGGATCTGGGGCAAAATCAGTACTTGGTCCTGCTAGTGAAGGCAGGGGGCTGGACTTGATGACTTTTCAAGGTTCCTTCCAGTTCTAGGAGATAGGATATCTCCATTAATTTTTTTATTTTATTTTGTACACAGTTGTTTTTGTTTCATATTTACCCATTGGCATTATGACTGATTTCAACAATAATTAACTAGTGTAATGTTGTGTGCTGAAAGCCTCATGATTTCAACACTGAATGGTATAACTTCATCTTTTTTAACTGCTTTTATTTAACTTTTTTGCCTGTGAAATGCTTTAAAATGTATTCTTTTGTCCATTACAGAACGAAGACACAATTCAATGTGTAAACCTTCCCCATCTCCAGCTTCTCCACCCTCCAATTCCAGGACATCACTAGTACAAATTAAACAGAAATCCTGTATCAGCGGCCATAACCCTGTCAGCAGCAACTCAAAGCCATTCAAAACTCCCAAAGACAATCTACTTACCTCCACTAGCAAACAGCACACAGTCTTTCCTTCAAAAGTATCAAGGGATAAACCATGGTAAGTACCATTACAGTGGATAGCTGATTTGTCTACGCGTGTTTATTTGTATGTTTATTTTAAAACCTGTTTGTGTAGCTCATGGTCCTCTAAAGAATATACGTTTTCTTCTCTTCTGAATGCATAACCTGAGCCCAGGGATTTCCTATGGGGGGGAATAGGGAATAAGTGTTGTGTTGTTTCTATATATATTTCTATAAAACCTGACCCCAGGTGTGTGGCGATAGATAAAAACTCTAGGAGGAAAGAGGAAGATTGAAGGTTCACCTTCCTAATATACTATAAAATGTTCACTTCTCTGAGATATAGAGCAAGGGAGATGTCTTTTAAGTTTGGTAACTTAGATCCATAGAGCCCGTGGACCATCTGACATCACTTAGGCCGACCTTAAAATTAATATGCTTAAATAGTAAAAACAAGATTTTCAGTAGTGCTCAGCATTGGCTTCGCTAAAGTCAATGAGGGCTTGTCTTCTACAGCCCTACCACTCGTTTTGGGCACCAGCTACCACTGAACCTCATTGTTTAAGTGCTGACAGTATGATTCATGCTCTGTGAGACTGCATAGAGCAAAGTACAATTTGTAAAAATCGCTGTTCTCTAGGTCTTTCAGCGTGGATGGTATTGTATATGCATTTAGGCTGTGAGATCTTTGAGACAGTCCTCTTACGTCTTAATGTTACACCGTCAGTGTTTAACAAACTAATTGAGCACAGTGGAGTTGTGACAATGTAAATAAAGGCTAAATTTGTATTTTAAATCTTAAGAAACTAACTTGTCTTCAGTTATATGGAAGAAGGATGCTTTTGTGATTAAGGCCTCAGACCAAAGACATCTGGATTTAGTTTCTGGCTCTTAGGATATGTCAGCACCGCAAGTGGAAAGGTGCTTTCCAGTGTAGATACAGACACATCTAGCTCTGCTTGAGCTAGCATGCTTACAAGTAGCAGTATGGCTGCAGCAGCTAGGGTTAGCCTCCTGAGTTCATACCTGGGGGTTCGGCAGGATTGTACTCGGACAGCTAGCCTGAGCCACCACCCGTGCCATCCAGCCGTGCTGATATTTTTAACATGTTTGCTCAAGCAGAGCTAGTGTGTCTGTCCTCCACATGGGAAGCACCCTCCTAGTTGCTGTGTAGACATTACCTTACACAGTTGTGGTTTTTTGTGTGTGTGACCCTGAGCAAGTCACTTAATCTGTCTGTGCCTCAGTTCTCCATCTGTAAAACTGACATAGTAGTACTTTCTTTCTCTTTGTCCTGCCTACTTCTGTTTTAAGTTCTTTGGGACAGGAGCCTTTCTTATTATATTCAGATATAGTACCTAGCATAATAGTGTCCTGATCTAGGTTGGGGTCTCTGGGTGCTGTTGTTACACAAATAATAATTAATAATCAAATGCAGTGTTTCTTGCTATGTTCTACAAACCATTCGTGCAGTGAGACAGAAAATATCAACTCATCCAAATCACTTTAAAAAATACCAGGTCACATTTTTCTCTCTGATATATTGTGAGCGATTCACATTGAATTCAGAGGGAGCTGCTTCCATATATCTTCAGAGTTTAGCGTATTGCAATTATTTTTAATGAACTTGGTTCAGTTTTGACTTTTTTTAACGGTTAAAAGTGGTGAGTGTCCCAAGCAATTATGGTGCTAACATTGACTGAAAATAGTAAACTTGACCTTTTAGACTACATATAAAAGAGATGAGGTACAGGTTATCCCAGATCGAATGTAACTGCTTTCCAATACTGTGACAATATAGTACTACTGATCTCATGCTGACATTTTTAGTATCCTTACACAAGAATAAGACTTTTTAAATATTGTTTGAGATTAAAAAAAAAACCTCTTGTAAGCAACAAAATACAAATGGCTTCAAAGTGTTCACATTACAGACCACTGAAATGTTCCTAGTTCTGCTGTTACAAAATAGTAACCTACACGGAAAGATTTCATCTCATTGGCTCGTCTTGTGCAAGCATGTAATATGGGGGCTTTTGTTAGTACCCACACACACACACACACTCACCCATGGTGAGATGTGGAGTTACTTTAATCTGGCTCCATCCATTTTATGTCATCATGCCCAAGTCTGTGTTTGTTATGACCCAAGACTTCCTGGAGGGGTCCTCAGTAGTCTCTGCCCCTTTCGGGATTATGGGGAATCAGAGGTTTTGTGGCTGTAGCGGGGCTGATCAACCCTAGGTTTCCTGGATTTAAGACTTTTTTTCTCCAAAAGCCCCTGGCTGGAGTTAGTAGTGGAACCCAGGTCCTCCCACTCCACTGGGTTTCAGCTCAGGGACCTTGTTTGGAACAGCCAAAACCAGTCCTCCTCAGTCCCTTGCTGCTCCCTGAGCTTCTTCCTACCTCTCCTCGGCTCTAGGTTTCCCCAGCCTTGTCCTGCTTCCCCCTCTTTGGAGTGTTGGTTTGTCTCCCTCCTGCAGCTTCTCACCAGTCTGCAGGAGGGAGCCCCTCTCTGCAATGCCTGTGCCCCTCTGGCAGGTGACCTGCCCTCCTCCCTTGCAGCCTTCCTATCTTCAGAGCTATTGTGGGGCTGCCAGTCACTTCTGGCTGAGCAGACAGGCAGTTACTTCATTAACTCTTTGGGTGCCAAACCAGGAGAAGTGTGTAGGCCTTATGGCAAAATATTTGTTAGCCATAATTCATGTCCTTCACAGTGCCAGCACATGGCCTTCCATAAATCAACCAAAGCCCAGTGCAGAACAGCATACCCAGTGCATGTTCACCTGGCTGGCTTTATTCAAAAAGTTCTAAAGCAAAATAAACGTTTCCACCAAAGCAGAATAGGAAACATTTATTGAAGATAGAGAAGATAAATCAGTTCATTTAATGAGCTAGTGTGTAGCATTTGATAACACTTAGTGTTTCTATCTAAAAAGCAGACGATGTGTTTATTGACTAGTCCTCACAACATTCCTGTGTGGTGGTAAGGAAGTCTTGTGTAATCTCATTTTACAGATGGAAAAACTGAGAAATATTGAGATTAAAGGATTTGCCCAGTATCACAAAGCGAGTCAGTAACAGAGTCAGGAACTCATGAGATTTTTTTTCTCCCAGTCTTGTGTGTAGCATTCAAGATCACACTGCTTCTCCAAAAAACAAAAAAAACAACAATAACAACCCCCCTCTCCCCGCCCCCCAAAACCCATGCCCACTCCATGTTTTAACATTGGTCTTCCTGTGCAGGTTCCAGGCTCTTCCATGGCAAAGTTGCAAGCTTCAGGAAAGTGAGGACTGATTTTTCTTTTCACTTGGAACTCACGAAAAGAAGGTCTGATTATAAAGTATTAGAAGATACTGACTATTCAGTAGATGGTTTAGATTTTTTTAAGGAGAAATTATTCATACAGATTTTAAGGTTTGACGGGACCATTTACAGTATTCTAATCTCACCTCCTGCATAACATAGGCCATAGATATGTATCAGAGGGGTAGCCGTGTTAGTCTGAATCTGTAAAAAGCAACAGAGGGTCCTGTGGCACCTTTAAGACTAACAGAAGTATTGGGAGCATAAGCTTTCGTGGGTAAGAACCTCACTTCTTCAGCTGCAAGGCCATAGAATTTCAACCAATCCTGGATCAGGCCAATAACTTGTGATTGAACAAAAGATATCTTATAGAAAGAAATATCCAATCAAGAAAAAATAGTAAAAATAGTTTTAAATAATAACTTTTAATAATTGTAAAGACAGTCACTAGTCTCTTCTAAGTCAACCCAATTGCTTGGTCCCATAAGCTTTCTAATCACCTGGGTCTGGGTCGAATCTATTCACTGTTGATAGCTCAGGATCTATAATACATGCTCCTAGGCTCTGACCTCTTATCTGACCCTTTCTTGGGATATGGGACACTATTGCACAGCTGCAGTAGATGTCTGGATGTCTGAGACCTCCAGAATCCCCCAGTCACTTACACATATTCCCTCAGAGCTCCACCTACAATATGGACACTCTGGGTGTCTAGTTAAACCCCTTCTGTGACCATGTGGCAGGAAAGCAAGGAACACAAGCTTAGCAGAAGAAACTCTGAAGCGGAGACCTAAGTCTTTGAGTGCCTGAGAGTTACAGATCTTTGAAAACAGCAGAAGTTCTGAGACGCATCCTCCCCTATTCTGATCTCACTCTTCTTGTGAGTCTGAGGTTTGTTAGGCTGAGATGAGTCCATCCTGCTCACTCTTTCCTGCAAGTTCTCCTTATGTGGGGCAGTGGTCGACTGCCTTGCACAGAGCAGAACTTATTCTTAAGTAGGATGATCTCTCCTCTGTGCTATGTGTCCAACTGAGACGCCCAGCCCCACATCCACCTTGTCATGCTTGCCCCATCTACAGACCCCCTGAAATCATTGTTCCAGAGGGGCGGGTCAGCAGCTGAGAGACAATCTAAGTCAGGGCCCTAGATTGCTCATGTTGATAGTTTATTTGTGATACTCCTTCAACAAGGTATCAAGAATCTTTCCTGGATAGGGGCGGTATTTGTAATGTGGTATAATATGCTGCTGTCAGGCAAGATCAGACATCTGTTCAATATATAATACAAAATGCAGTTCATAATTTAGACTTATCCCATTCATTCACAGTCTCACTAATGCTGTATACAGAGGTAATACCACCTCCCAGCTGCTACTCCACATTCCCCTAGGATCACAGTAGAGGCAGTTCTTGATTCAGTCCTACGTGGAGCACAGGATCTGGTCCAAGAGGTCAGTATAGATGAACTGCTGAGTAATAGCAATCATAATGTAATTAAATTTAACATCCTTGTAGGGGGAAAATACCAAAGTAACCCACCACAGTAGCATATAACTTTAAAAAGGAGAACTATGCAAAAATGAGGAAGCTCATTAAAAGGAACAGTGGGTGACCAGTCCCGATATTTGCTTCTTTGTCCCGTGTCCCGACCAATAAGAAATTTTGCCTTCCGCTCTGGCGCTCGCGCCCCCCCCCCCCCCCGACCCGGCTCCACCTCCTCCTTCCCCCATTGGCTCCCTCCCCAAATCCCCGCCCTGGCCCCACCTCTTCCCCAACCACGCAGCATTCCTCCTCCCTCCCAGGCTTGCAGCATGGCGGCGCAAGCCTGGAGGGAGGGGGTGGCGGCGGTGCCTGGATCCTGGAGCTGGTGAGTCAGCTCTGGCACCCGGGCACCGGGCGGGCAAAGGGGGGCTGGCAAGGGAGGGAGATGGGGGGGGCTCAGCTGTGAACCCCCCCAACCCCCGCCGCGACAGAGGGCTTCTGCCCGGGCTGCTGCACCCGGGGCCAGGAGCACAGCCTGGAGGCTGCTCCAGCCCTGCAGCCCGTGGGGAGGCGTGGTGGGTCCAGGCGGGGGCAGCGCGGAGCGGGCAGGGGCCCGGTGGGCAGCGCGGGGGCGTGGGCTGAATCCCTGCTGCTGCCAGGGAGCCCCGCGCCACTCCCTCCCGCTCGTGGCTGCGGCTCATTCTCGGCGGGACGTGCCCCCCGGCCTGCCCCACGCACATGTGACGCGCGTCCAGCTGCTCCTTCCCAGCGGGAGGGAGACTAGGCGCAGGGGACGCGCGCCGCATGTGGCCGGGGCAGCGGGAGGCGCGTCCCGCTGGGAAGGAGCCACAGACGCAAGCGGGAGGGAGAGGCGTGGGGCTGTCTGGCAGCAACAGGGATTCGGCCCCTGCTGCCCACCCGGCTCCTGCCTGCTCTGCGCTGCCCCAGCCCGGACCCACCACGCCCCGCATATGCCTGTGGCGGGCCGGGGGACAGGAGGCTCCGCTGGGAGGGCAGCGCGCGGGGCCTGGAGGCTGCTCCAGCCCTGCAGCCCGTGGGGCAGCGTGGTGGGTCCAGGCGGGGGCAGCGCGGAGCGGGCAGGGGCCCGGTGGGCAGCGCGGGGGCGTGGGCCGAATCCCTGCTGCTGCCAGGGAGCCCCGGGCCTCTCCCTCCCACTCGTGGCTGCGGCCCATTTCCGGCGGGACGCGCCCCCCAGCCTGCCCCACGCACATGTGGCGCACGTCCAGCTGCTCCTTCCCAGCGGGAGGGAGACTAGGCGCAGGGGACGCGCGCCGCATGTGGCCGGGGCAGCAGGAGGCGCGTCCCGCTGGGAAGGAGCCACAGCCACGAGCGGGAGGGAGAGGCGTGGGGCTGTCTAGCAGCAACAGGGATTCGGCCCCTGCCGCCCACCCGGCTCCTGACTGCTCTGCGCTGCCCCAGCCCGGACCCACCACGTCCCGCATATGCCCGTGGCGGGCCGGGGGACAGGAGGCTCCGCTGGGAGGGCAGCGCGCAGGGCCGGGGCCTGCTAATGCCCCTAAGGCCCCTTTAAAACTCTTTTTTTTTTTTTTTTTGCTCCACCCCCCCTTTTTTTTTGCTCCACCCCTCCCCTTTTTTTTTGCTCCGCCCCCCGTCCCGATATTTTATACTACTAATCTGGTCACCCTACATCCTACCAAGGGCATCCTAATAGGTTGTCAGCTGCTTTTTCAACAGAAGCAGGTGGGCGGGGAGGAGAGGTGAGTGGTTGTCCGGAGCTGGGGAGACAGCAGGCTGACCGACCTATCCTGAGGCAGGAGGAGGGGGACACACCCCCCACGTCAGCCCCCAGCTCTGCTCTGCACAGCAGTCTCTCCCGAAGTAGCCCACTCTGCCTGCCTGCCTGCCTATGGTTCTGTGATTCCTTCTGAGTTCTTCCACAGCCTCTTCAGCTGTCGGGAATGGCATCCTCAGCAGCTCTGTGAGCTCTCCACACTGAGGAATGTCAAAGCAGCACAGCAGTTCCATGTGTGTCCTTGTCCTCCTCTCTCTCTCTCCACTCCCCCTCCCCCCTTGGCTCCCTGCAGCCGCAGTCTGCCTGCCTCTGTGTTTCTAGTGCAGAGTAGAACAGGAGCATTCCAAAGATTTTCTCTTTGTTCCCGAAATGGAGCAGCACGCTCAGCTGTCAGATACTTCCCGGAGCTTTGAAAGGGTAGCAGAGATCAAAACAAAGAGCACAGCGGTCACGGCTGGCATTGTGGGATACTGGCATAAGCCAGTTCTGTCGACAAAACAAACAGCAGTGTCTGCACTGATGTTTTGTCGCTTTAACTTTGCCGCAAAAGACTTTATGCCTCTAGTTGAGGTTTTATTTTGTCGTCAAAACAGCAGAGTTTTGCCTCCAGAAGTAGCTTTGTAGTGTGTACACTTCCCCTGTTTTGTCAGGCCTTAGTGAGGAAAATAGAAATGAATGTAAACTACAGCAAATCAAGTGTAAATAAGTATAATAAGGCAGGCCAAGAAAGAAGTTGAAGAGCAACTAGCTAAGGACACGAAAACTAACAGCAAAAAAAAAAAAAAAAATTGAGCTGCATCAGAAACAAGAAGCCTACCAAACAATCTGTGGGGCCATTGGACAATTGAGGTGCTAAATGAGCACTCAAGGAAGACAAGGCCATTGTTGAGAATCTAAATCCGGGATCGGCAACCTATCAATTCATTCTGATTTAAGGTTTCGCGTGCCAGCAATACATTTTAATGTTTTTAGAAGGTCTCTTTCTATAAGTCTGTAATATATAACTAAACTATAGTTGTATGTACAATAAATAAGGTTTTTAAAATGTTTAAAACCCAGGCAGTGTGAGTGCCACTGAAAATCAGCTCGCGTGCCGCCTTCGGCACGCGTGCCATAGGTTGCCTACCCCTGATCTAAATGAATTCTTTGCATCAGTCTTCACTGCGAAGGTTGTAAAGGAAATTCCCACACCTGACCCAGACTGAGGTGTCAGTAGAGGAGGTTTTGGAACAAATTGTTAAATTAAACAGTAGTAAGTCCCCAGTACCAGATGGTATTCACTCAGGAGTTCTGAAGGCACGAAGTTACAGAATTGCAGAACTACTAACTGTGCAATGTAACCTGTCACTTAAATCCGTCTCTGAACCAGATGACTGGAGGATAGGTAATTTAACACTGACACTTTTTTTTTTTTTTTAAGTCTGCTGAGGTGATCCTGCCAATTACAGGCTGGTAATCCTAATTTCAATACCAGGCAAATTGTTGAAATTATGGTAAAGAACAGACTTATTGGACATATAGATAAACACCATATATTGGGAAAGAGTCAACATGCTTTTTGTAAAGGGAAATCATGCCTCACCAATCTATTAGAATTCTTTGAGGGCGCCAAAAAGCATGTGGACAAGGGTGATCCAGTGGATATAATGTACCTTGACTTTCAGAAAGCCTTTGACAGGGTCCCCACACCAAAGGCTCTTAAGCAAAGTAAGCAGTCATGGGATAAGAGGGAAGGTCCTCTCATGGATCAGTAACTGGTTAAAAGATAGGACACAGGGTAGGAATAAATAGTCAGTTTTCACAGTGGAGTGAAGTAAATAAGGTCCCCAAAAGGACCTGTACTGGGACCAGAGCTGTTCAACATATTCATAAATGATCTGGAAAAAGGAGTAAAGAGTGAGGTGGCAAAGTTTGTAGATGATACAAAATCACTAAAAATAGTTAAGTCCAAAACTGACAATGAAGAATTAGGGATCTCACTAAACTGGCTGACTGAGCAACAAACTGGGAGATGCAATTCAGTGTTAATAAATGCGAAGTAATGCGCATTGGAAAATGTAATTCCAATTATACGTACAAAATGATGAGTCTAAATTAACTGTTAATACTCAAGAAAGAGCTGGAGTCATCATGAATAGTTCTCTGAAAAAAATCTGCTCAGTGTGCAGTGGCACTCAAAAAAGTTAACAATGTTAGGAACTGTTAGGAAAGGGATAGATAATAAGACAAAAAATACCATAATGCCTCAATACAAGTCCATGGTATGCCCACACCTTGAATACTGCATGCAGTTCTGGGCGCCCTAACTCAAAAAAGATACATTAGAATTGGAGACCGTACAAGGACAACAAAAATTACTAGGGTATGGAATAATTTCCATAAGAGGAGAGATTAAAAAGGCTGGGCCTGTTTAATTTAGAAAAGACACAGCTAAGGGGAGGTTTGTAAAATCATGAAGGGTGTGGAGAAAATGATTAAGGAAGTGTTATTTACAACTTCACATAACACAAGAATGAGGGATCACCTAATCAAATTAATAGGCAGCAGGTTTAAACCAAACATAAGGAAGTATTTCTTCACAGAATGCACAGTCAACCTGTGGAACTCGTTACCTGGGGATGTTAGGAAGGCCAAAAGTATAACTGAGCTCAAAAAAGCATTAGATAAATTCATGTAAGTTAGGTCTATCAATGGCTATTAGTCAGGATGGTCAGATGCACGGCCCCATGTTCTGCATGTCCCTATACCTCTGGCTGCTAGCAGCTGGGCCGGGACGACGGCGGATGGATCACTCAGTAAATTGATTGCTCTGTTCTAATCATTCCTTCTGGAGCATCCAGCACTGGTCACTGTTAGGAGACAGGATACTGGGCTAGATGGACTATTGGTCTGACCTAGTATAACCATTCTTATGTTCTTAGCCATTGAATCACTCTGGGAACTCCATGTTTTTTTGGTTATCCCTAAGTCCTTTTTGGAGCTGCAGGCTTCTAAGATTCAGTCCCCTGTCAAACAAGTATGGCCTACGTTCTTTGTTCTTAAATTCATGACCTTGCATTTGGCTGCATTAAAACACATGTCCAAATCAGCCTAGCTTACTGTGCAATCTCACTGTAAAACTTACCTGTCATTGTTTACTACTCCAATTTTTGTGTTGGCTGCAAACTTTACTAGCCGTGATTTTATATTTTCTTCCAAACTGATAAATCTGTAGATTAGTATTTCACCAATAACATAACTTGCGGGACCCCACAAGAAACCCCTGATGGATAATGATTTTCCATTTCCAGTGACATTTGGAGAACCATCAGTTAGCCATTTTTAATCCATTTAATATGGGCTACCAAGATTTTGTATAGTAATAATTGCTTAATCAGAGTGTTGTACAGTACTAAATCAGATTATATTACGTTAAGCAATAACCTTTGTCAACCCAGTTTATAATCTCATCAGTGAACACTATCAAAGTTGTTTTCAAGGCCTCTATTTTCCATAAAAATATGTTGACTTGTCTTTTAATTCTTTAGTGATTTACCCAGAATCAGTGTCACATTGACCTGTCTATACTTCCAGGGTCATCCTATTTATCCTCTTAAATACTGGCACAGCGTGAGCTTTTTTCCAGTCCTCTAGAACTTCTCCAGTATCCTAAGATTTGCTGAAGATGAGCTTCAGTAGTTCAAAGAGCTCTCAGCCAACTCTTTTAACTCTTGAGTGAAAGTTGTCTGGTCCAAGAGATTTTAAAATATTTAACTTTAGTAGCTGCTGTTTAATATCCTCTGGTAGTTACTGTTGGAATAGAAAGTATTTGATGATCACTGTAGGATGTGAATACGTCATTCAGCTTCTTTCCAAATACAGAATAGAATATTCGTTACTTTTGCCTTTTCTGAATTATTGACAATATTTTTGCATTATTGTTGACAATTTTACTGTTCTTTTCTTGTAGTATTGTAAGGTCTTGTCTATATGAACAATTACTGGGTGGCACAAGGGGATGTGAATCTACCCCGTACTACCCTGCCACGGACTACCTGTCCATATGGACTCTGCTGACACTCATTAACATTTAATTAATGTGCTTTGATCTAGCACTGTTTCAAAGAGTATTAGTGCAGTAAGGCCCAGAGCTCCCACCAAGATTGGAACCTCGTTGTGCTGAACAAATCTAAAATAAATGACAGATAATGTCCCCAAAAGCTTACAATCTAGACTGGGACAGGTTGTAACATGTGGATAAAGATCGCAATGCAAGTGTGTGGGGAAACAAGTGTGGCAGTAATAGAAAGCCAGAGTTGTATATATTAGCTAGTTGTATAATTTTCTGACATTGCAGTTTTCTTTTAAATAAGTGAACAAGAGATCTTTAATGAATCGCTAATCATCTGTCAGTCTAGCCATCATTATTAAGCACTTTATTGTAAGCTGGGTACAGATGAGTCTTAAGAAGAAATTTGTGGGAGGACAAGAGTAATGGCTCTCCCATCCAAATACTTAAAATATATTTTCAAAAAGCATCTTTAAAAAAAAATATTGCAAGAGGAGACTTTATCCACTTGCTTTTTAGAATGTATGCTTCAGCCGGGTGCCAGATGTTTTCTTTTGCTAAGTTTCAGGAACGTTAACAATTAAAATGTAAAGCTCTCTAGCATAGGAAGTTGGGTTCTGTGCTGCTATGCAGAAACTTTGGCTGGATTCTTGGTTCTAGGGCCTAACAGGGCCCAGAAATAAAGTGATTGGTGCCTTATCTTGCTTAAAGTTCTGCAATGTTGGGCTACAAAATGGTGTGTGAAAGGCTGGGGAAATAGTCCTCTGACATAGATGTGGAAGGTCTCCTGGTGAAAAGTGTTTCTGAAAGATAGGAATTTTTTTTTTTAACATAGACATAAAGATTTTAAGTCCACAAGGAACCACTATAATATCTAGCCTGACCTCTTACACAACACCGGGCAAGAAACTTGATCTTCTAATTACTGTCAAAATAGTCCTAAAGTCTTTGAGGATAGAGGTTTTATTTATTTCCACTTCTGCTTTCCACATTAGAAAAAATACTATCCTAAGTAAAGTAGCAAAAAGTACCTGAGATGTGTTACATAGTCATTGATTTTTTTCTCTGCTTCTGCACACCAATATGTCTGCATGGTACCTGCACAAAAATCATGGCACAGTTGTAGATTCAATCCTTGTGATAGAGAGTTAGGATGTGTCTACACTGCAAACTTTTGCCAATGCATATTACATCAGCATAAAGCTGCCACAGTTAGCATGTTGCTTGTGTGCGTGCGTGTTTGGCTCTTTGCGTCGGCGCTGCCCATGCTCACCACACATGCTTGTGTCAATGCACAGTGCGGTGCACCATGGGTAGGTTACCACCATCCTGCACACTCTTTGGGAAGTTTTGGCAATGCATGTTAGGGCAGAAACAATTCACACAGGGGCGACTGAGAGCCCCAGAAGTCAACTTCCCAGCATGCAACTCTCCATCCCATAATATCTATAGCCCATAATTTTTGCAGCATTTTAAAAAATCCGATGAACCCGTGCAGCCCACCTCGCTGTCTGCCATCTCTGACAGGAGCATTGAGCCTGCAGTGCTCTGCACTATTGTCATGAGCATTGCAGGCACAGGGACACATGATCCTCCCTTATTTGCAGAGCCACAAGAAAGAACCAAATCAGTGGGGAACATAATGAATTTGTTAAGGACTGATTGCTGTGGGACATAGTGAGAACTAATTCAAGGTTGGAGGTGGTATTCATGGAGCAGCTGCAGATGGTGGAGTTCTGCTTCTGGGCCCGAGAAATGAGCACTGACTGGTGGCATCACATCATAATGCAGGCTTGGGATGATGAGCAGTGGCTGCAGAACTTTCGGATGCATAAGGCTACATTCCTGGATTTGTATGCCGAGCTCGCCCCAGCCCGCCAGTGCAGGGACACCAGAATGAGAGCTGCACTGACTGTGGAGAAGCAAGTGGCGATCGCACTTCGGAAGCTTGCCACACCAGATTGCTGCTGATAAGTGGGAAATCGTTTTGGAGTTGGAAAATCCACTATGGGGACCGTTGTCATACAAGTGTGCAGGGCTATTAACTGTCTCCTGCTGTGCATGACTGTGACTCTTGGCAACGTGCAGGACATTGTGGATGGATTTGCAGCAGTGGGGTTCCCGAACAGTGGTTGGGCGATAGCACTCATATCACTATTTTGGCACCTGCCCACCTTGCCACAGAGTACCTCAATAGAAAGGGCTACTTTTCTCTGGTTATTCAAGCATTGGTAGATCACCAGGACACTTCACCGACATTATTGTTATCTGCTCAGGTAAGGTGCATGATGCTCACATCTTTAAGAACACAGGACTGTTCAGAAGGCTACAAGCAGGGACTTTCTTTCCCAACCAGCAGATTACCATTGGTGATGTTGAAATGCCAATAGTGATCCTGGGGAACCAGCCTACCACTTGCTCCCCTGGGTTATGAAGACATACATCGGCCACTTGGATAGTAGCAAGGAAATATTCAGCTACTGGCTCAGCAGGTGCAGAATGACGGTTGAATGTGCTCTTGCTACGTTGAAGGGATGCTGGTGGTGTTTACTCACAAGATTGGATCTCAGTGAAAAAGTCATCCCAATGGTTATAGCTCCCTGCTGTGTCCTGCATAATGTCTGTGAAGCAAAAGGGGAAAAATTGCCACTGGAGTGGAGTGGAAGCGGCTGTCTGCTGAGTTTGAACCGCCAGACCAGATGACTATTAGAAGAGCTCAGTGTGGAGCTATAGGGCTCAGGGAGACTTTGAAAGAGCACTTTGACAGTGAGCCAGAATAGTGCATAGTGGTGTTTTGGGGCCCACTAGAAATTGTGTGGTGCTTGGTATACACCTATGAATATAATGCAGTCAATGCTCCTATTAATTTTGTGGTGCATGCTGTACATTTATGATTATTATGTTGTTTTTTTCACTGATCTTGAGCTGTCACGTTGTACAATAACAAGTAAGTAGGTGCTTTCAGTACTGCTAGGCATTCTGCAGCATATGTTGTGAACTAATAAAGATGAACTGTTTTCCAAACAATAAAATTTTGAGTAATGAAAACCCTGCAAAAAATTCTGTCCTAGTTAAAAGTAAATACATTTAAAACTTAATAAATTTATGGAATAGAGCTTAAGAAAGAGAGAGAATATTTATGGCCATTTTTGCTACATGTATAGCAACTGTGGCTCTTTCAGGTCAGTGTATGTGAAGCTATGGTTGTCCTTAATGTCCTCAGGTGTGGAGTGGTCGGGGTAGGGATGTGATGCGACGTGGAATGTTGAGGAGGGGTGAAGGGAGGTGCTATAATGGTGTTCTCCGTGGACAGAAAAGGGAGGTAAACCTGTGGTTGTTGAACCTGTAGGTCCACAAGAGTGTGCAGAATCTGCGTTTGCTGCTGGAGAAAAACCCCATTGTGTCCTGGTGCATCTCCCTCTCCTTTTGCTGGTGTGACTCCTGGGCCTGTCTCTGTCTGCTCTTTCCTTCTTCATACAGTTTGCAACATTCACCCTCCAGGCCCTCTACTCTTGTCTGATGCAGCTCTGGCTTGCAGGATCTCTCTGAACATGTCATCCCAAGTCCTCTTCTCTCTCCTCCTTATCTGGTTCAGGCATTCTGCGAGTGTGGAAGGGGAGCCCCCTCAAGGCCGCAACAGCAGCAGCTACAGATAAAACACACAGAGGTAACACTGTCAATATAGTCACAATGGAAAGTGGAAGTTAAGATTCAGAACTCCCTTCCCTTGCTTCCCATTTGTTTTAAACAAGGCTCGCTTATTGACACTTCTGCTTGGGATTGCTTGTGCACTGTACCACTCACCGCTCCTGCCCTGGTGAGTATGGCCCACCAGGGCAAGGGAAATGAGGTGGGAATTGCTCAGTTGCATGAAACCAGTTGCATGAGAACAGGTAAATGGCACTGAGTACTGGCACCATTTTTCACAGACAGTAGTGGTTTTAGCCGATATCTCACTCCCGAGGGTGAACCGAGAGCACAGCTGCTGCTGGCATCCTGAAGCTGCCTGGGCCCATATGATGCTAGCCTGTTTACTGCAATGGTACCTGCCGAAGTTATCTCTGAGTGGTGTGGGAAAGTGTCCCACCAGGGAGGAAGAAATAAAGCTGCCATCCTTAGAAACCTTTGGCAGCAAATTGCAAAGAACCTCCATGAAAGTTTTATTGAAATCTCTTGGGACATCCCAGTGTACATAAACAAACTGCTCCACATGCCCCAACCACCGAACTGTACAGGGGAATGAAAAGCATTTGGGACAAATGGGAAATACATTTACACACTTACTGGAGGTTCCTTCCCCTGCATTGGGCTCACCTATGTTCGACTCCTGGGACTGACTGGACTGCATTAGAGTCTCAAACAGGTCCTGGCTCATGGCATAGCTGGACCCCATCCCTGGTCTCCTGTTCCCCGTCCTCCTCCTCTTTCTGCTCCTCCTCCTTGTCTTCACTGTTCACGACAGGAGTGTGTGAGTTGGGCTTCTCAGAGGTATCAACAGTGTTGTGTGGGGTGCTGGTGGGGTCTCTGCCAATTATGGCACACAGCTCTTTGTAAAAGCAGCAGATCTGTGGCTCGTCACCAGATCAACTGTTGGCCTCCCTGGCCTTACGGTATGCCTGCTGCAGTTCCTTCACTTTCAGTCGGCACTGCCGCTGACCCCTGTCGTACCCCTTCTCCTGCATACCCCGTGGCATCAGCTCGTAGATGCCAATGTTTCTATGGCTGGTCTGTGGCTCTGTCTGCACATCCTCTTCTCTCCACAGGTCCAGAAGATTCAATCAGTATCTCTTATCTACTCCAAGCTGGGGGTATGTCTGGAGCATGTAGCTGACATGTTCAGCTGGGCAATTGCCCACAACAATTGCAAGCTGCTAGGTGTCTCGCCACGCTGGACCATCAGGAAAAGACATTTCAAAAATTTGCAAGATTTTAAGGGGGAGGAGGGCTTCAGGTCCCTGTGACACCTGCGCACTTGAGTTCACAGTTGTGACCAGAGTGGCCAGTGTTGGTCATTGTGGGACAGCTACTTGGAGGACTGTTAGGGTCAGCATAAGTAGCACAGTGTCCGCACTCATGCTGTGTAGACCTCAGTACATCAACCATGGCTCAGCGCTGCCCAGGGAGGTCGTGTTACTGCATCACAATAACAAGACACATCAGTGGGAGACAGATTTAACTGTC
This sequence comes from Malaclemys terrapin pileata, assembly GCF_027887155.1. Lineage (NCBI taxonomy): Eukaryota > Metazoa > Chordata > Testudines > Emydidae > Malaclemys > Malaclemys terrapin. Next base: position 26,978,016 of record NC_071505.1, on the reverse strand, counting down.
GACACATGCACAGCTAGGTTGACGCAAGGCGGCTTGCATCAGCTTCACTTTATAGTGTAGACCAGGCCTTTGTAACCTACCTCCACAGCCATCAATCTGAATAGGGAGGTGATGCCTTTTTCAGGCAGAAATGTGTTACATAGCTGCATTTATTTCTCTGGCACAATGAAGCTGAATCTTATGTATGGAGTTCAGGACTAAAAATAATAATTCCATCTTTCTACATGACAACATTTGATGATTACGGACAATAACATTTTTTGCTCTTCTCATAAAAACAGGTCACAGTGGACTTGTCTACACACAAAATTTGCATTCATTTAAGTAAACGTGGAGTAAAATCAGTTTAGCTAAACTAGTGCAATTTTGGCTTGCTCTACACTTAAAAATTAGATTGACCTACCTAGATCGCTCAAAGATGTGAAAAATTCACACTTGTGAGTTACAGAGTTATGCCGGCCTAACCTGCAGTGTAGAAACGACTAGATCAACTGAAGAGTTCTTCCATTGACCTAGCTACCACCGCTTATAGTGGTGGGTTAACCTCCACGACAGAAACCTCCCATCTTTTGCTATAGTAAGCATCCAGCACTGAAGCGGAGCTGCTGTAGTGTCTGTAATGTAGACATGGCCTTAGTATGTGAACACTCTGCTTGGTTTAACATGGGCAAGCTAAACCAGTGGAAGCCAGGTTTAAACCAATGTGAGAATGTGTCCACACACAGAGTTGCAGAGGTTTAGCTAAGCTGGTTTAACTTTATCTCTTTAGTTAACAAGCACAACTTTGTGTGTAGAGTAGGCCTATAACTGCCCCATCAATGGTGCTGTTAGAAAAGAGCCATTGTTCCTTTGTCTCTGACAAGTAACTGGAATGGTGGCTCAAGATGCACTTTTTTTTTTCCAGAATGATTGAATTTAGTACATTATAGTCACTTTGTCCTTTCTCAAAATAAAAACCAAAGTGTGTGTGGGGGGGGGAGGGTTGTATATTTTAACCAGATTTTTTCTTTAGTAAAGCACCACAGCCCCTAAATCATGTAGTATGAATTATCATTACTTCCATGTTTTTTATAATTGTTCTTAGTTTAGAAATATACTGCACAATAATTACTAAACTGTGATTCCAAGCACAGTTATTCCTTGTGAGCCCTAAATATATTAGTGTTAAAGTGTGTTTGGCTGTGTTTTGTGTGAAAACAAATGTTGTTTTTTACGTTATGTTCTGTTAACAGGAAAGGACATGGGAGATGGGTGGGAATCAGAAAGGTGGGAGAGTTTGGACAGAAAAGTGGAAAGGCTTACTGCCCCTTCTCCTCCATCCTGCCACAACACAGCAAAGTTTCTGGCAACTATGACAGGATTACAAAAACACAGGGATTTTTGTAAACTGAACTGGGAGAATGGAAATTCCCTCAAAGCCTGGGGTGTTCTTGGGTTTCTGGAACATCTGGTCACCTTGCTTGCTGGTGTGGGGGGGCAAAGGGGAGGGCAGAAATATTTGACCGGTCTTATGAATGATGTCTGAAGTGCACCCATTTAGCAGGTATCAGTTTCATTGGGTCATCTGCCTGATAGCTCTTTCAGTTGGTGTCTGCAGGGGCCACAAAACTGGGACAAAGCAGCATGTTTTTTAATTTGATTGATTGTAAAAAACTAACAGGGACACCCAGTTGGGCCCTGAAGACAGGAATGTTTCCAGTTTTCTGGGACACAGTGTAGCATAAAAACAATTGATTGTTCCACTTTCTTAACCCTATGCCCAGCTACTGGGTATTTCTGAAAAGGAAAGGAAATTTAGCCCAGAAGAAAAGAACAAAGGTTGGATTTCATTGGAAAGACATTAACTGCTTTTTGTCAACTATAGCTAATCCTTGGGTAGACGAAATCTACCGGTAGGTGTGAACCAGAAAGAAAGCCTTCCTGAAGCAGAATATTAAATAACTGTAGGCTGTTTTCAGAGAGCCAGACAGCAGTGTATGACTTGTGAATACCAGAATTATATTCCATTAAGCAAGACAACTTTTTATACTAGTAACAGATTAATATTTCAGACATGTTGCAAGAAAGATGTATGGCTAATAGAGAAGCACAAAAGGAACTAATGGAAGATAATCTTTCACTTTGACAAAGCAGTTTTTATTGTGGGGAACCCATGTTTTCTGTAGCAGTGCCGAGGAAGGATTATTCCTTACTACACTCTCCATGACAGCATTGCAAAGGTACAAAGATACAAGGTGTAATAACTACTCCCAATATATTACATGCTGCAGGGAAGCAAACTGCTGCCCAGGGCTCTTGTAAGAGTTTGTTCCAAGTGAATAAAAAGCAGCATTATAAAGCCAGCAGGTAAGATAGGATCCACCACCCTTCTTCCTCAATCTCTGTTCCCAGTGAAAAGATACAGAGCGAGGGGAAACAGGTTAATTTTGATACTTCCAGATGGGAGCAGGGAGCCCTGTTTAATTTGAAGGAAGGAATAGGTGTAGTGTAGGTAGTACATACAAGGGCATGTACTGGGCAGTCGTCTTTTTGTTCCTCTGCACCTGAAGAGCTGTTGGGTATTCACCTCTCTCTGCTGTCCTCTCCTGGTTGTCACTGGAATCATATCTGCCATTACCTGGCCTGGGTCTGACTTCTCTTCTCCCTCACAGCTTTCTGAGTAGTTTACTAGTATCTCCTCTCAGTCCTGCCAGCAGTCTGGGGACCCCGCTCATGATGGATTTGCACCAGTTCACTCCCACAGCACCTCTGAATGACGTTCCTCTTCCCCCATCACATGTATGAGCAATGTGGAGCAAACGGAGATAATACTGAAGCAAACTGAGAATATGAAAACAGCACAAATAGCTCTTCCACACCCTGGCATAATTAAGGAGAGGCTCCAGTACAGTTCAGCAGTACAGATTCCTATATTAACCACTAGAGCACATTTTGTGTGCTCTTTTGTTAGTTATATAATGGGAAGGCTATAGACAAACAAGAAATATTTGGGTTTTTAAAGATTACTTTTAGGTATTTTAAGAGGTTTGAAAATTTAAGTTTGTATTAATTTTAAAAAATGAGATTAAAAGGGTTTGAGATGAGGCTGAGACTTGAGAATGAAACCAGCGATGGCTGACAAAAATAATAAAATTTTGAGACTGTATCAGGCAAAAATGATTTAATGGTAAAACCTGAAGAGAAGGAGACCAGCGGTATGATGTGAATATAATAGTCTACAAATATCTGAGAAGTATTAAAGTAGAGGGATTATTTGTGTTTGAGAATGGCATGACAAGGAACAATGGCTTGGAACTAAATGACAATTAACCTAAGATAATATTGGAAGAGAAATTTCTTAACTGTTAAAGCAGTTTGTCATGGGAATAATCTATTTAAGGAGTGCCAACGGTTGATGTTTAGGCGTAGATTACATAACATGAGAAAATAGCATAAATGGGAAATCCTTTGCTTCATGCATCAGGATGCTAGAAGACCCAGTAAAAAGAACAGGAGTACTTGTGGCACCTTAGAGACTAACAAATTTATTAGAGCATAAGCTTTCGTGGACTACAGCCCACTTCTTCGGATGCATATAGAATGGAACATATATTGAGGAGATATATATACACACATACAGAGAGCATAAACAGGTGGGAGTTGTCTTACCAACTCGGAGAGGCCAATTAATTAAGAGAAAAAAAACTTTTGAAGTGATAATCAAGCTAGCCCAGTACAGACAGTTTGATAAGAAGTGTGAGAATACTTACAAGGGGGGAGAAGTCACATCAAGATCTCCTGAGACAAATAGTTGGGTATTCAAGCTGAGTTTGTTCAGGAGAACACCCATACATTAGTGAATATTCTTCAGTCCTCTGTTCCTGTCAGAGTCACTCTCTCTATAAATGAAGTGATGTTAGAGTCTGGCAAATCTCTGTGAAATATCCCAGTGTCTTTAAAAGCAAAGCATAGTGATAAGAGGTATTATGTCCACAGGCAGGGTTTTGAGCATTTGAGCAACCAGCTCCTAATTCTCTTGTTGTGATGGCGGCAAACAAGAGATTATGACACAGGAGATATAAATCCGCACCTAAAGAGAAAGAGTCTAAGAGGTTAGTCTTGATGGGGAGAAAAGTTTATTCAACCTCTTAATTACAAATGTGCATTGAGAAACACCAGGTATTATCATTTAAGTATGATTTTGTGAATTAGGATGCTATGCAATGCTAGGATGCAAGTTTATGGATAAGTTGCGAGAATCCTCCAAGGAAGAGTTTAAGGCAGGGGTCTCAAAGTCCCGGCCCGCGGGCCATCTGCTGCCCAAGAACCTCCCCACTGCGGCCCGCGGAGGAGAGACGCGTGCAGATATGCTGCAGGCAATGTCTGCTGAAGGTGCGCTGCCCCGCCACCCCCACCCCCCCCCCGCAGCATCATTAATTGCCAGACAGAATCAGCCATGGAGGCAGCATCACGTTTTTCCACAATGAATATAAACAAGTCAAAATACTGAACACAACTATCTGATGCACACCTTCCTGCAATCCTGAAGGTTTCAACTGCTCAGTCACTGAGGCCAAACATCAACAAACTGACAGAACTGAAGCGTTGCCAGGTGTCTGGCAAACACTAAAAACTCTCTGGCAGGCGAAGAATTGTATAAAGTTGTATGACAGTTTTATTATTTCTAAGAAATTCAAAATAAAAAATACAATATAAACGTTTTCTTTTCTGAACACCATCTTCAGTGACACTATTGGCCTGCTAGGAGGATTTGAGGACTGGCACTGACCCTAAGGTAAATTGAGTTTGAGACCCCTGGTTTAAGGCATTCATTGCAGAAGGCCGTTTGGTGGCCAAAATGTTGTTGCAATTGGCACTGGACAGCAGATCCTTCATCCAGATTTATGGCTGCCTCTGTAATAAAGAGAAGGACCTAGATTACAGAACTCCGATAGCTCCTGAGGTCCAATAGAGCACAGAGGACGTACCTTTCGATGATTGGTTTTTGTTTTCTGAGAAAACTGACAAGACATTGCATCCTTTTAAGGATTCTTATGTTATTTTGCAGTCACTGTGGGTTTATACCAGGCCACAAAGAGACATTGTTATGAGAGTCAACAACACTAGCAATATCATCCACCGCAATACTTGTGACAGTCGTATTAGCCTGCTAGGTGGCAAAACTAGAAAGCGGCATAAATCACCAGAAGAGAAGACCGTCTGGGTCCAGATTTGATTAACCATCCCTTTCTCCACTACCTTCAGGCAAGCAGCCTATTCGACTTTTGTATCGAGAGCAGCATGCCAATGGTGAACTTATTGATCACATCTCCACAGTTCAAGGACAGGCTTCTAAAGTAGTTGGGAAACAATAACTATGGACAAGGTGATCCTAAGCACTGTGGGATCAGGTTATACCATCCTATTTCTGTCCATTCTCCCCTCCTACCTCCTTCAGCAGATCGAAATTCTGTGTGCTCTGGGGGCTTTTAGTGAGGGAGTTCATCATCAGGGAAAGGAATTCTGCTTCTGCTACTTCCTGATCCCCCAAGTCCAAAGGAGGGGTGAGAGCTAACCTTGATCTCCATGGTCTCAACAAATACATCCGATACGGAGATTCTGCAGCTTTCCTTATCTGGATGATTGGTTACTGAGGGGCAAGTCCAAAGACCAGGTTCTCTGCCACAGCCAGTTCACACTTCTCTCTTTTTGATCAGTTGGGTCTAATTTAGAACAAAGGGAAGTCACACCTAATACCAACTCAAAAAATAGAGTTCATTGGGGCCTTAACTAGACAATACAAGTTTGAGGGCTTTCCTGCTGATTGAGAGATTTCAGGCAATTCACCGACTATGTCTATCCCTCCAGTCTCATGATCGCCCATCAGCTACAATCCTTGTGTCCCTGAGGTCACTAAGGCATGTGGCAACATGCATTTAGGTAGTCCAACACGCAAGATTGCATTTGTGTTCTCATCAAAGCTGGATGAAACTAGTCTACCTTCCAGATTGTCAGTTGAAGGACAGCTTAGTGTGAATACCACCAAACATCCTGGACTCCCTACAGTGGAGGACTGATCAGTTCAATGTTTATAAGGTGTTCCCTTTGTCCGCCCTTCTCCAGCCAGGACTATCGTTACCGGTATATCCAAAATGGGCTGGGAAGCACGTCTAGGTCATTGCAAGTTCTGGTTCTGTGGGCAAAACTGGAAGTTTTCCTTTGCATCAGTTTTCTGGAGCTTTGCACTATTTACAATGCATGCCTGGCCATTCAGTCTCACGTCAGGGGTATAGTGATTCATATCCTTAATGACAATAGTATTGAAATATATTATGTGAACAAGCAGGGAGGGGCTAGTTCCAACCCACCTTGCCAGGAAGTGATACAATTTTGGCATCTGTGCATCAAGGAAGAGATTACCCCCACAGCGGCTCACTTTACCCAGTGTTCAGAATCAGTTAGCCAACCACCTCAACAGAGTTTTCTCCTAGAATCATGATTGGTCCTTGAAGAACAACGTATTGAGATCCATCTTCAAAGACTGGAGTATTGCAGCGATCGACTTGTTTGCAACAAAAGACAACAGGAAATACAGTCAGTTCTGATCTCGAGTGGGGCCCAGTCTAGGCTCTTTAATCAGTGCCTTCCATTTGAATTGGGGATCAGAGCTGATGTATGCTTTAATTCTTCAGGTTATCCTGAAACTGAAGTTGGATCATACCAAACTGATACTCATATCACCAGCCAAGACAAGCTTGGTTCTCTGATCTTCTTGACCTTTCTGACATCTCAAATATTTTCCCCTCCTCCCTTCTGACACACTGAGCAGTCTGCATCTCTTGACGTGGATGCTACATGGTTAGATGAGGGGGAGAGACATTGCTTGGAAGCGGTGCACTGAGTCTTGCTTGACAGCAGAAAGCTTTCTACTAGAACTACATAGTTCATCAAGTGGAAGCGTTTTTCTGTTTGGTTGCTAGCTCTGGGAATTCAGCCAAAGCAAGCATGCATTCAAGATGTTTTGGATTATCTGTTGCTTCTTAAGTCATCAGGTCTGTCTCTCAGCTGCTTGAGGGTCTGCTTAACGAGGATATCGACATTCCACTGCTTTAAGGGAAGATAATTTTTTCTAACTAGCTGAAATGTAGATTTTTTTTTTTTTTAAAGGGATTGTCTGCCTCCAAGTCATCAGTTGTCTCGACTTTGTCTCTTATGTGGATCGTGTGAAGGGTCAGGTGGTTTCCAAGCAGACAGTTCCCAGATGGATTACTTCCTGCATTATGGCAGCATATGGAGTGGCTCAGTCTACACTTCCTCCAAGACCCGTGGCTCATTCAACAAGGGCCCAAACAGCTTCCTGGTGATGTTCTATATTAGACATTTGCAGAACAGCTTCCTGGTCTTCAGTACATATTTTTACGAAGCATTATGTTAGGATGACTGCATCAAGGTCAGATGCAAACCTTGGGAAGGCAGTTTTGCAATTGTTCTTTAGCCCCACCTCCTTCAGTTACTGCTTGTGAGTGGCCTTAGTGTGGAATACATGTCTGCAACTACTCAAAGAAAAAAAACAACAGTAACTTACCTGAACTGTAACTGTTTTCCCTTGAGATGTGGGTGCAGATATAGATTCTACGACCCACCCAACATCCCCTCCTCATCAGAATTGTTAGCTTTGGATTCTGGTGCGAAGGAACTGAAGGGAGTCAAGGCAGCGTTGCCCTTATAGCAGGGGAGGAGCTAAGGACTGAAAGACATGAGTACCGCCCCGACAGGTACTGCTAAGCAAAGTTCTCAGATTGTGATGCACTGGGCACACGCACACTTTGACTGGAATACTACACATCTGCACCCACATCTCAAACAACAGAGTACAGGTAATTAATTTTTTTCCATGAAACTATGTTGACTGGCATTAATTATATTCCTATCCTTTAATTCTTTATCAGGTGAGTCCAATATCAGCTCTTCCATTATTTTGCTCGGGCTAGCCAACCTATATTAACCCTTTTTGAACATTGTCACAACATTAACACTGTTTCAATCTTCTGGCATTTCCCCAGTATCTCGAGATGTGTTAAAAATTAACATGAGAAGGGCCAGAGATCTCCTCAGCCAACTCTTTTAGGACTCTTGAATGCTTGGTATCTGGGCATGCTGATTTAAAAATATTTATTCCCAGTAGATGTTGTTTTATATCTTCCTTAGTACTTCATCCTCAGTCATAAGAGTACATAATCCTGCTTCTTTCCAAATACAGAACAGAAATATTTATTAAACACTTCTGTCTTTTCTGCATCATTATTAACAATTCTAGTAATGGGTCTATACCCTTGTTGGGATTTCTTTTATTATTAATACACTTCAAAAACTTATTATTGTCTTTAGTCCTGCCAACTATGGATTTTTCCTGACGTCTTTAGTTTCCCTTATTGATTTTCTGTACTTCATAACTTCGAATTTATATCAATCACTTTTTAAAATTTGTTCTGTTGTTTTGGGGGGCGGGGGAGGGGGGGTGCTGTTTTTCTATTTGCTGCTTTTACTTTACCACTGAACCAGGAATGTACTTTTAGCTAAAGTTGTCCTCTTCCTTGATTGTGGAATCATGGCTTTTTTGGCCATCTAATAAACTCTTCTTAAAGAACTCACAATTTTCCTCCCAAACAATTTAATTCATATTTTTCCTCAGCTTTGGAAAATTAGCCTTTTTGAAGCACCAAGTGTATACATTACTGGTTGGGATTTTTCCTTTGTTTGTCCATACTGAATGTAATCAGGGTCATGGTTGTATTTCTTTCCCCCTTTCCCCCCCACCCCAATTCATTCAGTGAAAAGATAAGACACCATTTATATCAGTGATCTCTTGGAGAAAAACTAAAGTTTTCTGGTCCCTAAGCAACCAACAGCTTCCCGCTCTGTTATTGATTAATCATTATCTGTCATAATGAGGTCCAAATAATTGCATTGTGTTGAATGCAATACCTTTAGTGTTAGAAAATTATGTATAATTTTTAGAAACTCTAATGATGTTTTACTTCTGGCTATATGAGACCTCCAGCATGTCTCCAAAATTAAAGTCCCCCATAACATCACAAGTTTTCTTTCCACACATTACAGACAACAGGTGTTGAAGGAGTAACTCATCCTATTCTCTGGTTTGATTTGGTGGTCCGAAACTTACCCAAGCCAGTAACCCCTCCTGGGCTTTGTCAGTTAGCTCATTGGTCCATATGCATTCAAGACTCTGTAATTCGGAGTTAGCAGTAAATATAAAACAAGTAAGTTCTCTGCCATTATTCTTGTTTTAGCCTATTTACTCCATTATCTTTAATACTAAAATAGAGAATCTATTTTGGGGGACACTTTTGCCCCTTTTTATTGCTTATCAGTGTTTTTAAATTTCTGTATAAAAATAAAAATGTGTCTTGAAAACTTACCCAGCTTTATTTTTACATAATAAAAACTACTTGACTCTGAGTTGAATTGGCCATGATTTCCTCTGTTCATAAATTACTGTAGTTCAATCATGTGTAAGAAGACTATAGGTTTTCTCCAAGAAGTCATTTTTATATAAATGGTGTCTTATCTTTTAACTGAATGAATTCAGGGGGTCGGGGAAGGGAATACAAACAGAGGGCCAAATTCTATGTCAATGTAGAAGTGACACTGTAGTAGGAAACGCAGGTATAAGGGATATGCTTTATTTTACACCCTTCTGTTGCTTTGGGTGCAATCACCTTGTAACTTATACTGGTTTCTTATACCTGTTGAATGCAGAGTGGGTACAAGTTAAGCTACAGTTTTGCCCGTTTTCTGACCAACTTACAAAACCATTTTTTCCACCACAGAATTTGGCCCTCTTTGACCGTTGCATCTAATTAATACCAGATCTGGATATTGCTATGCTACACAATTCTTTTTTGGTTTGATATGTGTATGATTTGTACAAATCTCCTCTGGGTACTTTTACCATGTTAAAACGTACAATCACACTGATAATACAGCTCTCTCAAGGATTGAACTCACAAAAATTCCTAACTCTTCAAAACCAGGGAGAGGGAAGGTGCTCCAGCCACAGATCCCAGCCCTTCAGTAACACATTCCAGTTTTCCGCTCACCTTCCTCAAAAGCCTGGAGAAAGAGAGGTTTTGCAGCATGCCCTGAAGATCAATAGACTTTTGGGCTATTTTGGACCAAGGTTCCAAAGTTCAGGGCCCCTCACAGAATACCTGTCAGCAGCTCCTTCTCTTTCAAACTAAGGGAACTCCAGCCCTGGCACCTCTGCCAGCTGCAGCAATGCAGCATGGGAAGAGGCAGTTTCTCAAACAGGTAAGTTCTAAGTCACTTGGTGCTTTGTATAAAAAATTCAATATCTTGAACTCCACTCAAAGTCAGGAGGTAGCATTGCACATCTCAGAGCACTGGCAACTTATGCTCCTGGCAAAAAAAAACCCTCCACTTAAAGACATATTATGTTAGCATATTTCAGTTTCTATCTTGATTCAGTAGGAGATGCATGGTTAACAATATAAAATTTTTGAGAATCAGCACAATTGTAAACATGCTCTGCTCTCTTAAAATGTTTGCAGTGATAATGTCCTTAGTTAATAAACTTGATTGGTGCTTCAAAAGAAACATTTAATAAAATTGTGATAAGGGGAAACTTTGTGCTGTACCCATCCAGTTAATGCATTTTCTTTTCATCTATAATATGCACACAGTTTAAAGGTCTGTAAGCCAATGATTAGACTAAACAACTTCTTATACTCTGACTCATCAGAAGTATCTGTGTCCAGGATGGCCTGGTGCTCTAGGTTATCCTGGGGGTTAAAATTAGAGGCTAGCTCAGTCTTTAGAACCCATTAGTGGATAATTAATGTGATGCTGTTTGTTTGTTTGTTTTTAAAAAGTCTCCAGAGGCAATCCTGGCAATTAGAGGCCAGTAAGCCTAACTTCAATATCCGGCAAATTGGTTGAAACCACAGCAAAGAACAGAATTATCAGACATATAGATGAACACAGCATCTTGTGGAAGAGTCAACATGGCTTTTCTAAAGGGAAATCATGCCTCACCAATCTATTAGAATTCGTTGAGGGGGTCAAAAAGTATATGGACATGGGTGATCCAGTGGATATAATGTACTTTGATTTTCAGAAAGCCTTTGACAAGGTCCCCACATCCCTGGCTCTTAAGCAAGTAAGCAGTCATGGTATAGGAGAGAAGGTCCTCTAATGTTTACAAGGTAGAAAACAAAGGGTAGGAATAGACAGTTTTCACAGTGGAGAGAGATAAATAGCAGGGTTCCCCAAGGATCTGCAGTGGGACCAGTGCTGATGAACGTATTCATAAATGATCCAGAAAAAGAGGCAAACAGTGAAGTGGCAAAGTTTGCAGATGATACAAAATTATTCAAGATAGTTAAGTCCAAAACTGACTGCAAAGAGTTAACAAAAGGAGTTCACAAAACTGGGTGACTGGGCAAGAAAATGGCAGATGAAATTCAGTGTTGATAAAGGCAAATTAATGCACATTGGAAAATATAATCCCAACTATACATACAAAGTGATGGGGTCTAAATTAGCTGTTGACTACATGATCTTTTTCTTGAGTGGTATCAAGTTAGTTCTCAGAAAACATCAGCTCAATGTGCAGCAGCAGTCAAAAAAGCTAACAAAATGTTAGGAACTATTAGGAGAAGGATAGATAATAAGACAGAAAATACCATAATGCCACTATATAAATCCATGGTATGACCACGCCTTGAATACTGCGTGCAGTTCTGGTTGCCACTTCTCAGAAAAGTTGCATTAGAATTGGAGACAATACAGAGAAGGGCAGCAAAAAAGATTAGGGGTATGGAACAGCTTCCATGTGAGGAGAGCTTAAAAAGCTGGGGCTGTTCATCTTGGGAAAGAGACAACTGAGGGGGATATGACACAGATGTGAATGGTGTAGAGAAAGTGAATAAATGTTATTTACCCCTTCACATAACACACAAACCAAGAGTCATCCAATGAAATTAATAGGCAGCCGGTTTAAAACAAACATAAGAAAGTAATTCTTTACACAATGCACAGTCAACCTGTGAAACTTGTTGCCAGGGGATGTTGTGAAGGCCAAAAGTATAACAGGGTTCAAAAAAGAATTAGATAAGATCATGTAGGACAGGTCCATCAATAGCTATTAGCCAAAGATGGTCAGATACGCAACCCCATACTCTGGCTGTCCCTACACCTCTGACTGCCGGAAGGTGGGAGTGGATGACAGGGTATGGATCACTCAATAAATTGTCCTGTTCTCTTCTGGAACCAGCCACTATTGAAAGAGAGGGTACTGGGCTAGGTGGACCGTTGGTCTGACCCTGTATGGCCATTCTTATGTTCTTAGCCAAGCAAGCAAAAGCTGAGAAAGCAGCAGAGGTGGCGCTTGTACTTACTGGTGAAGATTTGGTCTGCTACACAAATATCCCCTTCTATTCATATTTAGGAACAGCTCTTGAATTTCAAGGACAGTCTGTCTGTTTCCTCAGTCTGGAATAATGCCCCGAGAGCATCACCAGAGAATTTGCGTGCCATCTGGATATGTATTTGCTGAAAAAGTAGTTGATCACACCCTGTCTGACGAGCAATGCCTCAAAGAGGGTGGGGGAAGGAGTGGAATAATGGAGATGTTTTCATTATGGCCTTTTAACAAGACCTGGGCTTAAAGCTCTGTGCCTCTTTATCATGAATGTTATCTATCAGGATTGGTTTTCCTGGGAGGGCCTGAGCCGGAGGCAGGAAACTGGCAGGCAATATGAGGGTCGATGTTGGATGGACAAAGAAATGTGCGTCTTCACAACATGTCTGCTCATTTACATGTCAGCCAGTAAAGTCAAATTATTTTAGGATTAAAATAAATTTCTTTATCAAACTAAAATGAATCCAATCTTGCTCACCTCTTGCTATTGAATTGAGAATGTTAATTTGTTAATGCCATAAATATACTATTAAAAAAGTCAAATTATATAGCGCTCATTATTGCTGAACTTATTTTAGAAAGGAAAAATTAAGCAAATTGTTTATTAATTCTTAAAATTGTATTAAAATATATTTTAGGGTCTGCTAAACTCATTAGGGTTTGTAATATATTTAAAGGGAGACTGTTAAAGTTGCCAAGTTCAAAATGTGACTTCTTTTCCTCTAATCCCCAAATGCATATAACCTTTTGGGGCTCTTCTAAGCAAGAGAATGTTTTATGGACATTTATTAATTAATGTTAATATTGCCAATAGCAAAGCGCACAATCATGATGAACACTGTACAGAAAAAAAAAGTGTGCGCCTATTATTGGAGGAATAAAATCTTTATATAAAAAGACTAATTTTAAATTTCAAGATTCCAAAGAGGAATTATAAATAGTGGGGAAAATGGATCGTAAAAAGGAAAAATACATACCTTGACCCATATAATTGGTTCTCAAAACTTTCATGCTTTGAAAAATGGCCGTTAATGTAAATACCTGATTGAACGAAATATTACATGTTTGCAAAGTATCTCATTTTTAGTCTGGTCCCAGGATATTATGTGACTTAATTCAGAAGTTCTTATATAACTGTGTTTCATTCATAATAAAATGTAGAAGTAAGTCAAACTGTAAATCCTGTGGTACAGAAAATACAACTTGAAGACTCTTTCTTTGGTTTTGCAGTGTTCCTGTTCCTGTAGTCAGTCTAGAGAAAATTCCTAACCTAGTGAAGGCAGATGGTGCCAATGTTAAAATGAATTCTACAACCACTACCACCATCACCTCCTCCTCAGCCTCTTCATCCACCATACCTGCTCCAACTTTGGTTAAATCTTCTTTGACATCTAAGTCAGTGCCACCATCACCAGAAAAGATTCTGAACGGCAAAGGAATTCTAGCTCCTTCAATAGACAAGAAACACCAAAACGGCACTAAAAGCAGTAACAAGCCTTACAAAAGACTTTCAGGTGAGTGATGTTGTAGTGCGCCTTTTGAGATAGTCCATCATTCTTCATTAATAATTTTTGTAGCTGAGGAGTAATATACTGTAATATGCTGTAGCTATGTTTTACTGTAAGATGCTGTTTTTAATATGAATAGTTAGCCTGCAAGCCATTGCCATATGGATAAAATATTTCCTTTACAAAATACAAGTTCATTTTGGCTTAGAATTAATCTGGGTGGTTAACTATTTGTCCTCAATTGGCCAGCAGATAAAGTGTAGATTATCTAGTGAATAAATGCAGTAAAATAAAAGGGCAATAGGATCTCCCTTTTTAATTTATTTTTACTCATATTGAACAAATTTGCTGCAGACCAGTGTAGCAATGATCAACTTACCAAGATTTAGTATTGGTCTCAACTCACTCCAATTGAATACTTGAGATTTGAGGCATTAATGTATATCTTGTAGTTGAAGGCCCATGCTGCCACATGGCTATAATTCATAAAGTTGTGTGTAAAAAGGCCAAAAATGTCTGAGAACTTAAATATTGGACAGTAACATACTGTGAATCACAGTGATGATTGAACCTGGGAGATATTCTAAACAGAAAAAGCTCTCTACTTTGCTTGTAGCTGTTTCCATCACTTCACACTGACTCAACAGACATTGTAGGCCTTCAGAGTGGGGTTATTGTGTGTGCTGGTTTTGTCGTTGTGTGAGTGATTGTGTTAATTTATGTGGGGGTTGTGTTGTGCTGGGAGAGGTGTGTGGATTTGAGTGGGTGGAAAATGGGTGTATGCTCTGGCAAGAGGCTGTGTGAGTTTGAGATAGTTGTGTGTGCTGGTTGTGTTGTGTGAGTGGTGTTGATTTGTGCAAGTGGCAGTTGGGCGCAAGGGTGTGGCAGTTGGGCCACATAATCTATGCAGTCTCCCTCATTCAGCCAATGAAAATGTGCATGCAAATTAGTGTCGGAGAAAAATGTATGCAAATTAGCTATAGAGTAAGAGTGGTAATTGGTTGAGTTATTTCTGGTATCACAATGGTCTGGGACTCTTGACATGGCATAGATACATGCCTTCTCTAGTTATACGCTGCACGGGTATAATTTGTAAAGTCAGAATGGCTGAGAACTTAAAAACTGGACAGTAACAGACTGCAAAACCCAGTGATGATTCACCCTGGTGATAATCTGAACAAAAGGAGCTCTCAGCCATGTTTCTAGCTGCTTCCATCGCTTTGCACTGACTCAACAGACGTTTTAGGCTTCAGAATGACTCACGGTGACATTCCTGGACTCTTATTATGTACATGTGGTTAGTTCAACTGAGAAACATAACTTCTGCCACTTGCAAGATGTCCATTGGATGTGCCATCAGTAAGTGTCTTTCATGTTAAACATCATGCCTGTACTAATGAATGGGCTTTTCAGGGGTATTGTTATGTGGATCCAGTGTGTTAGTTGTGTAGCTGTGCAATGCAGTGGCTAATCTTACTCTCTGGAAACGGTTACAATTTTGCATTGTTATACCTTTAAAAGGGACAAAAACAGAGTATGTGCTCTGTACAACATTCTGTTTTTAATTTTGGTAAGAAGGCAGTATGATACAAACATCACCCTAATCTGATGGGACTTCACCCTATCACATTGTAAAATAATTTTTAAGCTTTTATTTTTTCTTAAATATCAGGAAATACTACACAGATTTAGGGGGAGAGACACTGATGCTAGGTAAATCTTGTCTCTCATTTCCTCTTCCGCAACAAGTGAAGAGGAATGAAGAGGGCTGCACATGTGCACATACACACAGAGAGCAAAACTGGGGTCTGGTTTCTCTTAATGGGGAGGAGGAGGAGGAGGTAGGATTTCGGGAAGCTGCACAAGCTGTGGTCATGACCTGCACAGCCTTGGATCTGTGGTTATGAAGGCAGAATGTGGGCCTGTTGATCTGTCACTTTGCAGATCCACCAATGGAGCAAGAGGATAAGCATCATGGAAGAAACTGTAGCTCAAGGATGCAGTAGCAATTACGAAGTGTCCACTGCTTTACAGCTGGGGGGGAGGGGCGGGGAGGATTTTTCCCCAGAGTTGAGCCAAGCCAGTTGCAGGACTCTGGGCAGACACTTTGCTGCCAAAAGCAGAATACATTTTTGTTCTGAATGAAGGAAAACAAAATGTCTGACTTAGATTTTCCAGCAAAAGTAACTGAATCAGGTTTACTGCATCAGAAGCTGCACAGGGCCTATTCATCCATTGGCAGCATGCTGAGATTTGGGCAGAAAATTTCTTGTGTGAATTGAAAGTCTAATTTTGCTATTGGCAGTGCTATCCAGATTAGGCTGTGAGCTTGATAGAAAGTTAATTGATTCTGTTTCCCAAATGCATGTTGTGACACCACTGATTAGTTATACAATAACTTATAAAGATGAATGCTATTATTTGTAATTGAGTTTAAAGTATAACCCAGATTTTTGTAGACTGAATATTGGTTTATTTTTTTTTATTTTTCCTCACATTTGGCAGTTAGTATTATAGTTCTGTTAGAATGGCTTGACTCCAAAACAGTGCAAGGTGTGTTTTCTAAGACGGGGGGGAGGGGTGTATGGAACAGTGCCATTGCGCTAAAGCATTTAGTGTGGTGTCTTCTTTCTTAACTAGTTAAAGGTGGCACACAGGAAAACTTTTGTCCTAAGTTTTTGCAGTTGACCATACCAAAATTCAACAGAACTGAAAGTATTTAGCATAAATGACTCATTTATCTTTTTTAACCTAACGTTTCATTTACTAGGATCTAATTTATGATTCCAGTGAACAAATACAGGGCATTGTGTTCTACCAGAAAACAGTTTAAGATACCAATGGAAAGAATGGTTTAAGAAAACATGAACATTTTGAGCAGCTTAAGTTCAAAATTCAGCTTAGATCTCTCTTCCCTGGACAATGGGAGCTTGTCTTCACTGCATTGTTCGTTCCAGCTGTAACTCAGGTTTTGCCCCTAAGTAGACAACAGGACAGACACAAGTATCTCTAGCTCAAGTTAAGTGGTGCTTTAAGCTTGAGCTAGCTGGCCTGTAAGGAGGCTGGATTGAAGCTCAGGTGCTGCTGATTCTCAAGCAAGTAATGCAATGGGGATGCAGCAGCTCACAACTCATCTGCTAATCTGATCACTCTGTGTTGCTCGAGTGGTGTTTTGCAGTGTGGTTGCTCTCACTCCACTTTCACTTGACCTAGGCTAGCTCCAGTAGAGTAACTCGAGTGCGCTAATTCAAGCTAACTCTTGCAGTGAAGACGAGCACTAGCTGATGGGCCCAGTCTTCAAGCTACCAGCCTTGCTCCACAGACGACTGTAGGTGTTGTATACGCTGAGGTTGTATTTATAAATATTTACTGAATATGCAACAGTCATTAGAGTGAATAATTATTCTGAAGAGGTCATCACAGTATGGGGCCTTCTTTCATATTGCTTAACTAGGGCTATGTAGTGCTAGGGCAGGTCCGCACTGGCACTGACTCAGCAAATGTTGCCAATTCACCATATCTGCCAATATATGAAAATTTGCTTGGGGGAAATCTCCAAATAGGCTAGGACTCTGTCGTAGTACCTTGTGGTCATTCTGGTGAATGTTAAGCTATTTTTTCACATGAATATCTTGATTGCCAGGGCCACAAAACTGATAGTTTTTTTTTCAGGTTGTTCTTTAAAGATCTGTTCTGTTACCAGACCTAGAATCCACTAAATCCTGCCTTCTCTGCCCCACTTATTGATGCAGCACCATGATACCGTTTGTGATTGTTCATCACAATGATGCAAGTAAAGTACGTTGTAAGAACGTGTAAATGTTTTATACAGGTTGTCCATCAACACGGTTGGTTTCTGACCATTATTATACACAATTCGGCACAGGCTGAGCTAAAGATCTGAGGGTTAGTAAATGATTCTTTGGAATATACCCAGGACTTAATATACTTGTTTTACACACTAAGTGGGCAGGGGGATTTTTAGGGTCATCTCAGTCTCTTGCTGCAGAAGTGGAGCCAACTGCTTGTGGTTTTCAGTCCTGGCAATGGGCTTAAACTGGTTTACATCAGTTTTACTTCCTTCTCAGAGCCCTGCCCTCTCTCTTTACCCTACATCCTCGAATGAGGCTGAAGCTCTTTCTGTGCCTGAAGGCTGGTTCTTGTTGGGGGTGGTCAAGGATGCTGCCCTCCTCCCTGTGGCAAAGTTTGAGCAGAGAGAGAGGTAGCCAGCCTGAAGAGCTGTGAGAAGCAGTCTCGGGGATCAATGTCCCCTAGTGGCAAACTGGAAGAACTGAATCTGGGGGGAAAAAACTTTTTTCAGTTCCAAATCCCATTTATGGACAAAGCAAAAGAACTGGAAGCCCCATCTAAATAGGACTGTCTGCTAATTTTCAAGCTGTGGCTGTAGGTTGTAGAGTTTACTCCCTCCTCTTCATTCTGCCGAGACTATAATGTTGCTCTAAGCCACCCACTGCAGCTGCTCCAGAGAAATGCTTTCACTCTCCCATTTTGGAGGATCAGTGTGTCAACCCTGCAGCATGCCTGGGCTATGCCAGTGCTGATCTGTGACAGTCCAAGGTAACATTTACAACTGGCACTCTGACCTGACATAATGGATACTGTTCCTCCCTGGGAATCCAAGAGATTTGTTTTTATCATTGCTTAGCAAGAAGGTGGTGATCTTTCCTCTTCACCATGGAGCAAGTACATGGCTACTCTTGGAAAAATTGCTCAACTAGAAGAAAATGTGGTTTACCTGCTGTAGTAGTTTTGGGGCTGAGGTTCGTCCCTCAGCGGGGCTGTGGGGTATTCCACCACCTCGCTCTGGTCCGGTGGCAGTCTGGGACCGCAGACCCACAGTTAAGGGCTCAGGCCCATAAGCAGGGGCTGAGCCAAGAGGTCAGGACTCAGGCCCTTAAGCAAGGGCTGAGGCAAAGTCTATAGCAGCCCAGGTCCTAAGTCAGGGTGGGGCACTAATCAAATAGTCAATCAGCGGCCCAGGCCCTTAAGCAGGGTCTGGGTCGGGGTTTGTAGCAGCCCAGGCCCTAGGTCAGGGCGGGGCAGCAAGCAAATAGTCAATCAGAGGCCCAGGCCCTTAAGCAGGGGCTGGGTCGGGGTTTGTAGCAGCCCCCAGCCTCTCTAGGCCAGGGAAAAAGCGGGGAGTCTGCCACCCAAGGAGTGGGTGGCAGGGGGGATGCAGGCCCTCCCACTCCACTGCGTCCCAGCCCAGGGCCCTAGCAGCGACGGAAACTCGCTGCTGTCAGTGGGGATCTTGGCCGCAACCCACTGACATCAGCTCTGGCAGTGCAGCAGCCAGAGTGGGGTTTGCTGCCCCCGGGCTACTTCCACACTCCCCCTCGTATGGTACCTGGGCCGTCTTAGTGTCGTCGGTGCTTTCCACCAGCATTGGCTCCTCTGGGTAGGTAGCGAAGGGCAGGCTCGGCTCCTCCTCGGGGTACTTGGCACAGGGCAGGCTTGGCCAGTCCTCCTCGGGGTACCTGGCACGGGGCAGGCTTGGCCAGTCCTCCTCAGGG
Source organism: Malaclemys terrapin pileata (assembly GCF_027887155.1). NCBI lineage: Eukaryota > Metazoa > Chordata > Testudines > Emydidae > Malaclemys > Malaclemys terrapin. The sequence goes on along the minus strand of NC_071505.1, from coordinate 26,958,532 downwards.
TACTGGGCAAGAGGTAGGCTCGACCGGCCCGGTGAGTCAGCAGGTCGGTCGCGGCCTGCGGCTGTTTCCTAAGCGGGAGCTCGGCCACGGACGTCTGCTCTCTCCGCCGGCCTGGGCTCCACTGAGCTCTGCAGGCGGTCTTTTATACTTCCGGGTCAGGGCCGTGACCTCGGAGGGGCGGGCCCCGGACCTGGTGGCTCCGCCCACGTTGGTATTAGGGGAGGTTCGGCCCTCAGCGGGGCTGTGGGGTATCCCACCGCCTCGCTACACCTGCTTATTTAGCAGTGTGCCTTGTACGGAGTATATTATGTCATTGCTCTGTAGGTCATACAGGCTTCCAGTTTTTCTGGCTGCAAATCAGGATGTTGGCTTACATCTCTAAAGCCCTGCATAGATTTGGACCTGGCTGTCTTAGGAACTGCCTTTTTCCGCATACTCCATCCTAGTAGTTTTTGACCAGTCAGGATTTTTTCACAGTTCCCAGTTTTGTGTGTTCCTGAGGCTGGAGGGCTAATGTTTTTAGTGGAGCACTCTTGGTTGTTGAATTTGCTTCCATGTTAGTCCTACAGTTTGAGCGTATGGGTGTTCAGGGCATATAGCAAGGCTTGTCCATTCACTCCAGCTTTTTCTTGTGATTCTTTTTAGTAACAATCTTGTCAGTATAGTTTGTTTTATTTTGGGGGGGCAAAGGAGGAGATTAGGTAAATGAGCCTAGAACAACACATTATATACATTTAACAGCATAACTTAAATAATTGACTCATACAGTTGGCCTGTGAACATACATTTGGATGTATTAAATATTTCTGTAGTTTCATCTTATTTACTGTACAAGCCCTTTAGTCGGCTATGCTTCAAGGGCCGCAGCAGCGTCTACTACTCAGGACAGATTTCATTGCCATTGTAGTTTTCCAATAGTCATGGCGCTGACCACCATTTCAGGGGTATGTACCTGCTCTGGAATGCCTTGTTATCCCCTCTTTCTGCCATGTCTCTTTGTCCAGGGGTCAACAACACAAATACTTATTTAACATTTTGTTTACTATTAAGTCCTCAAAAATATGTATAACTCAGTACTCAGATCTGTCAGTCACTAGTACATCTAGGAAGCAAGTGTTGTCAACCTATTGCAAGTAGTGGGAATCAGAAATCAGATTCTACTCCCAGCTCTGCCACTGACTTGCTGTATGACCTCAAGCAAGTCCCCTAACTTCATTGTGTGCATTGGTTTACCCATCTGTAAAATGGGGATAATAATTCATACCCTATTTCAGCAGGGATGTTGAGATTTACTGTTTGTAAAGCATTTTTGGATCTTAAATTAAAGGTTCTATATAGATTGAAAGTATTTACTAGTGGCATTCAGAAAACTGCACAATTGTACAAACATAGAGTTGAGGGAATTGTTAAATGACAGAGCTATTTTTTCCATTATGTATGTGACAATGGAATTCTGATAAATGAACGGATGGTAGTAGCTCCCTTTTATGGACCCAGCCAGCCAGTTAGCTATAAAAATCCCTCTTAGTAGCTGTTCTCTACTTGCTTTACGTGTAAAGGGTTAAAAAGTCTCCCTGCATAGGTAAAAGGAAGGGAATGGGCACCTGACCAAAAGAGCCAATGGGAAGGCTAGAACTTTTTAAAATTGGGAAAAAACTCCCCCTTTGTCTGTCTGTCTTGTTCTCCGGAGAGAGGGGACAGAGCAGCGATGCTGTAAAAAGCTTTGGGCCAGGTATGAAAAAAATGAGTAGAAACTACTCATTTGAAATCCCAGATATGTAAGTAGGTCAGGAAATGTCTAGGAAGACGTGATTAGGTTTATCTCTTTTATTTCTTTGAGTTGTGGACTCCTCTGTGCTAACCCCAGGTGCTTTTGTTTTGCTTGTAACCTTTAAGCTGGACCTCAAGAAGCTACCTTGATGCTTAATCCTTGTAATTGTTTTCTTTAAAAACTTAGCAAAAAGCCTAATTTCAGGTGTATTTTCTTTCTTTTAGTTTTTAATAAAATTTACCTTTTTTAAGGACAGGATTGGATTTTTGTGTCCCAAAGATGTTTGTGCATGTTGTTTAATTAGCTGGTGGCAACAGCTGATTTCCTTTTTTTTCTTTCTCAGCTCTTCCCTGGAGGGGTGTGTGAAAGGGCTTGAGGGGGTACCCCACAGGAAGGAATTCCCAAGTGTGCCTTCCTGGGTTCTCAAAGGGGTTTTTGCACTTGGTGGTGGCAGCATCTACCCATCCAAGGTTAGAGAAAAGCTGTAACCTTGGGAATTTAATACAAGCCTGGAGTGGCCAGTATTATTTTTTAGAATCCTTGCAGGCCCCCACCTTCTGCACTCAAAGTGCCAGAGTGGGGAATCAGATATATGCATAGCTATTTGTATTCCTGTCAAGGCTATCAAAACAGTGGGGAGGGAGATATAAACTAAGTACGTGTTCATGTTTCTGCTACAGTGCTATAGTATAAAACTAAAATCTACGTTGTACATAAATTGTGGGTGAGACATACAAAATTAAAAATGGTAGTAAAATATGTAAATCAGGTACAGTTAGCATTAAATATACTAAAACGAATCTCAATGGATGTTTACTATTGCTAATAATATTTAGAACTCAGTAAGTTCTTTCTCTTTTCAAAATGCATTGCAAACTTTAAGTAAGTTTCTCAATGCCCTTGTGAAACAGGAAAATAAGAATTATTATACCCATTTTTACAATTGGTGAAAAGGGGACAGATTTAGGCCAAAACTTTCAAATGTAGCTGGTAATTTTGACTGATTCAAATTTTTAGTGTAAAGCTTGAGATATCTATGGCCTGCTTCTTCAGAGGTTCTGCTCACCTGCTACGCCCAGTTGAAGTAACTGGGAGCTGTGGCAAACAGTCAGTAGGTGTCTTAAGCTGGGCACCCAAAGATTTGAGACACCCAAAATCAATGGCCATATATGGAAAATTTTGGCCTTACTGGCCACAGCGGTAGTCATACAGTAGCACCTCAGAGTTACGAACTGACCAGTCAACCACACACTTCATTTGGAACCAGAAATACACAATCAGGTGGCAGCAAAGACGTAAAAAAAAAAAAGGCATACATAGTACAATACTGCATTAAATGTAAACTACTACAAAAATAAAGGGAAAGCAGCATTTTTCTTCTGCATAGTAAAGTTTCAAAGCTGTATTAAGTCAATGTTCAGTTGTAAACTTTTGAAAGAATAACCATAACATTTTGTTCAGAGTTAGGAACATTTCAGAGTTATGAACAACATCCATTCCCGAGGTGTTCATAACTCTGAGGTTCTACTGTAGTTGAAATTTAACTCAAATACTTGGCTTAGACTGGTACTTGGATGCTTCTGTCAAGCCCCATTCTTTAGCCCATATCTCTGAATGCAATAATGACACAGGCCTAGTCTACACTGGTGGTGGGGGGAGGGGGGTGTCGACCTAAGATACGCAACTTCAGCTACGAGAATAGCGTAGCTGAAATTGATGTATCTTAGGTCGACTTACCTCGCGTCCTCACGGCGCGAGGTCGACTGCCGTCGCTCCCCTGTCGACTCCGCTTCCGCCTCTTGCCACAGTGGAGTACAGGAGTGGATGGCAGAGCGATCAGGGATCGATTTATCGTGTCTAGTGTAGTCACAATAAATCGATCCCTGACAGTTCGATCACTACCCGCCGATCCGGCAGGTCGTGTAGACGTACTACAACCTCCTTAATTACTACTCCCAAAAGACTTTTTGTCAAGTGAAGCGTTCCCTAGTGTAATAGCAAGTTCTCTGAATTCTGTAAGTGAAATCCTGCTTTTACTGATGGGCGCCATGTGCAGGGAAAGGAGAGAACAGAATTGTCTCAGCCATGCATGTGGTACAAGAGATGCTTTGCTGGTATAGGTCAGGATGGTTCAAATTGGGCTTGGGTGAATAACCAGGGACAGCTTACTGCAGCCCCTTAAAAAATATGTATTTTCTAGAAAGTAGTCTTAATTGACACATCCATTTAAAAACATGTATTTTTGAGACAATCTTTTCTTTTCTTTTTTTTCCCAAACAGAAAGAGAATTTGACCCAAATAAACACTGTGGAGTACTGGATCCTGAAACAAAGAAACCTTGCACAAGATCACTCACCTGCAAGGTACTTTTCTCAGAAGATAAAATATCAGATGCTTTGTTGTAGTTTAAAATCCCACCACGGTAATTTGAGAGGTCAAACCTGCTCCTGTCTTACAGACAATGGGTATGGTATTCAGACACTATCCACAGGTAATTCTTGCTAAAGTCATTCTATTCTGTTTCTTTGATGAATCAGAGCATCTACATCATTCCACTGACATTTTTGACAAAGAAGGTTTTCCTTATCATTTGTGATGCAAAGAGCATTACAATTTATTTACATGCACTCAATAGCATTGCTTTAAACACTGATTTTTGGTTAATATATGCAGCCGCACTTGTAGTAAAGACTACTACAGTCTCCTTGTAGTAAAGATGAAATTCATTTTCTTATAAATAATTTGAGATCTGCTTATATGGCTAAAAGACTCACATTACTGAAACAACAGTGTAAGACACACATATATCTACTGCTGTTGGTCTGTAGAGGGGAACAGGGCAATGTGCTTGAATATCTACCCTTATTTATATTTATACATTTGCCAGTCCAACCAAATCTAATTATTTATTGTAGATTAAGGGCTGCAATTACAATGCTCTAGATAGAATATTAGTAATACTATTGGGATTCTATTTGTCTTGGAAATGGTAAATGGATCGTTTCCATTATGAAAATTGTCCCTAAAGATAATTTTAAGATAAATTGGACACATCCTGAGAATAATTTTTTGAATGTATCCAGGGCTATGTGGAATAGCAACTTTTTATTGCCATGACTAAATCTAAAGTTGTTTTAAGTGGAGTTTTTTTCTTAGAATTGTGTTTCAGAAATTTAGAGCTTTCACAAACGTTTTATACACAAATTCTTTTTAACCACCCTATTTTTAGACTCATTCGCTTAACCATCGACGAGCAGTTCCAGGTCGCAAAAAACAGTTTGACATCCTTCTAGCTGAACACAAAGCTCGATCCAGGGAAAAAGAAGTTGCAAAAGACAAGGAGCATCCACAGGCTATAAGGGAAACCCATCCGAGCCATCCTACACCAGCACAGGATTCTTTGCCAGGATCTTCACTGAACTCTGGGCAAGAACCTAAAGTAACATTTCCTGCAAAATCTAGACCACCCAATTCTGTACTTGCTAGGTGAGCAGCCTTCTCAAATGCATGAATGCGATATTCTGAAACTTCTATAGCAAATGTCTCTCTATGTGTTGTGTACAGATAAAGTTATGTTTGTGTCATATTTATATGGAGTATTCCATAATAAACTATTAATATAGGGTTCTTCTCAGGAGCTGGAAATAGATAACACTAATAGCAGTACTTAAATCACTGTATAATAGTCAGGGCTCTGATTGGGATGGGGGAGAGTGGTTATTCCATAAGCTCTGCTGTCAGTCGCAGAGTAGCTGAATGTTTCAGCTAAAATGGTCAGTAGAAGTTAGCAAAGTTAATATTCAAAATATCATGAGTAGGTTTTAGAGTCATTTCATTTAAGTGAATCAGGGCAATTCATGCCTCTCGGTTAAGTTTGTGAAGGAAGGTGCCACTTAATAATTCCGGTTCACTTTAATGGGACTACGTGTACAGGAAGGTGCACTTCAGTGTAAACAAAGTGATCAGCAGCTGGCCCTTAGCACTGTTCTTTCAGGCTGTCTCTCTGTAGCTCATCATTTCTTATTCAGGTTTTCTTTGCAACCACAAGGGCTAACAACACTTCTTAGAATGGAAGCCCAACTTCTAAAGAAACTGATGAAACCCTTCCACAGAAGTTCTGGCATAGTATACTGTGTCAGCTGAACCCCAGTAATGATCTGGTAAACATCCCATGTGGTCTAGTTTCTAGCATATAGCTCAGCAGGCCAAGTGACAGTCACTTGTATATCTTTTGAACTGGAGCACCAGTTTTGGATAGGGTTGATGGGGTCAGTCAAGTCAGATTGATCCATGCTTCTTTTATTATTTCATAATTCACTTCTTCTGAGAGGTCCCAGTTGGGATTGGGCCCCTAGTATGCTTGGTATTGTACAAACACATACAAAGATACTGTTTGTGCCTCAAAGAACATATCTAAAATAACCAAGTGACATAGAAAGGGTGCAGGAAGAGAGGTACAAACAAGGATATGCAGTTTTTATATGCATATCTGCACTTGCCACTTTAGAAATTACTCTGAATAAAGTAATTGCCAGGTGCTCCTGTCAGCTCCTCAAGCCATCAATAGTTGGCTAATTCAGTTCAGGGCAAGGAGCATGGAAGAATGTGTGTAGATGTTTGGGTGAGACTGACAAACTGGCAGATGAGGCTGGCATCACTGGTGGAGAGGGGAGACTATACAAAGAGATGGGCAGAGAGGCAGGGAATGGCAAAGTTGAGAAGAGACTTAAAGGCTTGCACTTACTATGGTGAAAGCCAGTGGAGGGCTTCAAAAAGAAGGGTGAAGCGGTCAGAACAACAGGCAAGGAAGATGAGCTTACCGGTTACACTTTGTAATTCTACCCATTAAGTACTCATTTCTGCTGCAGTGCCTGCATTTACCATCATAGTGACTATTAGTCTCCCTAGATCTCGGTACAGTAACGTGTATAACTGGTTTGAGATTGTAAACCTCAGTGCAGTTAGAGGTATAAGCAACTCTGCAGTGTCCACAAAACAGAGGCAGATTGGCTACAACTAGTGACATTTTAGGGGGGCTGCGTCCTATTACGTTAAGCTTCTCATCAACTCCAAGGTAATTTTAGAGAAAAACCTGTTAGGCACTGAAAACATGCCTATATTAGCAGCAGCATGTTTTTATTGTAAGCACTCAACAAATGTACTAGAATGGGTGTTTCTCTAAATCAGGGAGATGGATAGCTCAGTGGTTTGAGCATTAGCCTGCTAAACTCAGGGCTGTGAGTTCAATCCTTGAGGGGGCCATTTAGGGATCTGGGGCAAAAATCCATCTGGGGATTGGTCCTGCTTTAAGCAGGGGGTTGAACTAGATGGCCTCCTGAGGTCCCTTCCAACCCTGATAGTCTATGAAATCTACATTTTGGACTCTAGATTGTTGCACATGTGACTTCTCAGAATCAGAGAGTACAAAACTGAGGGAGAAACAATTTAGCAGTAAATTCACTTGACTAGAGAAGTGACAAAATCAGGCTACCAGTTACAGACCATTTGTTTCCCTCTACCTTCAGACTAGCACACATGCACACTTGGCCACATAGGGTGCAAGTCTTCACTGACTATAACTGAATTCCCCCAATAATTGTTTCTAGGCTGCTTTTGAAGCATATACATTTGTTGCTAAAGAAGGCACTGTTGTGCACTGGGGGCAGGGATTGTTTTGGGGGGTGGGCGGAGAGTGTCTAGCACAAAGCCTGCACTATTCTGGATGGTCCCGCTTTGACTTTTTTATAGGGTTTTAGAGAAAGGCCAGATAAAGTTGTCTACTGGGAAAATCCTACAATATAGAGGTATCTGGGTTTACTTAACTAGCTGGAAATAAACTAAGCCAGGCATTTTATTACATTTACTAAGCTAGTTGACCTTCTGGTAGGAATTTCATAGCAAATAAAATTACAGAACTGGACACCTCGTTTTTTGGGAAGTAACAGAGTAATGGTTCGATGTGTCAGCCTTTCAGTTTCTTTCCCATTTATTTTTTGTTTTTATTCAAATATACTTTCTTTGCCTTTCATACCTCTTAAACTGACCCTTCTGTGAGCCCCAAATGTAACTTCATCCAACACAAATTTAATCGTGAAAGGCTGAACTATGAAAGTGATGTAATTTTTAAAAAATCTTCTTAATTACCCCACATCATTTTTGTGCTGCTTACACTGTCATTTCTTGTGCCATTTACTTTGGAGCTTGAACAGATGTTGTGCCGTGCAATGCGGTTTTAGCAAGCTGGTTATGGAGCTTCTTCAAAACATTGAGTCTGTAAATATTTTTTCTCTTCTTAGACCATCATCTGCAAATAGTGTAAACAGCAACAGTTCTTCAAACCACAGTGGCTATGTACCAGAACTGCCACTACCTTCCATGGGAGGAGATTTAGCTAGTAGACTGTCCAGTGATGAAGGAGAAGTGGATGGAGCTGAAGAATCCGAGAAATTAGACTGTCATTTTTCTGGACACCACCCGAGGCCTCTTGGGGTATGTCTGTCTTTTTACAGCATTGCTGCTGTTGTTGTTTAAACTATGCCATTGGTGTGTATGGCATTCTACAGACATGTAAGAAATAAGGACTCTGCATTCTAAAGCTTTCAGTCTAAATAAGACAAATAGTTCTGATTCTGATAGAAGACAATGATGGGTAGGGGAGGAGGGGAGAAACAGGTTAGTGCACATAACATTAATAGTATAAGGTTATGGGCACAATAAAAGGTCAGCTGTAGGGGAAAAAAAAGTTTTAGGGCTAGATTTCCCTCTCACTGACATCAGTATAAACCAAAAGTAATTCTGATAATGAATAGTTACATTTGTGTAAAACTGGCATGAGAGACAATTAGCCTTTATATCTTAGGAAGAGCTAACATCTTAGGTTAAATGACAACATCTAAATGTCATTGAAAATCTTATAGCAACAAAAAAGCTACCAAGTGATTAAACTGCTTTATATTCTTGAGTATGTGTAGACTACCTTGGAGCAATCACACATTGCCTTATTCATCTAAAAATTGAGTGTCCTCTCCTGAGTGAGGCTTAATCCATCTGCTCTAGAAGCACTCTGGCTCAAGTGTGTGCCGGTCTGGCTGCTCCTGTTGTCTTTCTCCTCTGCTAGTTTTAAGTTTTATTGTTACTCATAAGTGCAGCCATATGGCACCAGAACTTAAGAGTGTATTTGTTTATCTAGTACAGTGAAAGCAGTAATCAGATAATTCTTGAACTCTTGAGCAGACAGCTCTCATAAAAATCGAGCTAAGGAAATTAATGACAACTAGAAGTTTTCATCAATTTATTTTCTATGCAATTTGCGCAATTAAGAGACTCTGCTTCTATATCACACCACAGTAATACACTGAAACAGTATGACGACTGCAACGTAGTCTAGTCCTCAGACTTAAATGTACATAATTCCCATTGAAGAAATGGAGAATTTTACCTGTGTTGTTACTCCTGGACTAGGCACATAGATGCCCAAATTTTAACATATGTTTACACTGATTTTCAAATTAAATTTAAATATCGCTCCATCTATATGTTTATTTTCCCCATGTTTTAAAGGATAGCCAGCATTAGAATTTATCCTGCTGTAATTATCATGTCCAGAAACTACAACGGCTTGTTTGGTGCATCCTACTATGTGTCAGTCAATTATACAAAGTTGCAGGTGGCACTTTCTCAGACGGATCGCATGGATGTGATTTCAGAGTCACTGAACAGTAAAGAAAAGCTAAAATTCTTTTAAAATTAAAAAAAAAATCTACATAATTAGTTGTCCTATAAACAAGCTATGTAATGTAGCATAAACTCTCCAAAATGTGTATTAATTTTGGATGGTCTCTTAACCCAGAGGCAAAATGAAGTGGAGCTACTCATAAGTGAAGATGGTATCCCTAACTTGTGAAAAAATTTCTCCTCTCTCCATCCAGCATGTGCTTCCCTTCCTCACAATCATTGTATTTGAACTTATGCTAAGGAATTCATGTTAAATTATACCCGTTGTCTGGGTACTGGCACTCGAATACTGCAGTTGATGGGTGTTTATATAGGAGCCCAGATGGGTAGATAGTATGTCTCATTTCATTGAGTACTATCCTTTTCATGTTGCACGAAGGAACACATAAGACAACTATAGGAAAGCTCTTGTCACCAGTAGAATTATACAATAAAGAAATCTCCATAAAACATTGGGTATCTGTCTGTCTAGTATTCTCTGCAGCGTCACCAGCAGACCCATGTTGGACTGTTTTCAAAGCCTTTTTGTAGAGGATTGGTGTGGGCTTGGATGCAGTGAAAGAAGTATGAAAGAACCACTAGATACAGAATGCATTGTTACCAAACAGCCGCCCCACTGAGTGTCAAAGGAACAGCGTTCATGAGTGTGAAGAGACAGTGACTCTGTAATAATGAGTGTTGGCCTGGTTAATTGGATGTATAGTGTATGGATATATTGGTTTAGCTCAACCTAGGAATAAATCTGTTGGGTTTGTCTGACTAGGAAAACAGGCAGAAAGAAAAGACTGGCTCAATATAAGCCACTGCTCAGGAAATACTTGTTGTTAAGAGATAGTGACAGAACTATCAGCTCTGAAAACTCTGGCTCAATGTCCTGCAGAACCTACAGGACTGTTTTTGATCAGAAGGCTCAAGGACCACAATGTGACGGGTTCTCCCCTCTTCCGCTCCTCCCCCCCCCCAGGTGTCACCTGGAACTGGGGTACCACTGAGCCCTCTGACTCACCAGTATGGGTTCCCTCTCACACTGTGCTGCTGTGACAAGCTGCAGACCTGCTCCCAGTCTTACACTTCCACCAGCATTCACACAGGTAGGGACACACCCAGCTGCAGTTACATGCAGGTTCTCCAACCAGCGACTGCATAAACCAACAATAGAGAGCCTACAGCCAAAATAACCACCGGCTTCCCAGCCTAGGACCCCCCCACTGGAATATAAACCCAGAATTATATTGTCTTGGACCGCACAGGGAACTGTAAGCTCATAGAGTTCACACACACACACAGTGTGGAGAGGAATATGGAACAGCCTTGAGATACAATTTCCCATACACTTCATTCCAACATACTGGTTTAGATAAAGCAAAAACAGGTTTATTAACCACAAAAGATAGATTTTAAGTGATTATAAGTGAGAGCAAACAGATCAAAGCAGATCACCTAGAAAACAAAAACGCAAATTAAGTCTAAGATACTAGAAAGATAGGATATGAATTAGTAAATTCTCACCCAGGCTGATGATACAGGCAGGCATGCAGATTCTCAAGGCCCAAGCTGCACTTGCTTTTACAGCTTGGAATCCTCAGGTTTTCATACACAGGCTAGAAATCCCTTTAGCCTGAGTCCAGCACTTCCTCCAGTTCAGTCTTTGTTCCTCCAGTGTTTCCAGGAGTCTTCTTGTGTGGAGACTGAAGAAAACCTGATGATGTCACTCCCTGCCTTATATAGCTTTAGCATGTGGTGGGGACCCTTTGTTCCAAACCTCAGTTTGTGGGAAAAACACCGGTATCCAAGATGGAGTCCAGAGACAAGGCCCTTACATGCCTTGGAGAGTCATAGCAGCCATTACTTACATGTTTCTGGAGTGTTCTCAGGAAGGCTCACCAGGTGGGAGATAAGTTTCTCCTAAAGCCTATTGTTTTCCCTAATGACTCATTACCCTGAATAGACCCTTCCCAGCCAGCTATCTAGACTGAAAGCATTTTGCCTAGTGGGCGTCACCCAGGTGTAACTACATTTGAAATACAGATACATAGTCAACATTCATAACTTCAGATACAAAAATGATACATGCATACAAATAGATAATCATATTGAGCAAAGCATAACTTTCCAATGACGCCTCACATGACCCGTCTTGTACAAAATGCATCATAATTATGCCGTAATTATATCATCATAATATCACTGTGACGAATATGGGGTGCAGTGTCGCACACAAATTTGGAATAACAAAAGAACTGTAACGGCTTAAAAGGAACCCTTTCTCAAGAGAGAGGTAATGGGAATTTGGGGGAACCAGTATGAGAGACAGGGATCTCCTGGAGTATCTGAAGAAGATAAGCCTGCCTAACTCTAACCATCTTAGGGGATGGTGAGACCTTTGGTAAGATAGACATGTGTAGATTGTTGATTTAAAGTCTTTTTTATCTAAAAGCTTTGTTCCTTCTGCTAAATAAGCAGAACTTTGATTTTATCTTCTATATGCTGGCCACAGACTCCCAAAGGGAAAAACCACAGGTGCCTGAACTCAGTAAGACCTGCTGAGTTGATACACTGGTTACTATAGCATGGACCTGGTCTAGGAGTGGGCAAATTGCAAAATTCAACCCCAGGGTAGGTAAAAGCCCAGGGCCTAGCACCTTGAGTGGATACTCTGAGAGAGATCAGAAAAGGAAGAGAGGTGCAGCTAGTGTTGTAATTATGTCAGTGTATTTCAATACAGCCATCTTCATCCAGAATAACAGTAGCTGCAGTATTCAATCTTGAGGGTAAGGGGTTAAGTATAACTGGAGAAGTGAGGGAATGTTCAGGATTCATCAGGGACGCACAGTAACCTCCCTCCTCTCTTCCATTCCACATATGCTTAATAAATATAATGTGTTATTTCATGTGAAATAAACTCTGTTTGCTCACACAGTGACCTGGTCATTGATTCTGGGATTTGATGCAGTCACCTCAATCCATGTAATCATAACAGCTATGCTCTGAGTGGCGGTGTAATCTGGTTTTACTCCACCACTTTTGTGTTCTTTTTACCCTCTCTTTGGCAACCAGTACAAAATATTACTTTTTGTAGGATGGCCAGCTGCTGGCCAGCTGCAGTCTGAGAGTTGTGTGTCTTCCATCTTCTTACAGATGTGTAATTGCTATGGTGCATTGGGGCTGCACTGGCAGAGAGTGAGTTACAAGAGTGTCCTGAACATATATATCACTGGGGCCATACCATGCTACTGGACCAGTTTGGAGTGTGCTGAAACAGAAAGACAGAAAAACAAGATAATTCTATGTAGTAATAGTGTTCCTAGGATATTGGCTGTTGGCATTAGGAGCAGGAATGAGGGCTAAGCTAAATAAAGATGACTACAGAGATAAGTGTATCAAGAGGCTAGAAAAGTGGTTCCATTGTTTTCTGATGTTTTCTTGACTTCTAAGAGGAATCTACTCCACAGAGATCTGTCGCCCCAACCCCTTGCCACGTTAAGGATCGGTAATGGTGACCAAAAAGAAAGTAGACAACCCAAAAGCATGGAAAGCTTTCAGTGATGCCCTCTCAGTGGTTTTTAAATTCATCCCCAAAAGTCTCTAGAGGTTGTGGTGCAAATACACCCTTTCGGAGTCTTCTGTAGAATTCCCACAGGGAGATGGTACCCACTAGTCAATGCATGTGCAGCCAGGAGAATGGAGTGTTGTGCACTCCTCTGTACAGGATGTACTGACAGCAACGCTTTTTCTCCTCTTCCTGAAGTGTCATCTATTCAGGCATTTGTGAAGTGGTTTATTAAGGACAGTGGTACAGTGCTTTTCGTTTAGTTTCTTTAAAAAGATTTTTATTCTTGCTTAATGAACCATGGTATTTAACATGCATTGAATGGTATAGCCGATTGAGGCAATTACAGTATTAGCAGGAATTACGTCTCTAACATTTCAGGTCAGGACTTACATGATGTTTGAAAGAGAAAGTATGACTCTGATATTAGAATCAAGCCCTTAACACTCACAGGTGAGTTTTTAGCGGATGTATAAAATACCCCTGACAACAAGCTGAAATGTTAAACATATTTCATATATCATGCAGGAAAGTAACTGGTGATATTTTCTTCTGTCTATAGCTGACTTTTAAAAATATATACGTTTGTGTGGTGCAAGTATGTGTGTGTATGGATGTGTGTGTGTGTGTGTTTTTTTTTTTAATTATTTTCTCTATACATTTTGTACTAATTTATTAGTCTATTAGCAACATTGAAATGTCTTTTCTTTCAGTTTTGTTCATATGGCAGTCGCTTAATGGGAAGAGGATACTATGTATTTGACAGAAGATGGGACTGTTTTCGATTCGCACTAAACTCCATGGTAGAAAAACACTTGAATTCACAGATGTGGAAGTAAGTGAGAATTTTGCACTATGTGGATGTTTTATTCTTTTATAATAGTTAATGCTTACAGTCTTCTAAATTAAGCACTTCCATGAAACGCTTTTTTTTTAAAGTTACGTGGCGCATTAGGTAGTGTCAGTTACATGAATACAATTTTATTCTTTGTACTCAAGAAACACAGCTAGCTTTTAGGAGCTTGCAGCACAACAGAATAATTTTTTAGTCAGAGTTCCGAAGCAGATTTCTACTTGGTGGCTGCTGCTGATCTTAACAGACGTGTACCACATCTAGGTCACTTGTCCCTCTGTACCTCTAGGGTAGGGTAGTTCCATTAGCCTTCTAACTGCTTATGTGTCATTCTGTTGTGCAGCCCATTTTTCCAAAATATTTGTGTCTGCTTCATGCAATTGTATAGATTTATTATCTACAGACATGGTTTTCTTTACCCATTATTTTGCCCTGACTTCACAGAGAGGCCTATGTACAAAAGATTTTTTTCTTTGGCTATCATTGAGGTGGTGGTGGTTCAGAGATACACTACAGCAATGTATTGATGGGTTGAATGCTCATTGCTTGAAAACCCACAGTAGTTTTCTCCATACTGACTAAAATAGCTCTGACAACAAGCTGAAATGTTAAATATATTTCATATATCATGCAGGAAAGGAACTGGTGATATTTTTCTCTGTCTAGAGCTGACTTTTAAAAATATATGTATATATTTGTGTTGTGCAAGTGCATGTGTGTGTGTATATATATATATATAGAGAGAGAGAGAGATAGTGTGAGAAACAGTCAAATGAAAAAAGTCCCATTTGATTACATCATGTAATGGCAGACAGCCAAAAATTGACAAGTTTTTAAGTGCTTATATACCAATGCTAGAAGTCTAAATAATAAGATGGGTGAACTAGAGTGCCTCGTATTAAATGAGGATCTTGATATGATAGACATCACAGAAACTTGGTGGAATAAGGATAATCAATAGGACACAGTAATACAGGGTACAAAATATATTGGAAAGACAGATCAGGTCTTCCTGGTGGGGGAGTGGCACTATATGTGAAAGAAAGCATCGAATCAAATAAAGTAAAAATCTTAAATGAACCAAACTGTACCATAGAATCTCCATGAATAATAATTCCATGCTCTGATAATAAAAATATAGCGGTAGGGATATATTACCAACCACCTGACCAGGATGGTGATAGAGACTGTGAAATGCTCAAGGAGATTAGAGAGGCTATTAAAATAAAAAGTTCAATAATAATGGGGGATTTCAACTATCCCCATATTGACTGGGTACATGTCACCTCAGGACGGGATGCAGAGATGAAGTTTCTTGACACCTTAAATTACTGCTTCTTGGAGCAGCTAGTCCTGGAACCCACAAGAGGAGAGGCAATTCTTGATTTAGTCTTAAGTGGAGCACAGGATCTGGTCCAAGAGGTTAATATAGTTGGACCACTTGGTCATAGTGACCATAATATAATTAAATTTAACGTCCCTGTGGCGGAGCAAACACCACAGCAGCCCAACATTGTAGTATTTAATTTCAGAAAGGGGACCTACACAAAAATGAGGTTAGTGAAACAGAAATTAAAAGTGCCAAAAGTGAAATCCCTGCAAGATGCATCGAAACTTTTTAACTACACCATAATAGAGGCTCAACTTAAATGCATACCCCAAATTAAAAAACATAGTAAGAGAACCAAAAAAAAATACTACCATGGCTAAACAACAAAGTAAAAGAAGCAGTGAGAGGCAAAAATGCATCCTTTAAAAAGTGGAAGTTAAATCCTAGTGAGGAAAATAGAAAGGAGCATAAACTTGGGCAAATGAAGTGTAAAAATATAATTAGGAAAGCCAAAAAAGAATTTGAAGAACAGCTAGCCAAAGACTCAAAAAGTAATAGCAAAAAAAAATTTAAGTACATCAGAAGCAGGAAGCCTGCTAAACAACCAGTGGGGTCACTGGACGATGGAGATGCTAAAGGCGCACTCAAGGACGATAAGGTCATTGCAGAGAAACTAAATGAATTATTTGCATTGGTCTTCATGGCTGAGGATGTGAGCAAGATTCCCAAACCTGAGCCATTCTTCTTTAGGTGACAGATCTGAGGAACTGTCCCAGATTGAGGTGTCATTTAGAGGAGGTTTTGGAACAAAGTGATAAATTAAACAGTAATAAGTCACCAGGACCAAATGGTATTCACCCAAGAGTTCTGAAGGAACTCAGATGTGAAATTGAAGAACTACTAACTCTAGTCTGTAACCTATAATTTAAATCCGCGTCTGTACCAAATGACTGGAGGATAGCTAATGTGATGCCAATTTTTAAAAAGGGCTCCAGAGGTGATCCAGCAATTACAAGACAGTAAGCCTGACTTCAGTACCGGGCAAACTGATTGAAACTATAGTAAAGAACAAAATTGTCAGACCCATGGAAATTTGTTGGGGAAGAGTCAGCATGGTTTTTGTAAAGGGAAATCATGCCTCACCAATCTACTAGAATTCTTTGAGTGAGGTCAACAAGCATGTAGATAAGGGGGATCCAGTGGCTATGGTGTACTTAGATGTTCAGAAAGCCTTTGACAAGGTCCCTCACCAAAGGCTCTTAAGCAAAGTAAGCAGTCATGGGATAAGAGAAACGGTCTTCTCATGGATTGGTAAGTGGTTAAAAGGTCAGAAACAAAGGATAGGAATAAATGGTCAGTTTTCAGAATGGAGTGAGGTAAATAGTGATGTCCCCAAGGGGTTTGTATTGGACCCAGTCCTATTCAACATATTCATAAATGATCTGGAAAAAGGGGTAAACAGTGAGGTGGCAAAATTTGCAGATGATACAAAAGTATTCAAGATAGTTAAGTCCCAGGCAGACTGCAAAGAGCTACAAAAGGATCTCTCAAAACTGGGTGACTGGGCAACAAAATGGCAGATGAAATTCAGTGTTGATAAATGCAAAGTAATGTACATTGGAAAATGTAATCCCAACTATACATATAAAATGATGGGGTCTAAATTAGGTGTTATCACTCAAGAAAGAGATCTTGGAGTCATTGTGGATAGTTCTCTGAAAACATTCACTCAATGTGCAGTGGCAGTCAAAAAAGCTAACAGAATGTTGGGAATCATTAGGAAAGGGATAGATAAGAAGACAGAAAAATATCATATTGCCTCTATATAAATCCATGGTACACCATATCTTGAATACTGCGTGCAGATGTGGTCACCCCATCTCAAAAAAGATTCAGAGAAGGGCAACAAAATTATTAGGGGTTTGGAACTGTTTCCATATGAGGAAAGATTAATAAGACTGGGACTTTTCAGCTTGGAAAAGAGACAACTAAGGGGGGGATATGATCGAGATCTAAAAAATCATAACTGGTATGGAGAAAGTAAATACGGCAGTGTTATTTACTCCTTCTCATAACACAAGAACTAGGGGTCACCAAATGAAATTAATAGGAAGCAGGTTTAAAACAAACAAAAGGAAGTATTTTTTCACACAATGCACAGTCAACCTGTGGAACTCTTTGCCAGAGGAAGTTGTGAAGGCCAAGACTATAACAGGATTCAAAAATGAATTAGATAAATTAATGGAGGATAGGTCCATCAATGGCTGTTAGCCAGAATGGGCAGGGATGATGTCAGAATCATAGAAGATATGGGTTGGAAGAGACCTCAGGAGGTTATCTAGTCCAACCCCCTGCTCAAATCAGGACCAACCCCAACTAAATCATCCCAGCCAAGGCTTTGTCAAGCCAGGCCTTAAAAACCTCTAAGGATAGAGATTCCACCACCTCCCTAGGTAACCCATTCCAGTGCTTCACCACTCTCCTAGTGAAATAGTTTTTCCTAATATCCAACCTAGACCTCCCCCACTGCAACTTGAGACCACTGCTCCTTGTTCTGCCATCTGCCACCACTGAGAACAGACGAGCTCCATCCTCTTTGGAACCCCCCTTCAGGTAGTTGAAGACTGCTATCAAATCCCTGCTCACTCTTCTCTTCTGCAGACTAAATAACCCCATTTCCCTCAGCATCTCCTCATAAATCATGTGCCCAAGCCCCTTAATAATTTTCGTTGCCCTCCACTGGACTCTCTCCAATTTGTCCACATCCTTTCTGTAGTGGGGGGCCCAAAACTGGATGCAGTACTCCAGATGTGGCTTCACCAGTGCCGAATAGAGGGGAATAATCACTTCCCCCGATCTGCTGGCAATGCTCCTACTAATGTAGCCCAATATGCCGTTAGCCTTCTTGGCAAAAAGGGCGCACTGGTGACTCATAGCCAGCTTTTCGTCCACTGTAATCCCCAGATCCTTTTCTGCAGAACTGCCGCTTAGCCAGTCGGTCCCCAGCCTGTAGCAGTGCATGGGATTCTTCCATCCTAAGTGCAGTTCTCTCCACTTGTCCTTGTTGAACCTCATCCGTGTCCCTAGCCTCTGTTTGCCAGAAACTGGGAATGGGCTACGGGACATGGATCACTTGATGATTACCTGTTCTGTTCATTCCCTCTGGGGCACCTGGCATTGGCCACTGTCGGAAGACAGGATACCGGGCAAGATGGACCTTTGGTCTGACCCAGTATGTCCATTCTTATACTGAACAAAAATATCGATTACAGCCCAGTCCTTCTCTCTCATGCTGCTTGGCTAGCAGCACACTTTGTTGACCAATGTGCAGAGCATCATTGGTGTCAACTTTGCATGCTGTTCATTCTTTCCCCTCAAAACTGGAAGGAAAACTATATATCTGTGACAACCCCGAAGGAGACTGAAGGTGTTTAGAATAAAGGGGAATGGTGTCAGTACCATACAGTGAGCACTTGATACAGTGTGTCAAGATTTCATAACATGAGGTATTCCTGGCAGCACACAGGTTTCATGAAGCTCATTGGCATTGAGGTCTTAACACGTCCATTTGCAATGCAATATTAAACATATTTCACCATTATATTTTGCAACAGTGTCCTAAGCACTGCATATGGGCATGAGTTGCACCGATGCATTAAAAATAGCCGACATTACTAACATTTAAGAATTTAGAAAACAATGTAAAAACTGCACTTGGGGCTTGAAGATATGATTGTGGGAATTGTACTGCACAATGTGCATACTCCATCCAATATAACTACATTACTCTGTAATGTTTCATGTCACTCCATAGATCAGAGCTGTTATAGGCCTTCTATAGCAGTTATTAGATAACCCAGTTTTAATTTTATTTAAATATATTGCTGTTGAAATACTAAAGTTTGGCTTCTCTGACTAACCTTGTAGCCTACAAAAAATAAGGCTGCTGTGCTGGGAGACAGAGTTTGGAAACAGTGGGCTTGTTGCCCTAGGGGTTAGTTTCCTGCATAGCTGGGAGATAGCACGTGTTTGCTGCACAAGTGTTTCTCATCTTTCCGTAGTAGCTGTAGCAGTTTACTATCAGGTAAAGAGGAGGCTGTTCGTTAGACCAGCCTTCTGCTCAGAGCTATAGTTCCATTACTTTTGCCACCCAAAGGTAAAGCTGTGGATCCCCAGAATAGAAGCTCAGAAGATTTGTGAGCTACTAGTTTTGTTCATCCAGAGATTCAGCACTCAGGTGGCTGAGAGAGTGTGTCACTGGCATCGCGACTACCATGAAAAGTATAAAAAATCACTACCTCTGTCAATACTGTGAAACATGTTAAAAGGCACCATCCTGGTCCCATTGAAGTCAGTGAGAGTTTTACCTTGGATTTCAATGAGAGCAGGATCTAACCTTAAATGTTTTACCCAACTACTAGCTCAGCCTCTTTATGAAATCTCTACGTATGTTTAATATTTCTTTTTTTCAGTTAATTCTGTCAGCACTTTATTTGCCATATAACATAGAAAGTTCATGATAC
Organism: Malaclemys terrapin pileata; assembly: GCF_027887155.1. Taxonomy (NCBI): domain Eukaryota; kingdom Metazoa; phylum Chordata; order Testudines; family Emydidae; genus Malaclemys; species Malaclemys terrapin. Next base: position 26,938,771 of record NC_071505.1, on the reverse strand, counting down.
TGGGTCCCTAATTGTATCCCTTTCTTATCCTCTCCTTCTTCCAGACTGAGCTTTTCTCATCTTCCCCAACTGACTGCATTACAGTCCCTCTAAGCAGGGCCATTGGTAAAGCACTACTCTAGAACTGATGCTATTGCAGTCCCATAGCCATGGATCATGCAGCAGAGATGAGGGGTGAGATGAAGCAGTGTGCTGAGAATATGTTCCCCAGAATAATAATACTCATGTAGTACTTTTCATCTTACTCACAAAGGTGGGTAAGAATTATCACCCCCACTTTGCAGATGAAGAAAGCCAGGCACACAGAAGCTAAGCAACTTGCCCACAGTCACACAGCAAGTCATTGGCAGAGTTGAGACTAGCTCTTATTAATTCCTAGTTCCCAGGCCCCTGCATAATTCCATCCCCTCTCTAACATAAGCATTGTGTTAAGTGCTAGGCCCTTCAATTCTAGATAGATACTGCAAATAGGAGGTAGTTCAGAGAAGATCAATAAGAGAGTTAGGGAATCGGAACTACTTTATAAGGAAATACTCCGTTGAGGGTTTTTATGTATACTTGTCTGAGTGACCATTCTGGGGCCAGGGGGATCTGAGTCTATTAATCCCTGAAGGGTGTAAACATGGCTCGAAAAAGTTGTATTAGAGAGGCTGATACAAAGAGTGTAACTAGGAGAAATTGAATGAGATTAAGAAAGCTAAACTTTAGGCTGAATGGCAGGAAAAGGCCATGTAATAGTTTCCCAGAAGAAATGACAGAAGCCCAATTAAGGTAAGACTAGATAAAGCAATAAAATATATGCTAGAGTTGGCTGAATAGAAAACAAAATTCAATATAGATAACTAATTTCACTGGTAATTATTGAATAATATATTCTCCAAATAGTATTCAGCCACCTATAGAGCTGATTAAATACCACAAAAAAATGACAAGTTATTCAACAAAAATCAGTGAAATTCATCAGATAGGTATTTGACTAATCCTATCTGGCCAGCCCTAAAACGGGCTATAGGGAACAATCCTGCACTGACAGAGTGATGGACTGTGCTTTTCTAACTGCGCTGATCCTGTGATTCACAACTCAGAAACTGGCCAAGTTCAACAGCTTCCCACCCTCGTTGATCTGACCTGGTTCAGGTTAATGTTGAAGTGTCCCAGTAATCCAGCCTTTGAATACTTTCAAGAAAAACAGATGTAATATTTTTAAACATTATGGTTAGAGGTTGCGAGTCATGTGATTGAGCTTTTTTGTATTTCTGGGTTATTTTGTAAGGTGGGGAAGGAAACAGGAAATTAAATTTGGAATACAATTATTTAATTGAAACATTGAACTCAGAATTTTCACTTAGCACTTTTTGCTGAAGTGAAGCCTGGATCTAGATTAGCAGGTGTGTTGCAGGCAGGATTAAGAGGCATTGGCAGTGTTGTTTGCGGAAGCTTACACAGCATAATTCTCTGCTCAGGCCTGTGTATTACTCCCCCACTTTCTTCAGCATCAAATCAATACTCCAGATTTGAAACTACGCTTTGGGAAAATATAATTTAAGATCCATTTTAGGAAATTATTATAGTAATAAAATGTGTGCACATATTTATTTTAGGTTGAATCACAAAGGACCTAACATTAGAACTATGAGTTTAAAAAAGATAGACAGTTAAACTGACACAAAATGCACAATATAGTCTGTGGTATTGGAGTTAAAATTTACATGGTCACTAGGGATAATATTCAGAATTAGAATGTCTTTGGTTTGCTTTTTTTTCATAGTTTGGTCTGTCCAGAAAAACTCTTCCTATCTGCATTGCTCAAATTGAACCTATCAGATTGAATGAAAAATAAAAAATCTGAACCTCAATGTTTTTCTTTTTCATATTTAGGAAAATTCCTCCTGCGGCAGATAGCCCTATGCCTTCTCCAGCAGCACATATCACCACCCCTTTGCCGGCATCGGTTTTACAGCCTTTCAGCAACCCCAATGCAGTGTATATTCCTTCAACACCCATCAGCTCAAGAATCACTTCTTCTTACATAATGACATCAGCCATGTTATCGAACGCAGCCTTTGTGACAGCGTCGGATACGAATTCCATTGTGTCACACACCACAGCTTTTCCTCATGTGGCTGCAAGTTTAAGTATCATGGACTCAACTTTTAAGGCACCATCAGCTGTGTCACCAGTGCCAGCAGTCATCCCTTCCCCATCCCACAAGCCATCCAAAACAAAAACCAGCAAATCCTCAAAAGTCAAAGACCTATCGTCTCGTAACGATGAGTCTTCAAGTAACAAAAAGAAAAAGTCACAGTCTTCTTCCTCTTCATTATCTTTGCAAACATCCTCCTCGTCTTCATTTTCAGGGTCCCACAAAAAGAACTGTGTCCTGAACTCTAGTTCAACTTTGAACTCCTATCAGGCTACATCTTCCTATAACAGTATGTCTGTACACAATACAAACAATGGAACAAGCCCACTCAGTGCCAAATCGGAGCCCTCAGGACGGACTTCATTAGCAAGTAGCTCAACTGACTCAGTAAAACACATGAGCATGGTAGTAAGCAGTATTGATTCCTCTAATTTGTCTGCATCCTCCTTTGTGCACCATTCAGGGGACCATTCCCTGGCAGTACATAATGCAGTGTCTTCTCTACCCCTTTCTTTTGACAAATCAGAAGGAAAAAAACGTAAAAACTCTAGTACTAGTAGCAAAGCCTGTAAAATCACTAAAATGCCTGGTATGATTAGTGTTCACAAAAAGAGCACTGCCAACCTTATTTCTACGGTGCCAGATCCTCCAAACAGCTCTCTCTCTCGGCAGGTAAGGGATTCTTCCAGTTACTTCTCTGCAGGTCTTGTTTGCCTTATTTGAAATGTATTGAATTGTGAGGGAACCGGTTTTACAATTGTCTCAGACTCTGTTTTTCATCTTCTGACTTACTGTTTAGGCTGATGCAAAAATGTTTTTTCATTTGTTTTGAATCCAGTGTGGAAGGGAAGTTCAAGTGTGCACAACACCTTTGTGATACTTAATTCAAATATTTTTGTTTTACAAGTTATAACAGTCTTAATGCAACTATACAACTAGCCATTTATGTTTTAGAAATCAAATTGCCGGGGAAGGACTTTCAGAAGTTAATTCCTGCTCTTTGTTCATGGCTTGGTACAGTGCATGCAAATTCAATATGTAATCTATCTCAGTATAGCTCATCTCTGCACAGCTCATCAGATTTGGTTTCTTTATATACAGATGTTTTGCTTTTGGAGTGCTATTTTTTTTTCATAAACACATGCAAAATAAATGCCTGCTCCTGAAAGGTGGAGAGTACCAGTCACTCCCATGGATTCAGTGGCTGTTTTGTGTTCTCAGCATCTTTCTGATTCCAGACCTAAACCAAACTTGTTTTCCCCTTTGACCAGTACTACTCGTTCACTCCCTTTTTAGGGGTTTGGCTCCTAAATGAATTGTTCAAAGACTGGTGATAACCTCAGTTCTGTGAATTAGGATCCCCTTTATTAGACATCAGTCCTTATTCTGGAGTACAGTAACTTTTGGATTGGTGAACTCAATAAAGCTAATAAAATAGACTTATTTCATAGTTGGAACCAGGAGAATGGAAGTTCGCTTCACATGTGGATTTGTGTTAAAAACACTTTTATTTGTTTTTATTAACATTCAAATAATTTTTAAATAGCATGTGTTACACATAAAGCATAGTGACTGCTTTAAACATCATGACTGGATAATTCAGATCAATACGTTCAAAAGAGAAGGAACAGTAGTTTTCACAGAATACTGTGACTATTGGAACAATCCACAGTGCACTTATTACAGAAAACAAATTAGTAAAAGGGCTTAAAAGAAACTTATTTGAGCCCCATGTTGTATGGACTAGTTCATGGGTTCTCACCGTAGGGGGTCACAAACAAGGCTGTGGGAGAGAGGGAGGAGTTATGGCCATCCTCTCTTTCTTTATGGATAGATGGCAGTGTGGGAACCCAACGCTATTTCTGTTGTAACTGGGGTCATGGTATTGAAAAAGTTGTGATGCACTAGTTAATTATGATAGCTAGTTTAATACATAGAGCTGGTATTTGTGAAGTTAGCATTTATTTCCACAATAACCTGTATCTTCATTTGTTTTTAATTGCTTTTATAAATAGCAATGTTAAGGGGTTTTCCCTTTCCACTTTAATTGGGTGACAAATTCTGAACAGTTTGTCTGTTAGAGCAGATAGCTGATTGTCAGTCCCTCTAAGTTCTGTTGCTGGGCTCTTTTCCCTCCCAGATCTGTCACTGATTTGCTTTGTGACCTTAGGCAAATCATCAAACTTCTGTGCCTGATCTGTGAACTGCCTGTGTCTTCACCATCTGTCAAATGGTAGTATTTACATTTTTCAATGGAGAGGAAGGGTGTGGTCAGAAGCTTTTCTCTTTTTTGCTTATATTGAAACAATGGTACAGCCATCTCTGGATCCCCGATGCTGTTCCCCAATCAGAAGTAGGAAAACTTAAGTCAAAGTAAAATAAATTCATCTTAATCCCAGTTCTGTGCACCATTCATGGCTGTTTAACAGCACAGTTTCCCCCTTGAACTTGCTTTGTTGCCACAGACTGTATGTAGTACAGATTCCACCAGAGGGCTCCAAAGCAGCAGAGCTTCCAAGGAGGGCATTTCATTGAACGTTCTGGTAGCCAAAGCAGAGGTGTATGAGGCAATTTCCAAACCACCTTTATTGAGCAGTTGGTTATCGTTTTAACGTGCATGTGCTCAGAGCACTGAATTCAGTGCAGTTTTTAAATATCTAAATAAATAGAATCAAATAAAGGTTGTTACGATGCACCACCTAAATCTAGGATGGAGAATTGCCACTAATTATAGAGCTTTGAAATCCTGGGAGAAAATGGCGCCATATGCAGGCAAAAGTGTAAGGTGTGAGAATAAATACATTGTGGCCAAATGCATACCGATAAAACCTTTATTATAATTTATTATTGATATGCAATGCACACAAACAAAGCTAGTCCCTGCCCTGAGGGGTTTCAGTCTAGAACCGTGGTTTTCAATCTGTGGTCTACGGACCCCTATGCCTAAGATTTCCAAAGGGTCCACGCCTCCATTTGAAATCATTTAGAGGTCTGCAAATGAAAACAGGTTGAAAACCACTGGTCTAGAAAGGAGAGAAAGCTGTAGAAGACAGGACACGCTGCAAAACCCAGAGGTTGGGGATAGCTTTGTGTGTGGCTTTTTGTTTTGTTTTAAACGAAAACTCTCCCTCCGTGTGGACAGTGCAGAAGTGAGTTTTTGAAGGGAACGTGACTGAAGAGAGGATGGTTTGGAAAGGACATTCCATACATAGGAGCAGCACAGAAATGGGAAAAGAGGACAAATAGGGCTCTCAGACTGGTGAAATGGACAGAGTAGAGAGCCCCAAGGGAGGGCACCATTATGTATTTTCTCTCTCCTGCTACCAATAGAGATACAATAATTACATAACACACAGAGAGATGATTTATTTTGGCTTTTGAAAATGGATAATTTTGTTTCTTTGCATGGAATAATGGCATTGTTTTTCAGTTGTGGTTGATCACATGGCTTAATTATTTAGCTCTGTCCAGGTGACCTGGATTTAACCTCATCTCCAGACAGTCATTGGAGCACCAATATATCAGGGTGTGGCAGGGCCGGGCAGGGCTCTAGCAGTCCCCAAACACCTGCGCTGTTATGCCAGCATCCAAACCAGAACCCAGCCAGCCGCAGGATATGAGGGAACAGAAAGGTGGCTTGAGGGTACCTTTCTGCCCTACCCTATGCTCCCCCTGCATCCTGCACCAAACACAGCTCATTTGGACACAAGGATCAACTTCCCCACATTTGAAACCATTTTCAAACCATTTGAAAATCACTAGTGGGGTCAGTTAAACAGAAAGCATGCTATGGATAGAATAGTGAAGCAGTGTCCATAGCTCAGCCCACTGAATCTAGGTATTGTAAGGCATGGTATAATATGGATCAGAATCCCCAGTTATGGGGCACATGGAGAAGAGATTTAATACCTCTTCTGTCGCACTTTTTATAATCAGACATTCTAACATAGTCTGTGCAAAATCCTGCCCCACGAGATGGAGGCAGAAGGAAGCATTGGGTAGGTGGGGAGGCTAATACAACTTATATATTCCATGGGAAGAAGAAAGCATGTAAGTGTCCCTCTCCTCAAATGCAATGTAAACTCCCTGCCCACTGGGCTAATAAATTGATCTGGCTTCTTGTGTACTATAGAAGGACCATGTCAATCTGATTGAAAAATGCTCTCTTCCCTTTTTCCTCTGACCAACTAGCAGAGGGAAGGATTTGCTCTGAATCAACATGTGTGTTATGGCTTTGAGACTCAGTACAGGGAAATAAACATGTCGAAGGAAACAACAAACATGATAGAGAGGGTCTCTGTGCAGTTGAGACAACATATATATCTATGAGAAATAGCTAGAAAAGAAGCAATTGCAAGGGTCCATAAAGTGTCTAAAATGCTGAAAGGTACAATATAAAGGAATGGATGCAACAGACCTATTTATGAAAGTAACAGACTCAGGATGCAAACTGAAGCTAAAAACAAGGACAGGAACTTAAGAGGCATTGGGAAACCTTGCTTTACTCAGAGGGTGATTAATATGTAGAATAAACTATACAAAAGACAGCAGTAAAAGCTGCAACCTCGACTATACTTTAAAAGGATTTTGTTAGACAACGCCTAACAAAAGGGTGTTTAAAGGTATAAACATTAAACTAGGGGAATGCAAGGTAGGTTACTCCATTCTAATATTCAACAGTGTAATCAAAATAGTCATAAGTGTCCCCCTGCACGACAGTTAGAGGTAACTGAGTATAATACAGCACTTCCCATTTGCAGCTGTTAGGGCTGTAGATTCACAGGGCCAGGTACTGGAAGTTGACCATGACACACAGCAAAATGTAATAAAGTTTGAGGTCAGAAATCCAAGGACTGCTCAAGACTCAGCAGCTTGAGGCCTTTGCAATTGTCCACTAGCTTGAGGTGCTGCAATAGATTAGCTGTAGCCCAGTGCATCAGTCTGAAATCAGTCTGTAGCCCACAAGTCAAAGTCGGGTTACTACAAAGCTAGACAGAGGGTCTATCTGATTTGTTGTTTTTCCATCCCATACTGTTCCAGTTAGTGTTTCCTATGTGCTTTGTGAAATGTAACTACATTTGCCTGCCTTTAACAGGGTCTGTGAGATCACTAGGATTATATCTAAGGAAATTTGTTTTTCAATAGACAGTAGCAGTTACCTCTGTTTTCTAAATAAATGTAAAACATGCTTTCAACAGTAAAGAAAACAAGGCCAATACAGGCTTCCTATGCATCTGACAACAATGTGCCTTTCAATACTATTCAATTAATGTCTTTCAGATTGGAAAAAATAGCAGTGTAGCTTTGTCACAATCCAGTCCTTCAAGTACATCAAACCCAGTACACAACAGACAAGTAAGTTTTGGGGTTGTTGTTTTTTAAGCGAAAGTCACTTCAGTAGTAAAATAGCAGATACTCTGTCAAGAAATGTCTGAATTGTTTTATGTATTAAATTATATTTTTAAGCTTTGTCCTCTGTAGATTTAATCTTTTTATAAATTAATATTAGATTCCCCCCCCCATTAAGATTCTTTTGCAGCTGTTTATTGCTCCCAAAGAGTGTATGAATGGTGAGTTTCCTGCATATTGTTGGTCACCCACACCACTGCCCAATCAGTTTGTCGTTTGCCTGGCCAGCTGTCTCTGATGTGATGGAACACCAGCCAGCAGCCGCTGAAACAGTGCTTTACAGATAAAACTCACTGCAAAAGGAAATTGACTAGGCTCATGCAGTTGCAATCAGAAGAGAGAAGTAGGGCAGAGAAGTATTTGAGAGGAGGAGACAAGGGCTTGTCTACACAAGGAAATTGACTGGCACAGTCATACAAACGCCGTAGATACTCGTTCATTAGCCCGTTCGTTTATAAGCCGACCCCCCAAGATGGTTAGGTAAAGATAGCAAAAACTGTATGACCCTATACTTCAGGGGTTGGCAAACTTTGGCTCCTGGCCCGTTAGGGTAAGCCGCTAGCGGGCCTGGACATTTTGTTTCCCTGGAGCATTCACAGGCACGAAGCCCCTCAGCTCCCAGCATTGGCTGAGAACGGCGAACTGTGGCCACAGGGAGCTGAGGGGCTACATGCCTGCAGACACTCCAGGTAAACAAAACGACAATGTATTAGATATTCAATTCAGTGATTCCATAAAGTTTAAAATCATCAAATTTTGGTGTAGACCCGTTTATAAGCCGACCCCCCGCTCTTTTTTACCAAAAATATTCAGCTTATGAATGAGTATATATGGTACTCTGAATCTGACTCCTTCCCACAGCATCAGACATCACTGAGGGCATGAACAATACTCTGCCATCCCTGTCTGTCTGTCCTACTGTTTGCTGCAATGACTACCTTGTTGTGTTTCTATAACGGAGCTTGTTTGAGAGGGCAGGTTGTTGGCCTGTTGCTAAACCTGGAGGACTTGTGGACTACTTTTCATTTAGTCTCTACCCTTTGACATGTCCAGCTTGGACGGCTCTACCAGGAGTTAAACTCCCACCAGGCTAGCTCTCAGGGTCATTGGAACACAAAAGCCTTCCCACTGTATCAAGTCCCCAGAGAAGGATAAGATATTCCCCCTTAACTATTCCCCATATGGACAGTCTACTTCAGAATAGAAGTGACTTTTTCAGGAATAAGTACGCCACTCACAAAGCAGTCAATGCTGGTCAATTTTCCCCATGTAGACAAGAGAGGAGAGAAACAAACAGCAGGAATAGTGATAGTCCTAATGCTGATAGCTTGCATCATTTTCCCCCATTGACAATAATCTGAATCACCTCGTTTAGAGATGAACTGCTAAAATATGACCTAAAATAAAATAATGTATTCCCCCTTGCTTGCTGATTTAACGGAGGAAGTACATGGAGGAAGAACTACTATTAATAAACAAATGCATTGGAAAATCTCTCCTTGCACACTGGCTTTTTGTTTTGAGAGAATGACATCCAAATGCCAACAGCAGTCGGGGCGAAAGCTGTTATAAGGCATAATACAGATTTTTGGTTGATTTAAGGGGTAATTCCTGTTTTGTTCTTTCAGCTGCACCATCTATACACAACCCCGGGAATAAGGCTTGTTAGTTAACTGCTGTACTGGATCCACCAGTGAGAACCCAAGAGTACAAAACATTGATTTTGTGGCAATCGTACATAAACAGAAGCTATTACACTGTTGCCAGCTCTTGCAGTTTTATCAAGCATTGCAATATTTGGTGATTTTTTTCTAAAGCCCCAGCTGTTAGAGTCATTAAGAGAAAATCTGAGCTTTCATTTTAAAAAAAGTAAGGTTCTAGCCCTCACAGTGGCAGTTAAAGCTTGAAAACATGAACCCTAAACGCAAATAAACCAAAATATATTGCTGTTTTTAAATCTCATGATTTAGTGGGGCCTGACTCAGGGTTTTTGAATGATTGGGGTTAATACTGATCATATGAATTGGCAACAGAGTGCTCTGGAAGTCAAATATTAGGCTTATGCTACATGACAATGTCTCTTTTTGTAAGATTTTTGTCAATTTCATAAACTGATCTGATATCTGAAAGTTGCTGCAATCGGGATATTGTCACAGTAGCCTGCGCTGTGTGGTTTTTAATAAACCATAATGGAGTTGGTAAAATGATGACTTTACCTGAAAATGTCTTCTACCTGTTGATGTCAGCTGTGAACTAAAAGCAGACTTCCCCAGAATTACTGGCCATAACATCCATCCCTGCATTAGATTTATAACTAATCATTTTTTTGTCTTTGTAATATTTTTAGGTACCTGACTGTTTTAATATTTCAAGCCCTCATTGTATTATGTTTTTTAAATATGTATAACCAGATCACTGTAGTAAGAGGTGACAGTGCATTGTATGTCATTTGGGATTACAATAGCTTTTCTGCCTAAGGCTAGTAGAGATGTGATGTATAAGGAAAAGATTCTTTAGAACTGCCTCCTGTTTGTTATTTCACATTTGCCCTGATTCTTGTGTTCATTGTCAGTGTATCACTGAATCTCTTTTTTTTAAACCCTACACACACTCTCAACAAGAAACAAACAGCATATTTGATGCAGCTTCTTTTCATTGTAATGAGTTTATTTATTTCTTAGAAAAAGAGAATTTATTTCTCAAAAGGGATTATACTTTATTTGTTATGAGATTTAAGAAAAACAAATTCTTTTTTTAAGCTTTGCAGCAGGTGCATTATTAAAGTTGTTACAGTATTGAATGAACAAGTGCATGTACTGGGAAATGTTTCATGGTTTTGAAACTGGCTCTGGTTTCTCTTTTAGAAAACATCAAATCGGACTGGTAGGATAAGGACTCTTCCATAGCAAGGAAAAGGAACCAGCCTATAATCTCTAGCTCTCAGCAACCCTACACCACAGAGTTTTTATTTTCTGTGTCCTGCAGGTGGATTTAACCTTTTATCAGTTTGTGGTTCTAAATTAAATTTACAGAAAACTGCTATAATAGTGGATTGTTTAGTTTCTCGCTTGTATTTGCCACTGATCTGTGCATTCTGCTTTGTTCTGTTTCATGCCTTCTCAAGCTGTTAATGTTGCTTTGCTCCCTTTGTTTCTTACAACAGTAACAGTGGACATTCCAAAATAATCTAATTCATGGCTTGGATTTTAAATTGTCCCCCAAAATTGTTGTCATTAATTACAAACTACATTAATCTCTGGATTTGTGCTTGTTTTATGGATAAAAAATATTACCTAGTGCATTTCTCAGCAGTTTGTAACAACTGGGGCATTGCAACTTTAAGAACTAATTTTGATGGGTGCTCAGCTCCCATAACTCCCATTGATTTCATTGGGAGTTCTGAGTGCTCAGCGTCTCTGAGGATCAGGCTCTTAAGGAGTCTGTACTCCAATCAACGCATGGAGGATTTACACATCTAACTCCTGCTAAAGTTAGTAGGAACGCAACGTGAAAATTCCCCATATCGTGGTGGGAGTTGTGACCCCTAATATCATACTATTGGTTTGCTTCATTAAACAATTTGGGTTTGCAAGGACAGGAGTTGAACAGATTGGTTTGCATCAATAGAATTGCACTGACAGTGTTTCTTATAGGATTACTGATTTTTTTTATATAAAATGTAGATTTTATAATCAGAAAATTGATACCAGGTACTGGAACATTAGTACAGAGGAATTAATTTTTATTTCTACAGTGTTAAAAGTGCACTTATATGCTGGTTTATTTACATCTTGGGGAAAAGAGAGACTGCAGATAGTAAGGAGATTACTTTTTTCTTTTTTTAAAAAAGAAGGCTTAAGGCAGATTTTAAGAATTATAAAATGTTTAAGGAATTATAAACGAGGCTAGATCCTTTGAAAAAAGTTTAGAAGATATTCTTAAAGTAAATTTTTATAGTGTTAATTTTGTAATAATTTATGTTTTACTATATTTCGGAGCTAGCTGACCGGAATAGTTTCAGAAACAGTATGAAATGTAGGAAAGTTTAAGCAATGTTTATATTTTTAAAATGTTCTTTGAATTGTTTTTATTGAACATTTCTTCAGACTGAAAAATGTGTACATATCTTTGTTATTTTTGCACAATTTTTGTCTTGTTCAGTTTTAGAAGCAGAACTATGTTTGTTTTTTAATTTATTTTGGTTGTAAAACTGCAGGAATTTAAAAATCTTAGTAACAAAGTTACCCTCTGTAATTGATGAAGTGTCCCTCTGCTTCCAGAGGAAAAACAGTGCTTTTGGGATTCAGCGGCTGCTTCTGAGAAATAATGCTTGTCAGTGACTGAAGGAGTAATTCATTAGTTTTAAGAATTTTTAGCTCTTTACATGCATCTTTTAATTGGAAAGCTGGAACATGGCGACTAACCTTTGAATGCTGCTTAAATTTGTTTTCAATTGGCTTAGGCCTGACAGCATTTGGTGAAAGCTAAGTATCAAGTGAAAACCCATGGTATTTCTCCCTTCATTAAAGAAGCATTATTTGATTTTATATGTATTAAAAACTTCAGCCTGAAAAGTGAAATGGAAATAAACCTTTTTAAAAATGGATATAAACTGGACCAGCCTATAATGCATTATTAGTGTAGCATTCACTCAGCAGTTCTTTTTCTCCCTCATTTGCCTGAAGATCTTGTGATTTGTTTCCAGCAATATAGGCTCAGAAGCTTTGGTTGTTACACATACGCAATGCATAGGCCCGTCAGCCATAAAAAAAATAAAAAAAGCAACTTGGATAACTTGTATGCCTTCTTTTGTATTGATGTAACAATTGTAAATAGTGCTGATCGACCTTTGTAGAGAATAGTTTATACGGCATATTCTATTATTGCTGATTCTCAGTGAACTATTGTTTTAAAAAAAGAAAAAAAATGAAATTTTTCTATTTACACCTTATATTTTGTTATGCTGTTGACCCATGGCACTTTAACAAAACTCTGTGGGTTTTGCATAGCTGGTCAGTCATGGGGTATATTAAATAACTGTTGTTGCACAGAAATGAATTTGCACCTGCTATATTGTGCTTTCCTACTTCAGATTTTAGAAATTTTTCCAGAAAACTTTTGAAGAAAGCATGTCCAATCATTCTAAAAAAAATAATGCCATACTTGTACAGTCAATTTCTTTTCTACAGTCCATATTTTGTAACACTAAGTATTTTCATTCTTTGTCCTGCACCTTTCTGTGTTAGCAGTATCAAATAGAATTCATTCCATGCTTGTGATAATTGTAAGCAGAATAAATGTCTAAAGTAGGTGTAAATAGTAAATTCTATGGCTTACAGTTTAAAAAAAGGAAAAACAGAACAAACATGTATCTGATTGATACTGCCATGGTTCAACACCGGGCCTGGAGATATTCTCTAGTGAGCGATTGTATTTTTTGTTTTTTGCTTTATTATTATTTTTTTTTTTGTAACATGGCTTTGTAAATAAAATAATTTATATGTTTGTAAGAAAAAATGTGCAGTGTCATTATTTAACTTTAAAAACAAATGTGTATATATTTTAAAATTGTACTTTTCTTCATTTCACAGGGGAAGATTAACTCCTGTGCGGAGAACCAGCCAGTTGGACTAAACGGGGTTCTGTGACCCTTTCTCAAGGTGCCCAGAACCGTAAGCCGCTGGTACACCTCTGCCTCAGCAAGTGAGAGCTTTGGCAGAGCTTAAACTGTGACAGCTCCCTGCCACACCAGTCGGTCGGCCTCATCAACAAACTCCTCAAGAATTTGCCAGGTAACATGCAGTGAACCCCAATTTCCGAGTTCCCCAGAAATATCTCTCTGCAGTGCCCAGTCCCTTTGACTGGACACACTCAGAAATTAGTAGGTCCACTAGTCTCCAAGAAGACAGAATACACACCAGCCTGCTGGTTCAACTGAGGATGAATGCCTTATTTTAGTGTAACAGCACTGGGACGAATTTATAATAAAACAAAAATAAGTTTATTAATAAACAACATAGATTTGTGATACCAAGCAAGAGAAAAAGAGAGACAAGGATGGTTACAAACAAAACAAAAATAACACATTTTCTAGTGACTAAAACATAACGTTAGCAAGCTACAGTCTTTGCCTGCTAATCATAACCCCTCTCCAGCCCTTCTCCTCATGGCAATCAAATCCTCCCTTGCCCTCAGCAAAGCAACCCCTGACAGTCTCAGCTAGACACTGGAAATTAGCCAGGATTTTTACCCAACAGGGAACTGGCCAGTTTGCGAGACTGAGTTTTGGGGCAGGAAGTAACACATCCTGTTGCCTGTGTTTTCCTCTTGCCCCAAAACAGTAAATAAAATATTGGCATAATATCTGATACTTAATAATTAACTGAATGCTAACACTTTTCACAAAGTGATTGTTCCGTATCTGACCTCTGTCCTCATCTTCAAAGGAAACCATCACAACATCTACAAAAGATGAGCCTGGGAGTTTAAATTCATAACTTTACTCGACACTAAAAATAATGGATTTAATAAAGACACTAATCTGTAACCCACTGACCTCCTTTTTTGTCTTATGGCTGCAGTGTTAACTGGCTACTTTACCTTCAATGGTCTCTTACAATATGTTACTCCTGGGGGAATTATGCACCACTGCGCACACGAAGAATTCATGTTCCCCCCAGATTTTTTTTTTCTCTGCAGAATATAGATTCTGCTGAAGAGGCACTGCAGTTACACTTTTCGCCCTCCAGGGGCTGCTGTGGCTCCAGAAGAGAGAGCAACAAGCCAGCAAAGAGGGATGTGGAGAGACTGCATTCCTCACAGCCGGGCCAGGTGAGGAGGCACAGAACGGACAGAGCGTGGCTATTGGGGGGGTCACAGAGTGGGGTTCAGAAGGACTAGTGTGGTGGGGACAGACTGGGGCGGGGGCTCAGAAGCTAGTGGGGTGACAGCATTGAGCCAGTGGTTGAATGGGAGGGGGGCTGCATGGCCACATGGGGACAGGGCTGCAGAGACACATGGGGATGGGGGTAGGTAGGCTGCAGGGCCACATGGGAACAGGGGAGGGGAGGCTGCAGGGACACAGGTAGGAGGGCGGTGTGGGGACTCATGGAAGGTGGGAGGTATGCTGCAGGGACACACAGGGATAGGGGCTGATGTGCCTGATAGAGGCTAGAGGTCAGCCAGGGTCTGCATGGGGGACAGGGCCAGCTTCAGGCACCAGCTTGTGCTTGGGGCGGCACCTGGAGGAGGGCAGCGCGGTGCTCTGGCCGCTGGGGAAAGCGGAGGCCCGGCCGAGGCTCACCACCCTCCCCCCGGTGCTCTGGCCGCCGGGGAAAGTGGAGCCCCGGCCGGGGCTTGCCGCCCTCCCCCTGGCGCTCTGTCCGCCGGGGAGAGCGGAGCCCCGGCTGGGGAGAGCGGAGCCCCGGCTGGGGCTCGCCGCCCTCCCCCTGGGGCTCCGGCCACCATCCCCCGCCGTGCGGGGGGGGGGGGGGGCAGCGGCGGCCAGAGGTTTTTTTGCCTGGGGCGGCAAAAAAGCCAGAGCCGGCACTGATGGGGGAGGCTATCCTGTTCCATATTTCTCCCACCCACACCCAACAACCCTCCAGGTTCACTCCCAGGCTCCTTCCCTCTCCCTCAGCTTCTCCATTACTCCTGACTCCCCCAAGTCTTTGCACCACTTCTGAGGGGTGCTAGAAATATGTTTCTGTATTGCAGTTTAAATGAATTACTCAAAACTCTGTATTAATATGCCCAGTAAATAATCAATTTGTCCAAAAAAAATTTCCTGAATCTTTTTCTTTTGTCTGTATTGTTACAGACATACTTCCTGATAGGTATTTTGAAATAATTGAAACAGGAGTGATTATATTGTGTTATTTTGACAAATAAAATACACCTCTACCCCGATATAACGTGACCCAATATAACACGAATTCGGATATAACGCTGTAAAGCAGCACTCCAGGGAGGCAGGGCTGCACGCTCCAGCGGATCAAAGCAAGTTTGATATAACGCGGTAAGATTTATTGGCTCCCGAGGACAGCATTATATCGAGGTAGAGGTGTATACAGAATTTTAAAATATTGTGCACAGAATTTTTAAATTTTTTGGTGCAGAATTCCCAGAGGAGTTCACATATGTGTTAACTACTTATACTAAACAATCTGTTTCACCTTGTATTTAGCTGTGACACTGAATACTTTCCCAGAGCTGAAGAACGCTGTGTAAACTCAAAAGTTTCTCTCTTTTACCAACAAAAGATATTTCCTCACCGAGCTTCTCTCTCTAAGGGTAGGTCTATGCCTAAAACGCTGCATCAGTGCTGCTGTGCCACTGTAGCATTTAATTGAAGACACTCTGTGCCAACAGGTGAGATTCTCCTGTCATCATAGTTAATCCACATCTGCAAGAGATGGTAGCTATGTCGACAGGAGAAGCACTCCCACTGACATAGCACCATCTACACTGGAAACTAGGTCAGCATAACTACGTTGCTCCAGGGTGTGAATTTTTCACAGCCCTGAGCGATGTAGTTTTACCGATATATGTCTGTATTGTAGACCTGGCCTAAGAGCTAGCAAGACACTCAGCAGAAGCAGAGACAAAAAGAAGTCAGTATTAAAAGGAGTCCCCTGGTGAGGGCAAGACGGATTTGGAGACGTGCAACTTTCCCAACACAATTGCTCCTTTCTTCTTCCCCATGTCTCCCGGGACTAGTCTGGCTCCTGCACCTTGATTTAGGAAATGCTATTACATGAACCTACTGCCGAATCAAGCCAGCACCTGCAGTGTGTCCAGCCTCGGCCACTATCCTATTCCATTACACCTTTTAAGTCCCTGGGCAGTTTGGGCTCGTGCATCACTAAGAGATTAAAACATGTGAAGTGACAAAGTTCAGCTTCATTGACAGGTTGTATACTAACTTTGAGCCAAATTCAGTTTCCAACAGAAAGACACTCTAAATCCCTGAAAATACACTTTATCCTGGAGCGGCTGACAAAAGATTAGCTAACAAGCATCTTATATTCCACACGTTATGCAGCCATGAAACGTTGTTAAATCCTTTTTTCCCAACTCACCCAATGTTTGGTTTCTCTCATCATAGTTTGCTGTACAAGATTCTCGCAAACCTCCCTCAACGATCAAACTTCCATGGCTCATACACATCAAATCCCATGGTGATGAACAGGGATAATAAACCCCCTGTATAAGGCATTGCCAAATTATAAACTCTACTCCCCAAAAATCATAATTAAAAATTACAAATTAAAATAATAAATCACCTTGGGGTTTCCTCTGCTTTGTCATTTTGGAGCATTTAGGTTTTCCCCATAAAAGTGCCCCCCCCCCCCCCCCCAATTTGTTTGTGATAATTTAGATTTAAAATTCTGCCTTAACTGTACCAACAAAGATGAGTGTCTCCTCTGGCTTTCTCCTAATTGCTGGGCTGAGGGAACTTTCTTTTCTTTTTTTTCCCCTTCTCCATCTCCTCGCCAAACATTGGCCTCCGTTCCTGCTGCTGTCCCTTACATACATGTTCCCTTTTCCCTCTAGCTTCTTGCTCCTCATGGTCTCCCTCTCTGCCCTTCCATATTACCCTCTCTGAAGTTTCCCTCTGCCCCCATATTCTCCAGTCCTCTGTTCCTCCTTGTTCTCCTGTTATTACTATAATTATGTGTATTTCCCTGCCCCTCCGGAGCTGCTTTGTTCCCAGGTTTCCTCCCCTCCTCCCGGAAAACAATGTGCAGCTTCTCTGTAAAGCCTGAACTGCTAATTTTACTGGAAGGAGAAGGGATGTCAAGGATGAAAGTGGCCCGAGTATCCCCTAGTTGCTTCTGGGAGGAAGAGGCGGCTCTCAGAGGGTATGTCTACACTGCACTTAGACACCTGCAGCTGGCCGGGCTAAGGGGCTGTTTAATTGTGGTGTAGACATTTGGGCTCAGGATGCAGCCTGGGCTCTGGGACACTGTCACCTTGCAGGGTCCTAGAGCCTGGGCACCAGCTCGAGCTCAAACGTCTATACTGCAATTAAACAGCCCATTAGCCCAAGTCCCACAAGCCTGAGTCAGCTGGCACAGGCCAGCCATGGATTTTTAATTGCAGTGTAGACATACCCATACATGCCAGGACACCGGCCACTGGGTACAGGTGTTAAAAACCTGTAGTGACTGCTGGCAGGGATGATGATAGGTAGAGAATACTGCAGAATACAGTCATGAAGAAGGTGGGTTGGCTTAATAGTTTCTGAAGCCTCCTTTCTGACTATATTCCTTTATCAGACTAATTCAGAGACTTTTAGTGCTATAACATGATATACTAGTGTTGGCAAAGGATTAAATACAGAAAGGTCTAGAATAGAGTAATAATAGGCTTTTATCGCACATGCCCAGTAATTATTGTCTGTTTCTGATTTGGTGGCCCGCTGTTGCATCTTTCCACTCTTGCTTATTCCTTCCAGAGCTATACTCAGTTTCTTTTGCTTTTTTAATCTTACTCTTAAGCATCTTTTTCCTATTTCATATTTTGGGGGACTAGAAAGACTGTTTCAGTTGTGATCTTCCCTGTCACACTGTTTACAAAGACATTCATCCCTAGGTTTCCAGTGTGACTGGAACATCCTGGTTCTTATTCCTGGTTGTGATCATTGATTCTGTATGCGGAGAGAGGTTTCCTTGAGTCATCCACATTTCACATATTTGTTTAGGCATAGCAAAGATCAGACTAAACTGAAATATGGAGCTGAAGCATCTCTCTAGATTGTGCAGCAGAGGGAGAGCAGCAATCATCTTTTTAAAAATCTCTCAATGCCAAATTTCACAATCTGTAGCTGACCAAATCCCTTCAGTGGGAGTTTTGCATGATTAAAGACCCCAGGATGTAACGGAGAAGCTGTCAACATAGCACTAATAAGTTTGAGCCATCCATTTAATAAGGCTCTACCGGATGGCACGTGGACATTTTTGTTATCCTCTGACGAAGTATTCTGCCGGACACTCGACGGACATAGAGAGACCAAACAGCTCTTAGTAAGGGGCTAAGTAAAACATTTACCTCATTAAGCCAGTCCAGAGGGAAGGAGACTTGAGAGACTATTAAAGGACTACATCACATTGCCACAAATGGAAATAAATGTGGCTGATGTTCACAGTACTTTAAGAAAATGTTAAGATGAACAGAGTATAATTTGCTTTCCTGGATATTAACTAAATGCAACTGTGCTACAAAGTGAGCACTTCAGGAAAGCTTAAGTTTTTCAGTTACAATGCTAGTGTAGTGGAGTCTAGGTGGCTGAACTTTCAGCCTCCCACTTAAAGCACATACAGTACACAATAAAATCTCACACTGCTAAACCACTTATTATGGGGGTAGCACTTCCCAGTGTTGTAAGCTGACTTCTAATTTGGTATCACTCAGGGTTGATTTCTTGAAGAGGATATTCTGACAGTCACTGACTGCTCTCCTCTTTCAGTCCCTCTGTTTCCTTGTCCCTATCCTGTCCTGACGGCTATCTATTTCCCACCTCCTTCCTCACAATCTCCTCTGCCTCCTTTTCCGGTGTACAAACCACCTTTGATCCTTTTGTCTCTGCAGAGCAGCACTCCCCACTCCCTCTTCCCCTGAAGGGACATCTAGAATCAGGGAGCAGGCGTTTTACACCAACTGTATTGACTTCTTTCCATCACACAAAGAACTTATGACTATAATGAGTCAGACCAATGGTCCATCTAGCCCAATATCTTGTTTTCTGCCACCAACCCGTGGTAGATGCGTCAGAAGGAGCAAACAGAATAGGGCTGTTTATCAAATGATCCATCCCAGTCCCAGCTTCTAACACAGGTTTAGGGTGAGCCAGAGCATGGGGTTGCATCTCTGAGTATCCAACAGCCACTGACGGACCTATCCTGCATGAACTTATCTAATTCTTTTTTTAAACCAGTTATATTTTTGGCCTTCACAACATCCTTGGCACCAAATTCCACATGACTGTGTACTATGTGAAGAATTACTTCCTTGTGTTTGTTTTATACCTGATGCATATTAATTTCATTAGGTGACCCCTGGTTCTTGTGTTGTGTGACAGGAGTAAATAACACTTCTTTATTCACTTTCTGCACACCACTCATGATTTTATAGTCCTCTATCATATCCCTGCTCAGTCACTGCTTTTCCAAGCTGAACAGTCCCAATCTTTTTCATCTCTCAGATGGAAGCTGTTCCGTACCCCTACTAATTTTTATTTCCCTTCTCTGTACTTTTTCCTATTATAATTATTTTGAGATGGGGATGACCAGAACTGCATGTAATATTCAAGGTGTGGGAATTCCATAGATTCACATAGTGGCTCTATATAATCTAAGCACTAGATCCACTCAGTCTGGCTTCCATCCTTTCCACTCATCAGAAATAGCTCTCACCAAGATCTGAGATGATCTTTTACTGGTTAAATCTTAAACCCTACATGCCAGCCTCAGCCAACTTGGCCAGTCTGCTGCAAACCCTGTACTCCCTTCCCCCTGCTGGCCTCTCTTTTCTTGGGTTCTGAGACACTGTCCTCTTTGGGTTCTCCTTACTTCTCCAGCCTCCAGTTACCTTTGACATCTCTTCCACCCAACTCCACTGGAGCCCTCCAGGCTCAAGTTCTTGTTCCCATTTCCGTATCCCTTGCTACTCCTGTTTGAATGGCCTCATCCACTCAAATAGGGTTTAATCATCCTCTTTACCAGAGAGGTGGTAGTACTGTGGAAAAGGATCTGGTCATTACAATGGATCACAAATTGAATGTAAGACAACAAATTAATGCATTTGTGAAAAAGGCTAGTAGTATCTGGGGCTATAACAACAGGAGTGTTGTGTGTAAGAGAGGGGAATCTTCCGCTACTCAGCATGGGGCAGGCCTGAGCTGGAGTACTTTAGAAAATATTTGGCTAAACTAGAGTCCAGAAAAGAGCAACAACACAGCAGAGGTTTAGAAAACCTGATATACGAGGAATGCGCAGCTACAAAAATGGGGTGGGGGAAGTCTGTATTGCTGTGCAGAATTCATGCTCCTCCCCACCAGCTTTCTTTGCTTCCCCACAGAAAAATGACTTCTGAGGGAGAAGCAAAGGGAAGCCACAAAAGAGGTCATACGCCCTTGTTGGCAGTGCAGACAGGTCACCTTGGGTGCCCGGAGCAGCCAGTAGAGAGATAAATCACTGCCGGACAGGAGGGCTGGGCAGTCAGAGAGCGAGAGAAACTGTCCCTCCCTCTCACTCGCTCTTGCAGCATGCTTGGCGTGGAGGGGCAGGTTTGTGGTGTGTTTCTGGGGAGGGAGAGGTGGAGCAGACTCTGTTCCCTGGAGCAGAGCAGAATGTAGCAGCCTACCAGCTTAGTGAATTGTTACCATTGTTAGTGAGTTCCCCCAGGAGTATAACACTGTTCTAAAAAATTTTCTGGGGCCCCAACTCCGCCACAGCCCTCCCTCCCCCTGTGGTCTGAGGCCCCCCATGCTGTGCCACCCATCCGCATTGCCCCTTGCAGTGTGTGCCACCCTCAGTGTCTCAGCCCAGCCTCTGTCCATCACTACAGGGCTGGGCCTCTGCCCCTTGTCCCCTCTGAGCTCGCCAATCACCCCAGCAATGTTGCTCGCACATGCTCTTCTGGGCACTTTTACCATGCCACCAGGTCTGACTGGATGGCGCTGCTGGAACTGTCCCTAAGCATGGGCTGTCCCACTGCAGTGCTCCCCACCACAGGGTGCCCGGTGCTGGCTACCCAGGAGCCTCCACCCACACCAGTCCGCTACCCCCATGGCAGAAGCTGTGGGGGGGGGGGGGGTGTTGGTTGCCCTGGTTCCTGCTGACGCTGGCTGGTGGCGCTCCTGTCAGGTGTAGTGTGAGAAACTGTTCTAAGTCACTTTCTGCCCCGGCTGCTGACCGTGCCCGCCACCCCCTGCTCCGATTTGCCCCCTTTGCCCCTTTCTATCCCCTGTAAAGCACAGGCTGCAGAACTGGATGTCAAGTAAGGGCAAGGTGAAGGGCAGTGATTCAGGTGTTACTGAGCATGCTCAGTGCACCCTAAGTAGCAAATTCCTATAGCTAACAGGTGCGCGCACTAGGCGGGCACCCTCAGCCCTGTCCCTGACGGCGCAGCAGCAGCCGGGGGCGGGGCCTGCCCAGCCCTCGCGCAGCCACTTCCCTCCCGGCAGGGCCGGGGCGACAGCGGCACCTGCCGCCAGGCGGCGTTTGCTTGGGTCTTAGGGACGGGACTCCCCGACCGCTGCCGCGGGGGCGGGGCCTGCGCTCGTCTGCGAGCCCCACCCCGGGCGGGTCACGTGGTGGAGGTGTGGCCGCGTGATCGGTCTCCTAGCAACGCGGGATGGCGGCCGGCGAGCAGCAGGGCCGCGAGTACCTGGAGCGCTACAAGATCCCGGAGCTGCTGCACAACCTGAGCGCGCTGCTGCTCTACCACCGGCCCGGTACGGCGGCACCAGCCCGGCCGGGCTTCGGCCAAGGGGCGGGGCTCGGAGTCCGCGGGAGGCTGACGGAGCGCTGAGCCCCTGGCAGGAGAGCGGGGCGGGCGAAGCGCCATACCAGCCCCCGCCGCTCCGGGCGCAGGGCTCCCAGCAGGGACCCGGGTCCGGCGAGAACACGTGACTGGGCTCAGACCCGGGCCAGCTAGAAGCATGCACAGCCGGCGGCAGCGCGGCAGAAACGCCCCCGGCCTCAAGCGCCACGCGCAGGCTTGGGGCTTTGCTCGCCTAGCTGGGGGTGTGTCCCCCTGGTCAGTGCATTAACGCCAAGCCCTGATTTATGGCCCGTAAGGGCCGCCGAGGCGCGAGCTGCACAACGGGCCCCTCCTGCCTTCCTGGCGCATCCCGTGCAGCTGGGAAAAGGCAGCGTGGCGGAGCGCTCGTGCCCCTCCCGATGCCGCCAGGATGCTGCCATCTCTGCGCGAGCAGATGAGCCTGATGCGTGTGTAAAAACGTCACGTATTTTAATATTCCCGCATCAGGTTTTGCCCCACCCTGTTTAATGCACCTGTTGCAGCTTGTCGTACACATAGATTACACGCTTGCTGGGCACAATGACTTTGTAGTATTCAGTTGTACAGCACCTAGCACTGTGGGGGCGTTGGGTGGGGCCCCTAGGCAGCACTATAATGAAATGTGGAAATGACTAGCCCCTGCTGGAACAACTACTTGCATAGGGACAAGGTGATTTGTTGTACATTATTTGACTGCATTGAAACTGCATCCAGCCTAGTGGGTATTTATCAATTGTTGATGCAGGAAATCACCAGACAGTAATTAACCATAAATTCCATTCTTCAACCCAAAGGCTGAATAACCTTAGCTTAGTACTTGGGTAATTAGACAGGTTTAGCACATTTATACAATTGTGCTAAACCAGTCTAATTACCCAAGTACTAAGCTAAGGCCTTTCCCATTGCCTCCCCTCTGCACGAACCTTTCACTGCTGCATGTAGCTACACTCTGCAGTTTGGATGCAGCTTGCTTTTTCTTGTGGCATGTGGCTCCATGGGGTAGGCAACCTTTGGCATCCATGCCAAAGGCAGCATACAAACTGATTTTCAGTAGCACTAACACTGCCTGGGTCCTGGCCACCACTCTGGGGAGCTCTGCATTCTAATTTAATTTTAATGAAGCTTCTTAAACATTTTTAAAACCTTATTTACTGTACATACAATAATTTAGCTATATATTATAGACTTATAGAAAGAGGCCTTCTAAAAATGTTAAAATGTACTACTGGCACACGAACCCTTAAATTACAGTGAATAAATGAAGACTCGGCACACCACTTCTGAAAGGTTGCAGACCCCTGGTCTACATGCTGCCAGAAGTGGTGTGAAGTGTAGCCATACCCTTAGCAAATGTAAGGTTCTACACAACTTCTATTAAAATATTGTAAATGACTTTTTTAATTGCATTACTTCCTATGACTGTAAGATACCAGTACCTTAGCTGTAAATTTAACAAGAATCATTAATGGGCAATTTAAGATATCATTTTATTGATAGAAGAGCTTTTTTATGTATGTTATAATTTTT
Organism: Malaclemys terrapin pileata; assembly: GCF_027887155.1. Taxonomy (NCBI): domain Eukaryota; kingdom Metazoa; phylum Chordata; order Testudines; family Emydidae; genus Malaclemys; species Malaclemys terrapin. The sequence continues at coordinate 26,915,166 of NC_071505.1, read as the reverse complement.
CCAAAAACCGTGCTGCCTAAGTTCTGCTATGTTTCAAATTTTATTATAGACAGTAGTGATACATTTTCACATTTCAATTATTTTTTAGAATTACTTCATTAAAACTGAAGGTTAAGTGCTTATAAAATCATTCACTTTGCTGCAGAATTCAGTGCAGCGCTGCTAAATAATTCTGAGGGCTTTGGCATATAACTTAGGTCTAATGTGCCATAAATCATATATAAGGCCTTGGTAATAAGCTAGCAGTTTGCCCCACTGCCCCTTTGCAAGGCTTTAGGGCAAGGGTGGGCAAACTTTTTGGCCCGAGGGCCACATCTAGGTGGGCAAATTGCATGCAGGGCCATGAATGTAGTGCTGGGGGGGTTGGGGTGTGGTGTGCAGGAAGGGACTTGGGGCACAGAAGGGGTGCAGGGTGTACAAAGGGGCTCAGGGGAGGGGGGTGGCAGGGGACTCAAGGCAGGGGGTTGAGGTGCAGGAGGGGTGCAGCAGGTGACTAAGGGCAGGGGCGTAGGAGGGGGTTCAGGTGCAGGAGGGGTTCAGGGTGCAGGTTCCAGCCTGGCACTGCTTACCTGGAGGGGGCTCCGGGGTGGCAGCAGCATGCAACAGGGCTAAGACAGGCAGGGAGCCTGCCTGACCCCGCACCATGCCTCTCCCAGAAGTGGCCAGCACCACGTCCCTGCGGCCCCTGGGGACGGGGGAGTGGGGGCAGAGGGCTTCACGTGCTGCTCTCACGTGCGGGTACCTCCCCTAAAGCTCCCATTGGCCACGGTTCCCCGTTCCCAGCCAATGGGAGCTGTGGGGGGTGAGGGCACTACATGGAGCCCTCTGTCACCCCCAGGGGCTACAGGGAGGTAGTGCCAGCCACTTCCGGGAGCAGTGCAGGGCCCATGGCGCCATGGAGGTGGAAAGCCTGTGGGCCGTAGTCTGCCCACCCCTGCTCTAGGGACAGTCAGCATATGTTTATAAAGTAACAAAGTAAGCTTCAGAATGAAGTGACTAATAGCTAAATATTTCAAAATTTCAATTTTTTTCTTAATTGCTATTGTGTATACAAAAAGCCATATCTTTCTAGTGCTACAGCTAATATAGGCTATAGCCAACTGTTAAATCAAATTCTATTTAGGATGTAACGCAATATAAACACCTTTTTATACTCAAATGGTGAAATTTTGGCCCCACTGAAACCAATGGGAGTTTTTTTGCCATGGACTTAATTAGGGCCAGGATTTCACTCAAGGTGTCAAAGTATTTTACAGTGTAATGCATTAAATTCAGGGCCTTTAATCAAATGTGGCAGCTAACATACACACAACAGTTGCTCACATGAGCCTTGGCTATTAGAATCTGTTTTACGGAGAGGTGGAACAGTGGTTGACAACCAGCAGCTGGTTTATTTATAGGTAATTAATCAGAGCATTCAGCAATATAATATATGAACACCTATTTGTTCCTCACCCATTTCATTAACTGCTACAGCACCTTAAATTATAACCTGGAGAGACTGCACTTTTTAACACAGCATCCAAATAGTACAGCAGCCCCTTCCTATTCTGTTGTTAGCATTGAATTCGATATGAGACTTGAACTTGCACGATGGTGCACACAGGACAAATGGTTTTGCCATAACTTGTATTTCCTTGAGATTGTCAGAAACTTAATATTTATAGAAAAAAATGCATTAATTATAGGGCTGAAGAATTAATTGATCACTAAGTATACACTAGTGTAAAAATAAATGTAATCTAGTTAAGTTACACTGCTAGTGCACTATAGGTAAAAACAAAATAAATCCTACTGTACTGTAGTTCACTGTTTTTGCATTTAATGGTAAGAATTAGTAAACCTAGTTTAAAAAATGTATACTATCAACAAGATTTGTTAACTTTATTCTTTTACAGAAAGACCAAGAGAGTTTTTGATACATGCACTGGAAAGAGTGAAGCTTGCAAAACTAACTGATGTGGAATATCCTTATCTTGTGGATGAATCAAATTTGAATGCTATGTTTGAAATGCTGGACACTACAAGTCAAGGCTATATAACCTTAGTGCAGTACAAAGGAGGTTTGTCTTCCTTGCTTAGCATTTTTTAATTAAGATGGATTTTTTATTTAATACAGCACAGAACATTTAAGCTATAATATGCAAGGTTGTTGCTCAAAAGAATGTGAGATAGTTTCATTAAAGAAATTTCTCAACCCATCAGAATTTAGCAGTGATAGAAAAACAATTTACTTGTTGCAAAACTTTTTATTAAGCAAAACAAGAGAGAGACCTTCCTCCCACCCCCATATACAATATTTGACCAAGAAGTTCTAAAAATAATCTACAGTAGAGTTAGCAACTTTAAAAAGTTATATTGTTTACCAGCTATATCAGGGTGGGCAAACATTTTGGCCCAAGGGCCACATCTGGATGGGGAAATTGCATATGCAGAGCCATGAATGTAAGGGGGGGGCAGGGGGTTGGGGCAGAGGAGGGGTGTTGGGTGTACAAGGGGGTTCAGGGAAGGGAGTTGGAGTGCAGCAGAGGCTCAGGGCAGGTTGTTGGGGTGCAGGAGAGGTGCAGGGTACGGCAGGAGGGGTTTGAGGTATGGGCTCCGGCCTAGGGCCACTTACCTGGATGTAAAATTAGACTTCTGTGGGCTTACATTGCAAGGTTTAAAAGGATTCTCTTTTTAAAAAAACCTTTGTAGCTCTTAAAAGCTTGGGGCTAAGTACTCAGGATTTACCTTATGAAGAAGATGCAACTATCAAACTGGAAATATTCAAGAAAGAAATGTAAGTAACGTGACATTTGTACTCTTCGGCTTTATGTGGAAGAGAAAGATTTGTAGCCAATTTTAATTGAATGAATTCTTGTATTAAGCTGTTTCTAAAAATATCATTATGCTTTCTAATATTACTTTTTTAATCAGGTCTTAAATCTACAAAGTACTCAATAGTCACAGCTGCTTGACTTCAGTTTGAATATCAGGCACTTGTCACCTTATGTTCCTACCCTTTAATTATGTTAAAGAATAAAAATGTCACTCTAAAGTCAAATTTAAACTAGAAGTGATTGGATTACATTTGGTTTTCCCTGTGAGGTGGATCATAATAAATGAGTAGTGATAGTTTAAAAATATAATGTTCTAATTTATGGAGTACCCTGGGGAGAACTAGCAAAAACGTTCACAGTTCTGAAAGTGATAATATTTCCACGAGTAGGTCAGATATTTTGCTAGTGGTGCCACTGTTCGCTCTAAAGAGTATTTGTACCGACTGCACAGCAGCAGTGATTTTCTTGTCAGCTCTGAAAGCAGTTTCCTTGAAAGCTGTATGTGGAAATGACACTTGCATTAAAAATTTTTACCAATTGACATTGCTACTTGGGAAAATATCCCAAATATCAGAATTCAATACTGCAGGGAATTGATCAGAATAAATATCTGCAGCTTGGATGAATATTTTGGGGATACAGAGTAGTGCTGGTAATCTCCTCCTATACACAGGAGCATCCATGTTTGACTACAGTGATAAACCTTTCAGTTATAATTAACCATAAGGGGCGGTATACTCGGTCAATACATATACTTAAAGCCTCAGTATTATCTAGTTAAAACTACTACTGTATTTTATAGGCAGCCTGGTAATTTAATTTTTTTTTTTTTTTTTTTTTTAAATTAGAACACCAGCAACTGAGCCAATAAAACGTGTGTGGTTTGGACCAACATTTGAATCAGGGCTCTGTCTATTCAATGTAGCAAATTCACTGTGGAGCTGGATGCTGAGATTCTGGAGTTGTGCTCCTGAATCACAGCATTTAAATTATGAGCAAAGAGAGAACCTTGAAAACATGAACTAAGCATAACCCCTGCAGTGTCACCTGCCTGCTTAGCACCTCATACAATTAGAGGAATTCATTTCAAAAGCCTATGGACTCTTGCTATCAAGGCGATGCAAATTGGAATTTTCCAAAGAGACCAAAGAATTGAGCATTTCTGCACTGAATTTGGCATTTTGCTGCATGCAGATGACCAGCATTTTGTTTCCCCATCTCTGTCCTGTAGAACCTGCCTGTAGTGCCTCTTGCTCTCTCTTTCTCTACAAAGGCAAGTTGAGTTACAGGGCAGTCTCTGCCTTGTTCCATAGATGTAGGCAGCAGGAAATTAGGATGCCAGAGCTGGAGTTCAGTTTACAACCAAGGATCAGGAGAAGCTATAGGGGTGGAGGACTGGCAAGCAAGACAGCCTGGACAATTGTGTAGAGTCTAATGCCTGTTTTGAGCATGTAGAAGTTCCCCATATCCCAAGCACACATTTGGGAAGGGGAGAGCATACCAAAACCCCCCTCAAATGTAATAAGTATCTTCAGCTTGGCATGTTTGTTTGGGAGGAGGGGTATAGAACTGGAAAACTAGATTGTTATTTGTAAAGGAGAACTGGGTAAGTCTAGCACACAAGTCCATCATATGTGGGAAGTAAAGATGGAGAATAACTATGGTGGTTTGGGAAGGGATAAGAACACGATGTACTGAAGAAAATTCTATATTGAAATCTCATGTGTAATGAACAAATTGTTTACAAAAAGAACAGGAATACTTGTGGCACCTTAGAGACTAACAAATGTATTAGAGCTTAAGCTTTCATGGGCTACAGCCCACTTCTTCGGATGCATAGAATGGAACATATATTGAACACACACACACGTTGTCTTACCAACTCTGAGAGGCCAGTTAAGTAAGTGGGGGAAAAAAAAACTTTAAGTGATAATCAAGCTAGCCCAGTACAGACAGTTTGATAAGAAGTGTGAATACTTACAAGGGGAGATAGATTAACACGACTGCTACTCTGAAATTGTTTACAGAACATCTAACTAGATTTCTTTTCTTCGATAGAAAGAAGAAGTTGCAGGAGAGCTGGGCAATATATCAATCTTAAGCAGCTGTCTGCTAAAAATAAAAACTTTTCTGAAGTCTTATCTTTGAGTTTGTTTTTATTTTAATTGCCTTTTGGCAACCGATAGTTTCACTTATCCAAAAATAAACTGAGTAGCATCAGCATAGTATGTAAAAAGTTGAATTATATGGTACTAGTTTAAATCAAATCAAAAACTACTCATTACACCCGAGGAACATCTTTTGAGGACTTCCTTTAGGAAAAAAATTCAAAACAGTATAACATTAAAAAGATGCTGTGTATCAACATCTTCCCTAGCAAGAATGTTTTGGGGCCATACAGTGATAAAAAGTGACTTAATCAGGAGTAGCTCAAGGCAATACTTTTCACACTTGTACAGAAATAGCTTTATATTTGAATCAACAAAATGTGGTTCTAGTATGCAACAAACAGCAGCCATTATGGCACTGAAAGTTTATTTTAAAGTCAGATATTTCTTTAACACTCTTGGGGGGGGGGGGGGGAGGGGGGGAGGAGAGAACAAGTTTTAAACAACCTGGAGAAGATACCCAAATTCCAACAAACCCATTATTTCCAAACGTAAGCAATTTGAAATACATAATATTTCAATAACTGAATCAGTTGTGATGGCATTTTTAAACAAGTTTACTAGTCAAAGTATGCAAGGCCTGTTCAGAGGACAAAGGATTTGGACATTCAAGGAAGAGACAATTCTGAAGTTTCCATAACAGGACTTAGTTTTAAAAGTTAGCATGAGCAGAGAAAACAGAACATGGACACATGCTTTCACCTCATTCCACACCTCCTGCACACACATTCAAGTATGTAATGTCCATGTGTGGGAATTTATGTACATAACTGTCCATATACCAAAATTAGAAAGCACCAATTTGAATGGAATGTTTACCACTGAATGCAGTAGCATATATACCCAGAGTTTACTCCATATTACTCTAAACCATAAAAGTTTCTTCAGCATAACCATTATCGCCTTACAGCCATCAACTAAACAGATCACTCACTATTCAACAAGGAACACATTCTCCACTCTAGATCTGAGCCTGCTGTGCTCTACAGGCCTCTAGGCTGGGTAGTTACAAAACAGGCCAAGTTAAATGTGATTAAAACAGATTTGACTAAACTTATACCAGCTTAGAAACCAGTTCAGTATCTCAACTGATTTAAAATGGCTATGTACAACATATAATCTGAATTATAAAAAGATTAAGGCATAAGGCTAGATCAAGTCAGCATTTTACAAAGATGTACTAGTGGTTTGTTTGGGGTTTTTTTTTTTTAAACAAATATACAATAAAAGTATACTAATGTAATAGCTTGACTTCACTTTTATTCAGATAAATAACCTGGAACAGATATTTTACTTCTAACCATTTTCCTTGAAGATCTTTACTTATTTTCCTATATTAGGCCAGTTTGTTCTCAAATTAAGTAAAATCTCAACATCCTGTTGAGCTAATTTGTAAACTCCAAGTTCATTTAACACTGCGGTAGCAGAGGGCTGGTTCGGATCCAAGATGGTTCCATTTTCTGAGGCTGAATGTAGTGCATCTTTCAAAAGGAGGGCAGAGCCAACATTTAGATTCAAGATAATGCAGGCTTCTTTTATACTATAAGAGGAAAAAATACCATCACATTTTACTGCCTGAAATGAAGAGTGCCCATTTCAACTTCATGCCAGGACACAGTATATTCAGTCTGTGTTTTTTTTGTTTATCCCATTAATAAAATACTAATAACCACCTCCCCTTTCTGGATAGCTGAAAAGACAAAACCTGAACTGAAAAGATAATGCAGCCGCAGCTTTCAAGATATAGAGTAGACATCCACCTTCATGTCTTCATTGTTTTCAGTGAGACAAATGTGAGTTATAACCACCATTTGTGACATATAGTGCTTCCAATTACCCAGGTCCTTGCATTTGTTTTTTTAAACTCTAGTTTCCCCATGGAGTAAAGTAATAAAAGCCAATACTTTTTCACATTTTAATACTGGTAAAAAGTTAAGCAGGAAAGCAAGATGAACTACCTTCTCATTCAGTATACTTAGAAAAGAACACAGTATGATATATAGGTAACAACTGCTGAAATTTGAACACATTCCTTGTCAGAAGTCATCAAAAAGCAATAAGATGCCCTGTAACTGTACTTTTCTGTGCCTACACTTTCCCATTATAAATGGGGATAATACACATGAAGGGAGTGTGAAGCTTAATGTTGGAGAAGTACTTCAAAAGCCTCAACAAATAAAGCATCTTCCATTTAAGTATTATTGTAGTACCAATGTGTCACCTTCATCCTTAAACATTTCTGGACCCACTCCTGCACTCTTTATTCAGGCTGAAATCCTATTTAACTTTGTAGGGCAATTAACCTTAGTAGGAATCACAGCACTGCACCCTTAGTCCTTGTTTCTTGATGGTTTGTCCTGCTACGGCTTCTTGTGCTGTTTACATGATTTACCATCCAATTTTCCCTAAAAGTGCAAGTCTGTTTGTAACAAACAATCCACTGATAACCTGTAAGAACCACAGAGACAATGGGAGCTTTGCTTAAGTATTAACTGCAGGATTATACCTGATGTAGTGGTAGAGATTCTCTCCACTTTCAACACCATAATTTTAACAGATTCCTCACCCAATTAATCCAAGCTACAACCATGAAAGATGCTGATTTATACACAATGTAAGAACTTGGTATGATCAGTTGGATACTCGCTACTGAAATACTAATACTTTAGAAATTGGCTTACTTACTGTTTGAAATAATTTTCTGGCCTTTTGCAATAGTGGGAAAATAAAGGGAAAAGATTCCTAGTCATATCAAACTGAAGTTGTGCTGCTCCTCCTTCATTGAAGTGATTAGCCAGAATTACCTACATATGTATGCAAACAGATGCAATAAGTCAATTGCACTTTCGTTGTCACAGCACATATCACAACTGCAGATGCTTACCTCTTGATAGATGAACATATCCACTTTCTCTGCAAGCATTTGCCAGAAGATTTTGAACAGCGAGTAACAGAGCTGCTGTTCTAACTGCAGCAAACGATCTCTTAATGTCAAGAACAGTGGGCAAGCTGTACTGGATAAGGACATTACTGCCTGCTCTGCCTGGGATGGCAAAGATAACCACCTGAAGAAACAGATGTACCACACGATGTTACAGTAAATTTATTCACAGAAAAGCAGTAGCAATGAAGCTCATCTTTTTCAAAAGTCCACAATCTCATCCATTTTTAAATTTTCTTAGGTTTCGGCTACCCCTCCACTTTCTCAAATATCCAAAAAAGATCAGTCCGCATTATGGATTAATACTCTACACCACTGGTTCTCAAACTTTTGTATTGGTGACCCCATTCATGTAGCAAGCCTCTGAGTGCGACCCCCCCTTATTAATTAAAAACACTTTTTTATATATTTAACACCATTATAAATGCTGGATGTAAAGCAGGGTTTGGGGTACAGGCTGAGAGTTCGCGACCCCCCCCATATAATAACCTAGTGACCCCCTGAGGAGTCCCAACCTCCAGTTTGAGAAGCCCTGCTGTCAGCAAGTATCCTTCTAATAATATCAAGGCTATATATTAATTAAAGGAATGCAAGATAGGACACCAGAAATTGGGGGGGGGGAGAGGGGGCGGGGAGGAGGGGACACGACTCCAAATGTGTAGAAACAAATCAGAAGAGAGCATTTATTTTAGAAAGCAGCCTTCCAATTTTACCCAGAAGCAAGTATTCATAGTTACATTTTTGATATGTAAATTCATTAATAAGCACTCCAATGATTGGGACCTAGTGTTGCAGCAGTTGCTTTTTGCCTACAGAGCTCTGTACCATGTCCCAGTTTAGGGTTTTCACCCTTTGAACTCGTTGATGGCTACAAAGTTAAGGGGCCATTACAGTTGGTGAAGCAGCAATGCGGGGGGGGGGGGGGGGGGGGGGGTGCTGAGTTACATCTTCTCCAGGAACTAACATTTTGGACTTTGTAACCAATCTGCAAAACACCCTCAAAGACTCTCTAGCCCTTGCTTGAGAAAACCTACAGGATGCTCAACAAGAGCAAAATGCCTGGTATGATAAACATGCCAGAGAGTGTTCCTTCAGTGTAGGTGACCAAATCATCATCCTGAAAGCACTCAAGGCCAATAAGATGGAAGCGTTGTGGGAGGGGCCATTTATGGTCCGAGAACATCTGGGAGCTGTTAATTACCTCATCGCTTTCCGGGACCCTACCCTAAAACTTAAAGTTAACTCTCTAAAGCCCTTTTATTCCCCAGAAATCAAGGTTCTCCAGCTTATAGCCCAAGAGAGAGACAACGCTGAGTGGCCTGAAGGAGTCTGTTATGAAGGAAAAAGGCACAGTGGCATAGAAGAGGTGAGCCTTTCCATAACCCTTGGGAGTAAGCAGTGACAGCAAATCTAGGAGCTGTGCACCAGCTTCGTGCCAATGTTTTCAGCCACCCCAGGATGGACAGAACGGGTGTACCACCCCATTGACACAGCAGATGCTCACCCAATTAGAGCCCAGCCCTACCAGATGGGTCCTCAAGCGAAAACTGCGATAGAAAGGAAGATCAAGGATGTGTTATAGATGGGTGTAATCTGCCCCTCTGAGAGTGCATGGGCCTCTCCAGTGGTTCTGGTTCCCGAACCAGATGGGGAAATCCACTTTTGCATGGACTACCATAAGCTAAATGCTGTAACTCGCCCAGAGAACTATCCAATGCTATGCACAGATGAACTATTGGAAAAACTGGGACGTGCCCATCTACTCTGGCAAGTTTCTGACTACTAAAGCAGCTTTGAGGTGTACACACTGCCAAACCACGTAGTCCGCAAGAACTGTGCAGTTGCAGCGCTATTAAAAAAAAACGAGAGACGTAGAGCTTTCGCCGGGGCTACAGTCTTGCAGTGCCAGTGTAGATGGTGGCAATTACAGTACAGCGATTGGCCTCCGGGAGGTGTCCCACAATGCCTGTTCTCACCTCTCTGGTCATCGGTTTGAACTCTACTGCCCTGCCCTTAGGTGACCAGCCGTCAACCCCACCCATTACATTCCAGTGGAGGGCAACAAATAGGAAGGGGACTGGAGCACATGACTTATGAGGAGAGGGGACTGCGACTGTTTAGTCTGCAGAAGAGAAGAATGAGGGGGGATCTGATAGCTGCTTTCAACTATCTGAAAGAGGGTTCCAAAGAGGATGGATCTAGACGGTTCTCAGAGGTACCAGATGACAGAACAAGGAGTAATGGTCTCAAGTTGCAGTGAGGGAGGTTTAGGTTGGATATTAGGAAAAACTTTTTCACTAGGAGGATGGTGAAACACTGGAATGGGTTACCTAGGGAGGTGGTGGAATCTCCTGCCTTAGAGGTTTTTAAGGTCAGGCTTGACAAAGCCCTGGCTGGGATGATTTAGTTGGGGATTGGTCCTGCTTTGAGCAGGGGGTTGGACTAGATGACCTCCTGAGGTCCCTTCCAACCCTGATATTCTATGATTAGGACTTCTTGAAAATGGAGGTAGCCCTTAAAGCCCTATCACAGTTGAGCCTTAATATTCCCAAAGAAACAATTATTGTCAGATAAGAGTCAGCGAAGGACAGTTACCTGTTCCGTAACTGGTGTTCTTCAAGATGTGTTGCTCAGATGTATTCCACAGTAGGTGTGCGTGCTTGCCACATGCACCGGTGCCGGAAGTTTTTCCCTTAGCAGTACCCGTAGTGGGGGAGCCCCGCTGCGACCCCTGGAGTGGCGCCTCTATATCGCGCCATAAAGGGGACTGCGCGCTCCCCCCACCCTCAGTTCCTTCTTGCCACCAGTGAAGGTAGTCGGAACTTGTGCTCCAGCATTGCTGTAGCTTCTATCCTTGGTAGTACCTCGACTGTTACTAGTTTCTGCAGTTAGTAGCCTGGCTCGGGGCATGCCCCGAGCCCCAGGCTTCAAGTCGTGCGACTCCTGTCGCAATTCCATGCCCAGAAGCGATCCACACTCCGAGTGTCTTCGCTGTCTGGGCAAGGCTCACATAAGTGGTGGTGTAAAATCTGTAAGTCCTTCAAACCCCAGACCAAGCACGAATGCGAAATCCGACTCTGGGCCCTGCTTATGGAGTTGACATTGGCCCGGGCGCCAGGCACCACGTCCTCGGTGCAGAGCAAAGCCCAATCCACCAGTCGGCACCGCTCCCCTGCCAAGAAGCAAGGCAAGACCCAGCGGCGCCGAGACAAGGACAGGGGTGAGGCCGGACCCGAGTTGGGCAGCCCACGATCCCCCTGGGGACCCAGACCTCTGACTCGTGCGGAACGGAGTAGTCCAGCCCCGTCTGCACATGCCTCCCCGACGATGAGGGTTCCGTCAACACCGGAGGCAGCCCAGGCAGCGCGCGACATCCTCGTCATGCCGGTACCGAGCGGGCCGCCCAAGCTGGGGCCCCGGTCCCGTGGGAAGACGCCGCTGGGCACTTACCAGCCCTCACCGGCCAGGTCGGCGGTCGATGTCTCTACTCGATCCACCGGGCCTTCCCATAGCCCGCGACAGACCTGCACTCCGTTGTCAGGGTCGCCTGGGAGTGAGTCGCCGGAGTCTTCCTCGACCCACAGGGGCCGCAGGCACCGGGACAGGAAGCGTCGACTTGAAGCAATGGCATGCCCCGGGCCAGGCTACTAACTGCAGAAACTAGTAACAGTCGAGGTACTACCAAGGATAGAAGCTACAGCAATGTTGGAGCACAAGTTCCGATTACCTTCACTGGTGGCAAGAAGGTACTGAGGGTGGGGGGAGTGCGCAGCCCCCTTTATGGCGCGATATAGAGACGCCATTCCAGGGGTCGCAGCGGGGCTCCCCCACTACGGGTACTGCTAAGGGAAAAACTTCTGGCACCGGTGCACGTGGCAAGCACGCACACCTACTGTGGAATACACATGAGCAATCACTCGAAGAAGAAGAATTTCTTCTGGGAGTCCTGCTGCAGTGTGCCTCCACTATTTGCAGGGCTGTGCTTTAGAAAAGCAAAATCTAGTTAAAAACATTTTTTTTTTTTTTTTAAAAGAATTGTGAAGAAATACCACAGACACTTTCCAAACATTTTACATCTCTCTCATTTCATTCATAGAAATGGATTTTTACATTAGATAGTTTTTTGCCAAGTCTTAACATTTTATAACAAATTATTAGAAGACATTAACACAAAGACTCACCTCTCTTTTTTGTACAGTTTTGCAGCATCTTTGACCTCCCTGAAGACATGGTCTACTTGGCGGGTCAACATATCATGTTTTAGGCGTTCTAGGAGGTTAATCATGTCATCAAAGACAGAGCTTTCCATACAAGCTAACTGTCCTAGCTGTAGCTTACTGAGAGCATTACTGTCTGCACAAACCTCCAGCGCAGCCTGCTGAAGCTCCAAGAAGAACTACAGAAACAAACAGATTTGGATATAAATACTAGAGCAAAAAGGTTTCTACCATGTTAACTTTTTATTTGTACTTTAATATGCATAGCTTCATCTGATCATGTGTTTCCCTAAGGTTTTTATAAACTAAAAATTTGTTTTCAAAGAGAGCGATTAAAAAAAAAAATCTGGTAATTCTATTGTCCCTAAATGAGTATAGTGTTTTAAACCCAGTGATGGAAATAGAAAGCTGTTGTATCCCATCTGACTTCACAATAGTACTAAAAAATAATTTAGTAAACACAAGCTGAAGGGTCAAATTTTCTTCTGGCCTAAGTGACATAGGCTCCTAAATTCCATTTTCAGAAGTTCAATGTAATTTTGGGCTTTTAACTACCTGAGTCACTTTTGAAAATGAGATTTAGGTGCTTTGAAAATTTTACCCAAAAATCTCAATTCTCTGATTTCTGCAAAGTCTGACAGACATTCTATTTTTAACATACTAAGAAAAAACTACAAGACTTGGATAGCATTTAAATTGTAATAAATGTTTCCTTAACTAAAAAAAAAAAAAAAAAAAAAAAAAAAAAAAGTTTCTGAATTAAATTTTATAAAGAAAATTAAATGGAAGTGTTCATATTATGGTGATAGTGGCTACATATGTTAGATCTAGCATATTAAGCACTGAATTTCAACATTTCCAGTTTTTTAGTTAATCGTTGATTTTAACAGGTATTCATTAATTAAGTTGCATACTTAAATATACAGAAACAGGCTTGGATTCTGAATTAGGACACACTACCGCAAACCTCCAAGGCCATGGAGAGCCCCACTGAGGTTAATAGGGATCCGCACAGGTCTCCACTAGCAGACCCCAATATCAAATCAGGGTTTGTAGGTAGGTAAAACAAAGCATACTCTCATGGCTAGCCAAATCCACCCAGACCTGGCTGTCAGATGTGTCTGGTTTCTCAATTTTACATGAAGGATCAGCAACTCACTATCAACTATAGGTGCATAGATGTGTGCTGAAAGTAATATCTTATGGCATTAGGTAAAGATACTTAAGAGCAAGAATTAAAAAAACAAGCAAATATGCTTCAGCAGAAAAAAAAATCCTAAAAATTAAAATCCTCATATATTTAGAAGCAATGGATCATTAGCCAGAAAGATAGGTTGACCTGGAAATTTAGCATATTGACTATAGGTTTTAGATACATTTTAGTTTGTCGAATATAGCATAGTCTGGGATTCTTGCTTCCTGGGCTGACTGAGGCAAGAAAATTAGCTAAGGTTAGTGTGACACAATGGTGCTTTCTTTTTACAGGTAATGGAGCATTCTGCAGGTGGTAGGCTACAAGTAGTAGTGGGAGGAGGACTGTTGGCTGTAAGAGTGAAGTATAGCTCTAAACATAATGGGTAAAATAATCCTTCCCCTACTAGATTCACCCTGTTTCCTGGGAAAGTGACCACTCCTATAAATCTTACACATGAGCAGTCTCATGGACTTCTACCAGACTACTCACGTAAGGGTTAACAGAATAGGATCCATAGGTGGTCTCCCATGTAACAAGATGCTGCAGAATGGCCCTGGTGCAGTGCCAGTTTACAGGAAACTAGTCTGCTTTAGGTGTTTTGATACAGTGCATAAAAATGGCAGTATTTAAGCACTGTTTAAATGATAAGTAGTAATTTATCCTTAAATTAAGCATCTTTCACTGAATTAGAATTTACATCTGGTTCTGTTTTTCAGGACTCATCATTAATTCTGCATTTTAAGATATTGAGATGAATGAAGTGGTTTTAGTTGAGCACCACATGACAAAGCTAGTTTATTTCTTTATGTAAAACAATAATTACTCACAACATTGTCAGCCCAGTCTGCTAGTACTGTTGCTATATAGTTAACAGCATTAAGAATGGCACAATAACGGAAGGCTAAAGAAGCTCTAGTCTCTTCCTTCATAACTTGAGTTAACCGGATTCTGAAGTCATCAACTAAGTCTTTTTGTAACTCCAAGAACTGTAGTTTTCTAGATGCTGTAGGAAGATTCTTATACCTGTCTGGAGAGACAATTGTAAAAATTTTATTTTCCAGAGTAAATAAAAACAGGAACTTTTTTTTTTTTTTTTTTTTTTTTAAAGTATTTTGCTTGCTTCATGACTAAGGCCACACTCCTGCAAAGACTTCCATTCATGCCTAATTTTACACCCTAAAAGTAGTCCCATTGAAGTTAATGGGACTACTTACAGTGCATAAAGTTAAGCACATATGTAAATCTCTGCAGGACTGGGGCCTAAATAAATGGTTGTTTTACTGATTTCACTATAGCATTTAATTTTTATTTTTTATTTATTTATTTATTTACTTTTTAACTGAAAGCAAATTTGAAAAACACTTAACACTAGGTAGACCTCAGAAATCTTCCCACAAGATCTGACAGATACACATTTAGTACTCAAATAAAAATCACTTTGATGTTCATCTGCTCTTACTCACAGTGTAGAAAGGCTAAAGCTAGTTAGTATCTACTTTTTCAGGAATTCATTGTTGGTCACACAGCCATTCCCTGGGCTGAATCCCTCAAAAGAGGGAACAGGACTTGTTTTATTTAATTTTTACACATAAATAACAAATATGAATTTAATTTATCTTCTTTCAAATTTAAACAAATTTCTAATGGTAATCATCAGGTGTATCACTGTAGAAATTAGTACAAATATAAAAGTTTGATCATTATCTCTAGAATTATTCATTAAAGTTCAAAGGAAAAGGCAACAAGAATTCCATTTATTTGTTAAAATGCAAACCAAACAATACTACTACTTCTTACTCCTTTGATGACTCCATAACCACTGACTTTAATGTATATTTTCTTATTGAATTATAGTTCTTGAAGTCTTAAGATGAATTCTCCTGAATAAGTGTTTCAAATTTTATCATTACCTGTGATAACCTGTAACAGAGTTGTAAAAGTTTCAGCACAGTCTGGGACTTTCATTTCATCTACATCAGTGATATCTTTATATTGCGATACCCAGGCAGCTTCAGATGAAAGTATAGAGTCCATCTTTTGAAGAGCAACTGACAGGCACACAAAAATGTTTAATAATTTAAATATTCATATATTTCTTACTTAAACTTGCTTTCGGGTTTATATATTTAAAATTTATTCTAATAAATTATCATTTTTAAATAAAAAGACTAAGAATCCTAAAATATAAGATTTAATAAAAAGTAACACTGACTAAAATACAGTTCTTAAATTTGCAAATTAAAACATCAATTGCTTCTGTTAAGATGAAGTATGTTAGAGCAATATAAAATTAGCTTATTGAAAATCATCACTAATCATAATTTTTAAAGTACTCATCAACCCTGTACAGCTGTATTTTTCCTTTACCCAAAAGAGGGTCAGAAAATTCATGGCCTATTACAGCTGTTCTTATTCTTTACAATACAACACTTAGACACTATTATCATCACTGCTTGAAAATTTACCAACATCTACTATCCTGAGGATTAAATCTTCAAAACAAGCTGAAAAGCATTGTGCTGTCATGTACTCCAAAGCCAAACCTCTGCAATTTAATGGAAAAAACCTTTAGGTACTGCATTTAACATTTTCACTCAATTATCTTTTTAAATGTAGCCTACTACACAAATATATCTGCCAATGAATTTCACCTGTCTGCCAAATAATATAATAGCCCTTTATACAGCTAAAGTTGTACAAATATTCTTTTGCAACAACAGATATTTGACTAATACTCTTGAAGTCAAATAATATATTCACTGAACACTATTCAATCAGCTTTATTTACTACGGCCTGAACACACAAAAGGAGTTAGGTGCTTAAGTCCCACTTTTGGGACCAATGGGATCCACAAGACTCCCATTGAAACTCTGTAAGCACCCAAACTCACTGGACGCCTATGTTTTTTTCAGTAAAAGTTCTGCTTCTGTGCATGTGTGCTGCTGCTAATCTCCCACATTAGCCTTAGAGCAATTCATAAACCAGGGGAAAAGAGGTGTTCTCCTGTCTAACTTGCCTGAGTGGCCCAATCTGGTAAGCAACTTCTGAGCATACTTATTGGATTGGGACCTCAAAAGTTTACACAAGAGAATAGGGGGAAAGTAGAACGAGACAGGCCTCCAAAATAGCTTTTAGTCTACTGGTTAGGGAACTGGGGGTCTCCCAGATGACTACAAGTCCCCACTCCACCTGCAGGGAAGAACAGATCTGAACTGGAATCTGCCTATTCTCAGGTGAGGGCTCTAACCATTGGGTTATAAGATATTCTGATTTGGGGAATTCGTCAATCTCTCCTATTGAAGCTGGTGCATTGTGGAATATTTAAAGAGTCATTGGAGCAGGGGGAGAGCATGCATGCACACACACACACATCTGTGTAAGCATGGAGTGACTCTATAGACTCATGGTTAGCACATCCACTGAGGATGTGGGAGATCCAGGATCTACTGCCCCTTGCCATGACTCTTTAAATATTTAGCCACAGTGCAACAGCTTCATCAGGAAATTGAGAGATTCCCAACATTAGAATATCCCATAGCCCATAAGGAGGGCTTGAACCAGGAGTCTACCACATCCCAGGTGAGTACCCTTATCACTGGGCTAAAAGTTATAAGGAAGGTGGTCCTCCCTTCCTAGTTTCTTGCTAAAACAGCCTAAGATACGAAACTCCAAAGAGATTTCCTGGTTGTGAATCGCAAGCAGAAACAGAAGACTCCCTGTAGCCCAAACTTAGGCTCCTATCTCTGCAAAAGGGGCAGGGCTGAGCACAAACAACCTCTGGTCAGTTTCTCCCTTTCTAGTTTAAACAATCCCTGCCTACCATACAGACTACAGCATCTCTCTCTCCCTATTCACTATATATGTGCCAACTCAGGCTTTGTGTATCGTAGTGATTTTCCCGGGGACCCAACTCCTTTTCTGCATTCAAGCCTGCATCTCTCTTGCTTTTCTTATAGCTTCTTTCACTCACTCCACTCTCTCTTCCCCTATAATAGATCTTGGTGTGTCTCTTTCTCCCTATAGTGTCCTTTACTTGCTCCCCTGTACTTCTGTCTATTTTCCCTGTTATTCTTCTCCGTAAAAATTAGTAACCTCTTTTTCTTTCTACTATATTTTTCTTTCCTAACTTATCCCATCAATTTAAAAACCCACCTTCACCCAGGCACACACACAGAATATGGACATTTATCTGAGGAATAAATCCCCACAATCCAGGGGCAGCAAGCATACCAATTATGGTAGCATTAGCAAGTGTTGTTTTAAAACTAAACAGGACAGTCTTGTATAAAAATCAGGGGCCTGATCCAATATCCCTTATTCATGTGACATCCTAACTTAATGGAACTATTTGTAGAGTAAGTATTACATGATTAGGCCTTCATATATTTTTCTTTAAACAAAACCAATCATATTAAATCTTACATTTTCTTTCCACAGTTAGCCACCTTTGAAAACAGGTTTCTTCTGACAGAATATGCATGCAACTGGGAAAGCTGCTGAGATATCCATGAGTAGCGTATAGCTCTCTTTCAAACAGAAGCACCTCATCCACGAGATGACAAAAGAGATTATCGTCATACAATAGGCAAGGGATATCAGCAGCCAACTTCTCCAAAATCAGCATTACTAGAGCACGGGAGAATTCAAGCTTCAAGAAAAAAACAGAAGTCACCAAAGTAGATAGAAACTGCAAGTTAAATTTGTTAATATTTATGCATTTTTAAAACTCTTTCTGAACTAACTTCAGCCCCATCACAAATTCAGTAAGGTTAATGAAGTTGTGCTTACTTACACCACAGCTAGAATTTGGCTGTATATATAATTGCACATACAGTAACTCCTTGCTTAGCGTTGTAGTTATGTTCCTAAAAAATGTTACTTTAAGCAAAACGAATCCAATTTCGTTACTTCGTTAATCCAAAAATGTTACTTTAAGCGTTAAGTGAATCCAATTTCTCCATAAGAATTAATGTTAATAAGAGGGGTTAGGTTCCAGGGAAATGTTTTTCACCAGACAAAAGACATAAGTTTTAAACAAACAATTTAATATTGTACACAGCAATTATGATTGTGAAACTTGGTTGCGGTAGTGGAATCAGAGAGTGGAAGAGGGTAGGATATTTCCCAGGGAATGCCTTGCTGCTAAATGATGAACTAGCACTCGGCTGAGTCCGCAAGGGTTAACACACTGTTGTTAATGTAGCCTCACATTATACAAGGCAGCATGAATGGAGGGAGGAGACATGATAGACGCACGGCAGTGGCTGCAAACATTCCCTGCGGAAACTGAACGTGATGATGAACCCACGCTACCCCACTGGAGCGCATCACTCCCTCCACTTTCCAAAGTGCTGGGGGCGTGCGTGCGTGTGTCACACAGAGAGCGAGACAGACAGGTGCATTGCCCCTTTAAGTGTGCTGACCCCTCTCCAAGTACACTGCCTTTTTAGTCGATCAGCAAGTTGAGAGAGCAGCTGCGGCCAGCATGCTCCCTCATCCTGTCATGTCCCTTCTGCTCTGTGGAGATGGGGTACAGAAGCAGGGGGAGGGCGACACCCTGACATCAGCATCCCTCTTCCCCCTGACCCCTGCACAGCAAGCAGGAGGCTCCTGGGAGCAGCTCCAAGGCAGAGGGCAGGAGCAGCACGTGGCATTGGGAGGAGGTACACCTGAACTGCCCTGCAATTGCCACACAGGGAACTTAGGGAACTGATAGGAGGGCTGCCAGCCCACCCTGGTTCCAAGCTCCCACCAGCTAGCTCCAACAGCTGCTCTTCCTGCAAGCAGTGGACAAAGCAGGCGGCTGCCAAACAACATAAGGGAATATTGCGCAACTTTAAACAAACATGTTCTCTAATAGATCAGCAACATAACAAAACAACGTGAACCCAGTTAACGTTGTTTAAGTGAGGAGTTATTGTAACATATTTGCTTACCCTTGCATTGACTGAAGAGCCTGCCTTGTCCAATATTGGCTGGATTTTATCATCGAGGAATTTTGCATGATTTCCAATCCACATGAGTACCTGGGTTAGGTACCACTCAGGCTTGTATAAAATAAAGAAAAAAGCAAAGAACACCCAGAACATTAAAGTTAACTCCACCCAAAAAACAACTGATATATGAACAGGAGTATAGATTTCACCTACAATACCCACTACAAACAAATATGAAACATAAAAGGACATAACTACTGACAAGTCAGAAAGATTATATTAAGGGTACGTTTTAAAAATAAAGTGTGATAAAGAGTTAAGTTACTAGATGTCTCAATAAATGGTTAATCAACTGTTATAACCATCCATAACACATTCTACTCATTCCTGTAACATGCTTCTAACATCTATTCAACACTGTTAACTCTTTATAAGCTATTTATAAAAGTGTAGCAAGAATACAAAGCATGACCAGAAAAAGCATTTGGGGGGGGGAGGGGGGAAGAGTTAACGAATGCCAACTTTAAATTGGATTTTGCAATTTAGAGCAGTTTATTTTACAACAGCAGCAACATTTAAAACCTGGGTAGGGGGTTTGGCTTCGGGTGGGAAGGGAGGAAAAATGGAGGACATATATTGCTTTCAATTTAAAGCATTGTCTTTTCTGTCCCAGTAGGTCAAAAGCCCTCAAAAAAAGAATTTTATTATTTTTTTAAATCGTGGACCTTCTCTGTATTTGTGATCACATAACATCCCTATGGCAACTAAGCAATTATTTACTTGGCAAATTAACATCAGAGAACCATTTGTGTTCTTGTACTATCTTTAATGCAATAAGTGTTCTCTCTTTTTTGAAAAAAGGAAAGAAGCCGCCTACTTTTGTTCTTCATTTATCTCTCCTTCCATTTGCTCTATTATTCTCTTTCCTACACATATTGCTCTGTCACCACACCCACTGTCTCCTCTCCCTCTCAACTGCATATGCCTCTTCTGGCTGATAGGGAAAGGACACACAACTGAGAATGAAGCTGATTGAGAGGCCAGTTGCCCTCATCATCCTTTTATGTAGCATCCTCCCCTACTGGAAATAGCTATGCCGGTGGCTCCTCCTAGTTTCCAGTAGAAGTAATGAAAACCCCGTAGAAGTAATTAAAAAATGCAACTAGCCCTTCACAGACCACCAGTGAAATAGTTTGAGAACTAATGCCAAGGTGAAATGTATTTAGTTTACCCAAAAATGTTACATGCGACCACACAGATTAACCTTAAAACTTTGTTACTACAAGCAGTTTATATACATGCTAAATATCAACTTTTCAGACTCTGACGCAGTTGTATTGGAACAAAAAGAAAGGAAACATTCTTATAAAAATGTACCTGTATTTTAACCCCCAATGAAAGCCACCAAACTTTGAGGGCATTTAATGTGCCCGCGCACACACACTTCCACATTTGGGGGGAGGGGAGGATTAGACATCTGCAATTTAACGTAAGTTTTTTTTTTTTTTATTTTATTTTTTATTTAAATTAAATTAAAGCCAAAAACTAATTATAATCCCAAGCCATTGTCAGTTAGATTTTAAACCAAGAGCCTATTTTAATGCAGAGTCTAACACCTGTAAATATAGGAATAATAAAAATGCTATCACATGACCAAATTCACTCCCTTTTACACACAAACTTAAGTAGCCAGGACTGGTAAAAGGGATTTTCCATAGGGACGAAGAGAAATGAATCCATCCTTCTCAGGCTGTGGAGTCTACCCAAGGCTGCAATAGGACCAGCTTCAGTGCCCCCCCCGCCCCCAACAAAGGGATTTGGCAGGTGCAATGGAGGAATATCCCATTGCCAGGGAATCTCTGCAGTGCAGCACTTTGCCAAGCAGGGGGTAGGACTTGTGGAGGGTCTTCAAGTGTTTTTTCCACCTCCATACACATACAAGCCCAAGGTCCTCCATGCAGAGAGCAATATTTGGGCCACAACTTTACTACAGCACTGTATGTTTTATATAAAAAAGGTTGGGTTTTTTTTGTTAAGTACTGCAATTAAAAGTAAATCAAGAAATGTTTTCCCCATACCTTGCTTAAAACATTAGTTTGTCTATTCCCGGTAAAATGATACTTGAATCTTTTCTGAAGAGAGTTCAGCATGATTTGCATTGGAAGGATAATAGGTGGTGATGGAGGCAGAGAATACTTCTCTGGCAGTTGTTTTGGTTTAGTTAGTAATTCATCTCTAAGGTTTAAGAGTCAAAGGTAAAATATTTTATTGGCAGATCATTGTTACAGAAGTACTGAATTCTCAACATCATAACTTGAGACAGCTAAGAAATGTTACATTCCATTTCTATAGTCCCCTTTCTTTACTGCAGTCACTACACATACTATAAAATGATCAAAAACCTGCAATGAAAACTGTTTCTATATGTAGAATACTTCAACATTAAACTTGTGTTTAATATAACAGGCTGATTACGACTGATTTGTGATAGCAGCAGTCAGTCAATTTGGTTTACAAAAAAATCACCTCTAGTCAGGACTGCCAAGACAAATGTGGGTTGTCCTATCCTCCCATTGACAGACACACACACACACACACACACACTTGTCATTACTATACTGAAATGGAGAAGCAGAAACTCAGATTATTAGTAATGCAAAACAAGAGCTTCTTAGTCTCTGATTTATATTGACCCAAACTGGCAGAGATCAAAAGCTGTTTTTACCATCTGAGGACTGCTCAATGGCTTATGTGAAAAATATTAGTGGTCTCAGTCCAGTTCCAGGGAACAGGCAAATGTACCACCACAATTTTCACTTTTGTGGGTAATCTTGCCAGAGGGCCCAAGGACTGAATAGCATGAAGGTTAAACTATCTTCCTCACTTCCCCAGAGGTGAGTCCACTAGAATCGTGGTTGGCACAGCAATGCTGCTGCCAAAGCTACACTTTTTCCATTGGCAAACAATTTCTAGTATTGTTAACTGGGCACTTACTTGTTTTATTAAAAGAAAAAAATGAACATAGAAATACTAAACCCGCAAACCTACTTCACGCTTAGTGAGAAATGTCCAGCTTAACAATGATTTAAAATAATCAGTACACTGGATGACTATCACACATTTCTTCTTTGGAGCGTGCATCTCTTAAGTTTGTTAGTTATTCTTACTGAAGTTCCCTGTGAATATAAGATATTAATTCAAAAAGGATACGATGTTTGCAATTTCAGAAGCTGAGAAAACAGAGTCTCCAAATTATTATATATTTCTGGAACATTAGCCGGTGCAGCAAGGCCAAAAACCTGAGACTGTGGTGGCCCAACAAATGGCCAATGAAGGTGAGTTAATATTTCCTCAAAATCACTGTAATAGAAAACATATTCATCAACATGAATCAACGATACAATGCAAAGATGAAATAACTATGGTGCATTTCCTACCTTGACAGTTTGTCCTTAAGAATTTTATGCCAGAACTTAACAGTAGACCTCACAAAAGTAAGAAGATGAGAACAAGACGACTCCTGAAGCTTAATATCCAATTCTGCCATGGATGCCAGAGCAGTAGCTGCCTCTGGCACATTGTTGGTCATGAGATACTGCTGAATATTATCACTATAAAATATATAAAGCAAAATCATGACTAGAATGCACTGAGACAATTTTTAGCAACACTGAGAATAGTTCATTATTTACCTGTCTTACTGTATAATGAAAGTGAATAAAGCAATTGGAGGGGAGGAGGGCTAATATAAAATATTTTCCAGGTCGGCAGCTAGGTGACCTTGCAGTTAGTGCTGTGCACTGCTACCTGAAATACCTAGATTTCTGGTCCATGCCTCTTGCTACCTACGTTGAGGGTGCATTACTGAAGAACAAGAGGATAGCTCTTGATGAGAAATTAAGTGTTTTCAAATCTGCAATGCAACTCATTTAAATAACGTTTTAGATAAATATTTTATTCTCACCAAAACGATAAAAATAAAGAGATGTCAACCTACATAATGCAAATGCATCTATCCCCATATCCAAAATATAGTAATCACCAAATTTAGTTGCAAATGAAAGCAATGGCAGATCAAAATTAGGTATGAATTTTTAGTCAGTAGGTGAATTAACAAGGGTTATAACTATTTGCATTTAAAAATATAGATTTACAACTCCAAAAATGTCTCAAATTTGTTTATTACCACCTAAGCCCTACACTAGACTGCAGGAAAAAGATACTTAGAAGTCCAGGTGGGCCTATTTTACCTTAACTCTTCTATTTGTGAAATCCATTTTAGATAAGCAAGGTGTCGTTCAACCTCTTCTATTTGACTAATCAGTACACCAAGATCCTCCATCCATGGCTGGGCTGTCAATAGGTGGCTATTAATTGAATCAAATAAAACAGTTTCTTCCTCCAGGAGCTGACTAAGAGACTTCTTAGAATCCTCCGCATTCTTTAAGGCATTCTGAATTCTTTTGGGGACTTCTGATGAAACTGTAAGTACCTGTATTTAGGGAGGAGTTATACATCTGACATACAAGTACTAAGACTCCTCTTTCAATGATTAAACAAATGTGATCTTTTACAGATCTCCGTGCATAGTAAAGCATAACAGAAAATGACAGCTTAGCTTAAAACATTGTGTAGGATGTTATCAAAATGTGCTGATGTAATTAGATGCATGCAATTGGTGGTACATTTTTAATATTTCAAGGAGTTGAGAAATAACTAACAGAATGCTTACCTGTTCCTCTAATTGCTTTTTATTTTCTGATAGCTCCTCTATAAGTTTGCCAAGTTTTCTTAGACAATTAAGGTCAGTTCCAACTTCTCTTTCAACAAATTCAGCTACATAGTAAGGGATGTCACAGCGATCTGGGTCTCTAGTGACTTGTTCCCTTCCAACATTAATGGCTGCCATGTTTTCATCACCTGCAGAACTGAGTTAAAGAGTCTGTAGTTAGCCACGACCCACACAGCACTATCAACTACCATGGACCTTCATGTGGAATGGGGCAACTGAAAATACTATGTTCCATTCAACTACTCACATGCATAAAGATAGCCACATGCATAAGCCTTTGGAGAACCAAGGCCTACTTATGCAAAGTATGACACGCTATTATACATTCTGCTGGGGACATCGTGCCCATCACTCAACAGAACTGAAACATGTCTGCTACCCAGAGAAGTCAGTCGGCTTTCATTTCCACTACCATACATTTTTCTAAAACTAATTCAATATTTTTATGTCTGTGCTAGATGGTATATATAAAAATACTTGAAAATGTAGAGAGGACTTGCCTCAGCCCTACAGGTAGCAAAAAGGCTCCAGGTATGCCATCACTAGCAAAGTATATAGTGGCAAACTGCACACAAAGCAGCACATGATGTGTTGACAGACAGCATTTCAGAGACATACAAAAGAAGAAAATTCCCATAAATTATCAAATGTGCTGAAATGAGCTGATCATCTTAAATCTTTGCTTTGGAAGCAGCACCTCCTGGCCTACAGCTTTGTCAGTGGCCAGGAAAGTCAGGAACTGGGAGGATATAGATATGTGAAGAAAATAATATCAAATTAGTTAAGTGTTTGATCAGATTAAGATCCAACTCCCCGATCCAACCATATTCAAAAATTAAAATAAAGTTTTAAATGCATTAATATGCTTTTAAAACTTTATCTAAACTCTGAAGCAAGTTATCATTCCAACATCAAAAAGGAGATTTAAAACTATATGAACAAGCAGTTAAAGGAACACTACCAATTTAAGAAATTATTTCAGTTTGAAAATTTTTACTCTTTTTATAACAAACACATGAAAGAGATTAACGAAATATCTCGTTCCAGTTTACCTTGTGTAGTTGACAGTGTTCTGTGTATTTAATTATTTCTTGTTTCCTTTTATGTGTGGGTCCCGCACACAGCAACAGGCAAAAGAGAAAAACCTTTTAAAAGTAGGAAAATGTACTTGTAACACCATAAAAATTGGCAGGTAAATCAAAGGAAGGTGTAGGAACTGACATTCCTTACATTTTTTTCCAATGAACTACATTTCAAGGTAGTATCCCCTTTTTATGAATCTATTAGTAATTTATTAAGAGATTTGCACCTTCATTGCTTGTTGCCCACATCAAAAATGAAAGGGGTTCTATGCTACACATAAAGACTCTCCAAGAGACAGGATTTTTTTCTTTAGGGAAGGATTATTAATAAACTACTGGCTTAAGAAACTGAGTTACAGTAAATATTCTATTCATGCTCTCATATGGCCCTTATCACCAAACTATCTGAGCATCTTTCAGAAGTGCACTGAGCACCATGACTAACGTCTGTCATGACTAACATCTGTCATATGTGGTGGGCCTCCAAGGAGAAATTGTGTTTTTTAAAAATATTTTATTGTACATAGACAAACATCTGCAAAACTATTTATTCTCCTTCAAACTCTCACCTGCTATGAGGACTACAAAAAAATTGACCACTGTTAGGCTGCTGGTCTGTTGAGACCAATGCCTGCCTATCATGCTGACCAATACTGTCTCAATGTTCCCTTGCAGTCCCCTGTCCATCTACTGTTTATCTTATACTTAAAATCCCTTCCCCCAAAAGCCATGGGTCTATCTTTTTATTCTGCATTTGTGTAACACCTAGCATAATAGCAGCCAGGTCCATGACTAGGGCTAGTAGACATTAAATAATACATATAAAACTACAACACCACCACCACCCTGTGCTATGGGCATAATAGTAAAAGTAAGTCGAAGAAGTGCACCTTTCACTCAAAACAAAATGTCACCATCTTGGACCAGGCCAAAGAAAGCACTGTCTTCTGGACTCAGGACTATGAGGCCCAGGGTATTTACACTCCCCTAGTGCAGAGGTTCTCAACCTTTTTCTTTCTGAGCCCCCAACCCCTCCCCCTAATGCTAGAAAAACTCCACAGCCCACCTGTGCCACAACTGTTTTTCTGCATATAAAAGCCAGGGCCAGCATTAAGGGATAATAAGCAGTGCAACTGCCCAGCACTCCATGCCACAAGGGCCTTGCGAAGCTAAGTTGCTCAGGCTTCAGCCCCGGGTGGCGAGATTTGGAGCCCTGGGCTTCCGCCCCAAGTGGTAGGGCTTTGGCTTTCTGCACTGGGCCCCAGCAGGTCTAATGCCAGCCTGCTTGGTGGACCCCCTGAAACCTACTTGCAGCCCCCAGTGGGCTCCAGACCCCTGGTTGAGAAGCACTGTCCTAGTGTACAATGTATGATGTCTCAGGGCTTGTCTTCACTACCACGCTAAACTGGCCACCACTGCAGTCGATTTAGCATGTGTGGTGAAGACGTGCTAAATCAGCTGTCAACTTAATTACTCCACTTCAATGAGAGGCAGAAGCTATGTCTACTGGAGATACTCTCCTGTCAACATAGGGCATTGCTGACACTGCTTTAAGTCAATGTAAGTTACATTGCTCGGAGGGGGAGGCGGTTTTTTTACACCATTGAGCAACCTAACTTAGACAAGCCCTTAGCAAGTCATAACAACCTATTACTAGCAGAGAAGTTCAAGCACAATCAGGATGTGCCATGCCACCCGTAGGGTTGCCAACCCTCCCTGTTTGGCTGGGAGTCTCTCAGAATTGGGCTCAATCTCCGAGGCTACTGAAGCCAATTCGGGAGATTTTAGGCAGCTAAAGTCCAGCGTTGCAGCAGGGCTAAAGCCACTCCCAGAAGCAGCAACATGTCCAGCAGCGGCTCCTAGAAGGAGGTGCGGCCACGGGGGTCTCCCCCCCCCCCCCAAGCACTGACTCCGCAGCACCCATTGAAAGGAATGGGGGACCGCGACCAATGGGAACTACAGGGGCGGTGCTTGCAGGTAGGAGCAGCCCACAGAGCCGCCTGGCCACCACCAGACATGCTGGAACTTCCAGGAGGTAAACACCGCCCGGCCAGAGCCTGTACCCCTCCCGCACCGCAACCCGCTGCCCCAGCACCCTCCTACACCCAAACTCCCTCTCACAGCCCACACCCCAGTCCTGAGCCCCCTCCTGCACCCAAACTCTTTCCCACAGTCTGCACCCCCCAACACTCCACCCCAGCCCCATTTCACACCCCAGCCCCAGCCCAGTGAAGGTGAGGAAGAGGGTGGAAGTCTAGAGTGGGTGGGGGCAGGGATGTGGCCTTGGGGAGGGGTAGGATATTTGGGTTTGTGCAATTAGACAGTTGGCTACCCAAGACAGCCCACAGCATCCGTGGGGACCACTATCTCCCCACCTACTGCTCACCTGGGGGGGGGGGGGAGTTGCTCCTCCCCCTGCAGCAGGCGAGGCGGTTGCTCACCCCTCAGCCCCCACCACAGAGCGGGGCAGGTGGGGGAACAGATCTCCGCGGCCAGCAGGAGGCTGGACCCCTGCGCCCGAGGGAGTCCCGGGGTCTCCTCAGCCTGCCTGCCGCAGTCGCCTAGGCCCCACACGCTGTTAGCGTTGCCATGGCCCCTAGCAGCCAGCCCCTCTCCTTGGTAGGCCCCCGCACCTCGCTTCGCCTGCCGCGAGCTGAGGCTCCTCACACGCCGGCCTGGGCTGAACGAGGCCGCTTACCGTTACCGCAGGAACGGACACGAATTATTCGCCCACCGCCGAGCGCCGGGGGCTCTGCCCCGCCCCCTCAGCTCCGCCACCTGCCAGCCCAGCGCAGCGGAAAATCCCGAAGTTGCTCCGAGTCCCGCGAGAAGTGGGAGGAAAGAGGGAGACTGTAACGTACCCTCGGCTCTGTCCCACCCATCAGGATCACGTGATGCCATCCCTGCCACAGAAGAAAGCGCATGCGCGCGGCTAAAGGTGGCTTCTGCGCGGCTGGAGTCGGGGAGCGCCGCGCGGTGCCTAGAGCTCTCCTCGCGCCCACCCCCAGGAAGCCCCGAAGCAGGGGAGAGGGAGGAGGCGGAGCTAGGTGAGCTGGGGCCGGGGGCGGGGCAGGGAGCTGCCAGACATTTTGTTAAATTTAAAAGCCCTTTAAAGGGCTTCTACATTTAACAACCGGTTCCCGGTTCCAGCTCACCACAAACATTAGGTAAGTTTATGCAGGATAGGTACATCAGTGGCTATTAGCCAAGATGGTCAGGGGCACATCCGCATGCTCTGGGTGTCTATAAACCTCTGCATCCGAAGAAGTGGGCTGTAGCCGGCGAAAGCTTATGCGCTAATAAATTTGTTAGTCTCTAAGGTGCTACAAGTACTCCTGGTTTTTTTGCAGATACAGACTACCACGGCTGCTACTCTGAAACCTATAAACCTCTGAGTGCCAAAAGTTGGGACTAAATGATGGGCTGGATCACTCAATAAATTGCCCTGTTCTGGTCATTCCCTTTGAAGGATCAGGCACAGGCCTTGTTGGAAGACAGGATACTGAGCTAGATGGACCATTGGTCTGACCCAGTATAGCCATTCTTATGTTTTCAGAAAAGGGTGGGTGCAATTCTCCGTGCAAGGGCAGAGCACTGTTATTACAAATGCAGGAAACTGAGGCACAGCTGGGTTCTCTGTATTTACCACAGGGGACTTGGCACACAGAGGAGCCAATAATAAGACCCAAGGAACTCAGCTGGCATCTAAAAGGATCTGCACCACCTCCAGATCCAGCACATCAAAATGCAACAATAGGTGGGGGAGGAGGGAAAAAACAGGCTCCAGAAAGAGGTAAAACAGCAAGAGACCATGGTATATGGGGCCTTTACAAGCAGAAAATAGCTGAAAGTTTTAAGACTCAGATTCTCCAGTTCATTGCGGCCACTGTGCATGGTGGAAGTGTCACAAAGTGGCCTCAGAATGGCTGGAGGGAGTATATGGAGAATGCTAACAGATGGTTCTCATGCAGAGGGCAGAGTCAGCTTAACAAGTGAAGGAAGGGGGTGCATGAAGTGGAGCCCCAATATGCCTGTTTCACCACAGTTGTAAATTAAACTGCTCCACTGCTGAGGTTAAGAGAGCTGCAAGAGTCTTCTGGAGCCTGTCCACGACACAATGAAAAAAATGGGCAGGGTAGAGAATCTGCCTTCTAATAATTTAGTCTAGGACAGATTAATGCCCTATATTTTAAATACTTATTTCAGATTTAGATTTGTTTACTATTATTTGTACAGGACTAGCATAATAGATCTATCTTCAGTTTGGCTGGATCAATAGTGGCAGAGTTCCCTCATTTCCCATTGTCTACAAAGGCAATTCTGGGTAACCAGCAACTGAGAAATCAGGCTACTTAGGATGCTTAACTTTAGACAACCATACTTTTAAATGTTGTCATTAATATATGTAAAGTAGCAGAATGGGATAAATATGACTGAAGATAATGAAATAAACTCATAAGCTATCACATTTAAAAATGCATTTATTATTTTAATGATCTCCTGATCTGAAAAAAATGTGAAGAAACAAAATGGTCTTTCCTGAGAGAGAGAAAAAAGGGTATCAATATAAAGCTGACAGTTAATTTTCCAGTGACCAATTTAGGTCAAGAATATTTGTCATAACAGATCTACACACTGATGGTATAAAGCAGTGGTCGGGAACCTTTCAGAAGTGGTGTGCCGGGTCTTCATTTATTCACTCTAATTTAAGGTTTTGCATGCCAGTCAGACATTTTAACCTTTTTAGAAGGTCTCTTTCTATAAGTCTATAATATAGAACTAAACTATTGTTGTATGTAAAGTAAATAAGGTTTCAAAATGTTTAAGAAGCTTCATTTAAAATTAAATTAAAATGCAGAGCCCCCCGGACCGGTGGCCAGGACCCGGGCAGTGTGAGTGCCACTGAAAATCAGCTCACGTGCCGCCTTCGGCACCTGTGCCATAGGTTGCCTGCCCCTGGTATAAAGCCTAAACTGGCATATAAATATGAATCAAATGCATTACCTAAATTTCTGCATCAATAAAAAACATATTTCAAGACAGGCTGAGATATATGAGCAGAGTCAATGCTCCTTACACCCCTGAGAGGAAGAAAAAAAAAATGTTTATATTAATTTTTACAGGTACTGACACGCTGGCAGATCAGATACCAGCTCATGCCAAGGCCCCAGGTCTCACTGAACAGTTACAATTGCATAGCTGGAAACAGGCTTGTTTACTCATGTGTTACCATCCTCAGATGCTGTTTAGACTTTATAAAATGCTTGTAGGATGCTGCATATATTAATCTAATTTATAATCTCTATAACCCAGGGTATAAATGTATATTGAGTGTTTGCATTGTAAACCTGTAACTGTATAACTCAACAAAACTGGAAAACAGCATTAAGGTAAAGTACTCCCCTTACATACAAGAATGGCCAATTGAAAGCAATTGAAATATTGCATAGCATCAGAGGACAGAGACTTAGTTGATTCTAGTCCTAACTCATGTCTCTATTCAGTCCATGATTTTTACTGTCTAGCAAAATTATGACTTTAAGCTCTCAGGCTTATCTTTTGAGTGTCTTGTGCAGGTTTCCTTTGAGGTGAGGACTGATAGGTGAGAAATAGAGTGATTTTTTTGTGAAAAGTGTTCACCTACAGGTGATGTGGTGTTTTTGTCTTTATCATTTTCTTGTTTGACTTCATTCAAGAGCGTAGTGATTGTCTCATTTCACCTACATCAGTGGTTCTCAACCCAAGGCCCATGGGCCGCTTGTGGCCCAATCAGCACACAGCTGCAGCCCATGTGACATCCTCAGGGCCATACAGGTAGCATATTGATGGCATGGATGGGGCCCACATAAAACGGCTGCATAGGTCACCCAATCAGTTGAAACCCACTGACCTACATATTTCTATTAGGGCATTTAGTGTAAAGGATGAGGTACACCCCATATTGTGACAGGCATATGTAGGACCCATAGATCTTGAAAAGTGTGTTGTGGAGGATGTTGACCATTGTAGCAGTGGAGATATGTCAGCAGGGTTTGAATCTGTTGCTCAGTTAGGGTCTAGTGCTTTTGAGTTGGTGTATGCTGATTTGTGGGGAGCTTGTTTCTGATGATGAGCTTGGAGAGGTTAGGGGGTTATTTGAAGGCCAGAAGAGGGGGTTCAGGAAATATTTCTTTAATGATACCCCATATGGATTCCAGTAGCAGGTGGTGATAACTAGAGGTTTGTGATCAGAGGGGTTTTTATTTCTGTATTGAAGCAGGTTCGTTTGGGATATGTGGGTGGCAACACTGCCTATTTTCTAAAAGTGAGATACTGAAATTTTCATATTGTTGGTATGCAAAACCCTATTCAATTTTTTATAAAAATGACAGTGCAAAGTGTCTCATATTTAACATAATTTATTAACACAAGCAGCACAAACAGGTTTCTTATTTGTTTGGTTTTAGAAATTATAAAGTCAAATGCAACCTAACTGCTGTCAATTGTTTTCGAATGGCTTTTTAATCCTTTCATGCCATGATACAGATTGACCTTGCTCATCCATTGCCAGCAATGGACACACTAAATATGCTGGTGCAAAGGAGTTAGTTGTTGATACAAGCTCTCATCTGGGCTTTTTGGTTAACTTGTTTTCATTACCTGTTCTTTGGTACAGGCAATAGTAAAGATGGGGAAAATGCACATAAACATTTTCATAATAAAATGTACAGTTCAACTAATAAAAACAGATGTACAGGTTTATCACATAAAAGGCATGAAAAATTCTGCCAATAGAATCCTCTACCACATCAGTGCAAAAGCTATTGGCCTTCTAAGGCGACATAAATGTACTCCTTTAATATAAATATTCATCGCCTAACTTACTCTAATTAGCATTCCTGATCTGTAATGTGAGCACACTTGCAAGAAATTTTATCCTGTGCTGAATTCATGAAAGCATGTTGAATACTCACTGTACTTCTGGAAAGGCAATTACTGAAGATCTGGAATTGCTGTCCTAAGCCCATTTTTTCTTAAGATGTGGTTTTCCACCTTATTTACTAAGATCATTTAAAAAAACCCAATCAAATATTTTTATTATTTTTACTAACACCATTTTGCATATAATCATTGACGCTAATAAAAACAACTTAAAAAAATACAAATCTTTTACTACAAATCTTCAAAATCAAAACTAGGGTTTGCACAGAACAAGTAAATATGAAAACACTTTTACATCTTAAAATCTTTACATGACTTTAGAGCATTTGTTCAGCGTAGCCATATAGTATTCAGTTGTGTCTGTTTTTTTATGCTTGTGTCCATTTTTAGCACTTCTCTAATTGCCATGGTAGCATAAGTGGATGGAGGAAGAGAGAATTCCATCTTCAAGGCCTTGAATTTACCTTCTATTACATAAAGAAAAGATTAATCGGCACATATAGTATACCTCCTCTGGGCATTATTTAAATTGGGCTGAAGGGCTCACACAATTAAAGAAATCAAAAATTAATTTATCAACCATGGAAATGTGAAATGTCAATTCATGCTACAACTTTCACATGTGTGTCAGATGTGAGACATGGAGTTTGCCCATAATGGGAAAAGTAAAGTTTCACTATTTATGTAGCAAATTTTATTTAAAAAAAAAAAAACACAACAACCTTTTAGTCACACAAAAATTCGATATTTCAAGACTGCCTTCCTCTCCTCCTACAACCCTGGATTGTAAAGTAGTAAGGCCTATATGTTATAGTTGGCTGTATACTTTATTCAAAAGTTTCCATCACACAATCCTGACATGTTAAAAGTTCTTAAAATTTTAAGCTATACTAATTCTCCTAGAAACAAATATTACACTTACTAATACCAGTTTTAATAATATTTCTGATGCTGTTCTGCTAACATGTCATCAATCCTATTTTAAACATTTTCTCAGTTGTAATTTTAGCCCCAGTTAAGCAAAACACTAAAGCATGCACTTAAAACATCAGTCTCCCACTGAACTTCAATTAAACACATAAGTAGTCCCAATGAAGTTGAAGGTGAATATTCACATGCTTGAAGTCAAGCACATGGTCAAGTGCTTTGCTGAATTGTGGCCTAGGTCTGTCCCTCTTCAGTGAAGCACTTAAATATGCTCATTTGATTCTGTAGACAGCTAGACACAGAGTATAATGTAGTCAATATGATCTGCTGAGCAAAAGCTTGCACTTTTGAAAAATCAGGTTACTTATATAGGAGCTTAATTTTAAGCACATCCTTTTGAACATTTTAGCTTGATGTTTTGTCAAATGTAACCTTTTTATTTATTTTTACATTCAATATGTGTGATGTGTAGCAGTTACAACATCAAAGCAGTAGTTAGGTCAAACTTTATTGTTTACAGTGTATAAACACCTGCAGAAAAACTTTTACTCTTACCTGTAGCAAGAATAGGTGGTGGTTTTCCTTCCAGCTTATCCAAATCCGTATTAAATAATGGAATTCTAGGATCATCATATGCAACCACCTCCCTTTATGAAACACAGGATGAAGTTTTTTAAAATACTCAGTGTGACCGAATGCACCCCTTATTCACACCCTATACACTATTGTAATAATCTTTGAACAAAATATTATGAGGTAGTATTTGAAAACTAATAACTCACTGGTCAATAATATCATGATGAAATATGCATAGCAACATTATATGTAAAGTTATAAACAAATTGAAATTAGGTCTGAAATATGTTTACCAGACAAGTCAGAGTGAACCAGTTTCTCAAAGACAAGCTGACACCTCAAACCAGGTGTCATCAAAGTTGATGGGCAATCACCTGTCAAGTGGCTATACTTTGGAAAGTGGGAGAGCAACAAACTGATCTGCATTTTAGCAAACAATAGCATGGAACCTCTTTCACCATGAGACTCCTTGTCTTTGTCCTCACAGCATGAATGAACTTTATCCAGGAGTAACCCTCAAGACAATGCATTTCAAAGGGGAAATGGACTATGGCCTTGGCTACACTCGCAGATTCACAGCGCTGCAAGTACTCCACCTCTCCAAGGGGAATAGCTGGCAGCGCTGCAGGCGCTGATTACACTGGCGCTTTACAGCGCTGCACTCGCTGCGCTCGGGGGGGGGGTGTTTTTTCACACCTCTGAGCGCAGCAAGTGCAGCGCTGTGAATTGCCAGTATAGCCAAGGCCTAAAAAACTGATGGGCAAAAAAACAGCCCAAGGTATCTCTCCCACTTTCACCTAAGATGACAAAAGAAACAGCCTTTTGACACTGGGAGCAGATCCTGGCCTGAGAATTTGGTCAGCAATGTTACTGGGAACATGTGGTAAAGGATTTCACCTTGAACCAAGTCTAGTTTGTTACGTTTTAGTTACTAGAAAACATTATATGCTTATTTCTCTTGTAACCATTTCTGACTCTAATGCCTTATATTTGTACTCACTTAAAACTTTCTCTTTGTAGTTAAATACATTTTGTATTCTTTAAATCAAAACGAATTCAGTGTTGTATTTAAACTAAATTGTGTGGGTAACTCCATTTAATATTGGAGTTTGATCTTGATCCCCTTAGAGGGGCAACGGACCTAAAACTGTCTAGGAGAGGGCTGAACAGTGCAGGACACCAATTTGGGGGGGGGGGGGGGGAATTTGGGACTGGGAGTGTGTTGGGGTCACCCTGAGAATGGTAACCAAGGCTGGTGGTAACTAGTGTGAGACTGGAGTGTGCTGGCAGGCTGCAGCTATACAGAGAGACTCAGACTGTGACCTGCATGCTGTTTGGCTGTTTGTAAGGGGCCCAGATTGGGAGCTACAGCAGCAAAGCATTGTGAGGCACCCCAGGTTGCAGGGCTAAGGTGACAGTCCCTCACTGGTCTAGATTGGACCCCGGAATGTCATAATCTAGATATAAAAAACTTGTAATTGTTGAGTAAAGAGAGATACCACATGAGAGAGGTGGATTTTCTGATAAAACACAAGTTGGTTTTTGTGAATAAAACCTACCACTGATGGACACAGACAAAAGATTTAATGCAAACACATATGCTAGTTGGTGAAGTTTCTCTCCACATCACAGGTTTTTTCTTTGTAGGTTTGTCAAGATTTCTAATTACACAATAAACATGGTTATTAGTGGATGGAAAGAACTATGCCAACTAAAAGAAAAATAGAGTTCTACAACAATCAGAAGTATCTGAACTTCTTCATGGCTGGTTTAAGTACATACTCTATTTTTCCTCTCCAGCACATCATAGGAAGTCGTGTATAATGGCTACACTGAAGAGCCATCTTTTAATTGCCCCCATCCCAAACCCTGCTTATAGTTCTCATCCTCTTAGACCAGAAGCTCTTCAGAGATCATGTCTGCCTGTTTTGTATAGTACCTAGCATAAGAGGGCACTGATCCTGGTTCTGGTCTGCACATGCTACAATAATAGGGATTTAATAGATAAACCATAATTAATAATAATGTGTAAACAACTGAACCTTTCATATACTTTTTGTTCATATGCCAATCTAAGAAAGAGGTTGAGACTAACTTTTCCTCAAAATAAATTGCTCCGATTAAAAAACAAAATCGCCTCCTCACCTCCACCCCACCCCACACACACACACACCAGGGTTTTTTGGTTGCAAATATTAATCTACATGATTTACTGTCTACAGATTATCTAGGGCAAGTCTAAAATAGTCACATTCCTGGTCAATAATTTTACTTTTCTCATATTCAGAACATTGTATTTTATTTTAATTGCTTGACTGAAGATGCAAAAAGAGTCGCTTGCTAAAATGTATCAGGACCAAATCCTGCTTGTCTACCTTCCTATGGGCATCCTAGGCTTGAAGTACAGTGGGAAATGTCACATTTATGCAGGGGTGAAAGTAACTTAAAGGACTTAACGGTACGGCCGGAGTCCTGAGCAGGGGCGTGGCCTCAACTGGAAGAGGCGGGGCCTCTCAAGATGTAAAGACCCTGGGGCTCCGACTGTGGCTGGGAGCCCCAGGGCCTTTAAATCCCCGCCGGAGCTCCGGCAGCTGGGCTCGGGCGGGGATTTAAAGGGCCCAGAGCTCCCGCTGCTGCGGACGGAGCACCGGGCCCTTGAAATCACCGCCGCGGAAGCCGGTCCAGTCTGGCACAGCGTACTGGCTCTTGCCGGTACACTGGACTGGACCGGCTTACTTTCACCTCTGCATTTATGCTGTGTGTAGGGGGATGCGCATAATCCTCAGTGGAATACAGTGGGGACCATCACTCAAAGAAGAATCCACAGTATCTCGAGTGTTAGTACACATTGCTCCACAGCAGATCAGAGCCAGGGGACCAGTGAAGCAGTGGGGCCTATGCCTTACTGATCTGTGCATAGTGTGTTTGGTACAAAGATCTGTATTTACTGCTCCTGCCTACAAACTAGTATTGATCATGGCCTAGCTACACATGAGACCACTGCTCGCCAGCTCTCCTGTATGTATTCTGGAGACATCCTATTATTTCCAAATACATTTCACTGTATCCAGTGTTCCCTGTAATTTTTCCCACCCATCTGCAGAATAAATTTTATGTGCACCAATATGGAGGTGATGCGTGACACACGACCTTCATATTGGTGCCCATATGAAATTACATGTTGCGAGCATGGGGCCAATGGGTTCGGAGTGTGGGAGGGGGCTCGGGTAGAGGGTTGGGGGGGGGGATGGGGGGAGGGCCCTGGCTGCGGGTGCAGGCTCTGGGGTGGGGCAAGGGAGGAGAGGCTCAGGGCTGAGGAAGAGAGTTGGGGTGCAGGGGTGAGAGGGCTCCGGCTGGGGGTGTGGGCTCTGAGGTGGCGTTTGGGGTGCAGGGGGGTGCTCCCGTGGGGAGAGAGAACTCCCCCCAGCTTGCTCTCCCCTCAGTAGCACCTGGGCTGTGGGGGGGAGAGGTGCCTCTCCCTGCTACAGCAGCTCCAGGGCTGGGGCTGCAGGATAGGTGCCCCTCCCCCAGCCCTCTCCAGTCCAGGCTGGGGTGCCCTGGCCGCAGCAGGTCTGGGCCACCCCAGCCACCGCAGGCCGGGCTAGCTTGGGGCTGGGGGAGGGGCACCCCTCTCCCAGCTGGTCCCGGGGTGGGTTCCCTGAGCACCTGTGCGGTACTAAATAGGCTACTGCACAGCTTACAGGGAATTTAGCTGTATATTATTACTTACCATCTGACATTCTGGGGTCGAATTATGATTTTTCTATATGCTCCAGATAATGAATAATCTCGAATTTTATGTCTCATGTTGCTGATATCAAGGTTGTCAGCAGCTAACATTTCCTTGTAGGCATCACCGACTACAAGAAAAGGAAATATTTAAAAAAAATTAAAGCTACTTAAAATCTTAGTTCAGATTAAGTTTTAAGTGATTGTGCAAATTAAAAAAAGACTTACTTTTATGCTTTGGATATATAACATCAAACCCAGGTAATGGCATCACTATATCATGGATAGTATAATCATCAACATCTGCTTCTTCAATATGAACAGCTGTCCCTACAATTCAAACAGTTTTCTATTTAAAATACATAGGTAAATGACATTTTTCTGTCACAGGCATCTACTGTTAACTGAATTTAAAAATAAAGTTCTTGATTTAAACATATCTGACTATAGATGAATGAAGCAAATGTTGTGTTGTATCTTCATTTACTGACACACTTTACCTAAAGAAAGGTGTAACAGTCTTTAAAGTTTAAAAAGAAATCATGCCAAGAGACAAGAATTTGAAGTTTATTTTACCTCCTTTAAGTACAAGGTCTCCCGATACAGCTTTAAGTCCATATTCTTCTATTCTCTTGCTCACCATGTTATTCCATATATAACTCTGATAGCTATGAATATACATCAAACGATTATTCCTTGGTATCTGTAGGTGAAAAATGTTTAACTGAATAATAGGTATCTTTAGTTACTTTCACCACTCAGCCACACTTAATGGATAAATACTGAAACAAGTCATTTTTCCAGTCACAGAGTTAACATGCAGATGTTTGGTTTGTATGCTACACTCCTGGTCTTATTTTGAGAGGAATTTACTTGGAAAGAAAGAGGGAAAAAAAAGTATGCATTATCCACTCAATACAAAAAGCTCATTTTCATTTTGTGTAACAGTTCGCCAAGTGTTTTGTTGAAACGAGTCCCATTTTCAATTCTAAAGCAGTACTTAATTATTTTTCATAGATGTGTAGGTCTTAAGGAACTGATAAGACCATTCACTCTGACATCCTGCATAACACAAACCATGAAAATTCACTAAGTAATTCCTGTGTCAAGCCCAGTAATCCAAGGCTGAAATAAAACTATTTTCGGAAAAGATCCAATTTTATCTTTTTAAATCAAGACTTCAAAGTGATGGCAATTCTATCATATACCTTGTCAACCTATTCCAACGGCTAATTACCCTCACTGTTAATTTGATTTGATTCTCTAAAGGCACAAAGAAAATCTGATCTTAAATCTTACACACAAGTCACAGATACCTATATAATTCAGATGAGTTTAATAACCATACAGCTTCCATATTAGCATGCAACTACATTTAGAATTCTGTTCTTCCATCA
This sequence comes from Malaclemys terrapin pileata, assembly GCF_027887155.1. Taxonomy (NCBI): domain Eukaryota; kingdom Metazoa; phylum Chordata; order Testudines; family Emydidae; genus Malaclemys; species Malaclemys terrapin. The sequence goes on along the minus strand of NC_071505.1, from coordinate 26,876,465 downwards.
ATGTGCATTAATAGGAAACACCCAAGTTATTCATTACACATCATTTTGAGTCTGGACCCCTCAGTAAACAATGTGGACAGTACTTCAAGGGAACACAGAGGAGAGGAATGGATGGATTTAAGAGGTTTATACATAGTCCATTTAAAATGTAGTGACACCACAAAAACAAAAACACACACAGACAAAAAACCTCAACCTTTTTACACTCACTATGCCAAATGCAGAGACTATATTCTTCAGTCCATACTTTGAAAGTCCACGTAGAAGTTGTCCTTCCACACACCTTTTTACAGGCAGTTTTTTGAGGGCTGCAGCTGGATCTTTAGTCTTTGCCCACTCTTCTCTGCATTTAACTAAATATCCTTTCTCAGCTGTAACAATAATTTAAGATTAACAGTTTAACTGCAAAACAAAAAATTCAAGTTGATTTAAAATATTAATGTAGCTGAAAATCTCAGTGCAACTAGCGTGCTTATGTCTTAGTGAAAGTTATTTAAAAAAAAAAGAGCCAAAGTCTTCTAGATTCTCTACTGGAACAGCTGACTCATTTGTTAACCTGTCTTTAAAATGTAGTAGGAGTACAGGACTCATGACATGGCTAATTTAAAGCAAACGTACAAACATGTAAATATAAAGGGTTAAAGTACATTTAAAATATATTCCTGTTCAATAGGGTTGTTGGTTCATAAATCCACCTATACAACCTAATGTTTACTCCCTTCTAATAAAACAACAAAGGAGTCTGGTGGCACCTTAAAGACTAACAGATTTATTTGGGCATAAGCTTTTGTGGGTAAAAAACTCACTTCTTCAGATGCAAAAAGATGAAGAAGTGAGGTTTTTACCTGCAAAAGCTTATGCCCAAATAAATCTGTTAGTCTTTAAGGTGCCACCAGACTCCTCGTTGTTTTTGTAGATACAGACTAACACGGCTACCCCCTGATACTTGATACCTTCTAATATGCATTCTGTGGCTAAAATGGAAGATGCACTTTTGAGCACAGAATCATAGGACTCGAGAGGTCCTCTAGTCCAGTCCCCTGCACTCATGGCAGGACTAAGTATTATCTAGACCATCCCTGACAGGTGTTTGTCTAACCTGCTCTTAAAAATCTCCAATGATGGAGATTCCACAACCTCCCTAGGCAATTTATTCCAGTGCTTAACCACCCTGACAGTTAGGACGTTTTTCCTAATATCCAACCTAAACCTCCCTTTCAGCATGACTGTAAACCACTGATAACTACTCTCTGGGAACGATTTTCCAACCAATTATGCACCCACCTTATAGTAGCTCGATCTAGGTTGCATTTCCCTAGTTTGTTTATGAGAAGGTCATGCGAGACAGTATCAAAAAGTCAAGTCACTAAAGTCAAGATATAGCCGCCCCAGGCTGGGTTAACTTTTTTGCAGCTCTTTTCAGCCCAAGCGGAGTTGTGCTGCCAGGGAGTGGCAGATGGGAGACTGCTAAAGGCAGAGCTGATGCAGAGGTTCAGGTTGTGGGGTAGTTTTTCCATGGGAAAGGTAATCCTGCACAACTCACAACAAGATATTCAGGGAATCTCTACAAAGAAATCCCCACCAAGATACTCAGACAACAAGTCCCCTTCCGGTTGCTTTTTTACTACAGGAGGGGGTGATCCAGGCAATGAACAATGGTTGTTGTTAAGAGCTTGCTGAAAGATTTTAAACAGAAAGGACAGTTCCAGTGCTGACAAAGTTTACCGTATGCAAAAATGTGAATATTCATATGTACTTCAATTTTAAAAAGTTCAACTTTCTCTCCATAAATACTGTTCTGTTCAATTATGTGTAAAGTGTTTCTTAGAACCTACCTCCAGGCCGTGGTTTTAATATTAAATCCATTACTTCATTCCAGTTGTTTTGTAGAATAGCTCTAAAATGAAACAGAAAATTTATTAGCTATTATTAAAACAGGAACAGGTTTTAGGGATATATTTAAGTTCCCCGAAAACCAAAATATTCTGTAAATTTTACATTTCATCTACAGCCAATATTGCGCAAGACAACTGCTACTGCTGCTTACATAGATTCTGTTCCTGATGCTAATGTTAAATTTGACCCACAATATCATGACTGAAACTTTACCGAGAGAAAAAAATAAAATTAAAAAAAAAAACCATACACAGATGTAACATGCTAAAATACAAATTTCAAAATATGATTCTTTAGTATACACAATAAAATCATCAATTAAAAAAACCCATACCTTCCAACTTGATATGTAGGAACAGCCGTGGTTCCAAATCTTTGCATTCCATAATAATTAATAAATCCAATTTCCCTGAGAGAGTGCATTGCTTGCTGTACTTGATCATCAGTTCCTGTTATATTTCTAATAACATACAAAATTATTTTTAAAAATCCACTCAACAGTAAAACCATCTCAAATTACAGCCATCAGATCAGTTCGAACTTGTACTCTTGTGCTCCTGAAAGCAGTCATTATCAGTGTTAAAAGTCAACATACATTGTATACTGCATTTCTAAATCCAGCAAGTTCCCTCCCCCACAGCTTAATTGAGAAAAGTTTCAGAGTAGTAAAAAAGTAGTCTCAGATCCCCTGGTATTCTCCCTACTTTATAGCTGAAAAACTCTGACTTGATTAAGAAGCCCATCAATGGCAAAGTCCTGGCATATAGCAGCATTTTACCTGAGAACAACTGTGAAATGGTTCCCTTGCAGTTCTCCCAATTTCAGCGGATGGTTCTTGTAACTAAAATTTCCCAACTTAAAGTTCATCAAACATTTGTTCAAATGAGCAAGTCTTTGTGCAGTGATTCTAAAAAGAAAGGGGAAAAAAAAGTGACCAAGCTACTCTCAGAAAAGCTCATAGATAAGTATTTATGGAGAGGCCAGAGTTTCGAGCTAAAATACTATTATAAGAAAGAGAGTATAATTCCCTTAGTTTCTCTGCTTTTTGTATATTGGCTCCAAAAATATTCTACATGAATCATCTAAAAGGATAGGGCACATTATTCTCAAGTCCCATCCTCACAAGAAAACTAATCCATTACTGACAAATCTATATCAACAACAAGTTTCCTGGGTTCTATGTTGGAAGATTGATTGGCAAAAAATGTTAATACAAAGTTATGGTTGCCCCATGCTCATTCATGCCCTTCCCTTTCCCATGGAATTGTGGGAGAACTTGTCTGTTCTTCTAAGTACACAAGGGGGCAGGGGAAATGTGGGAAGGTATTATCAGCATGAATGATTTAGCCTAAATCCTCACAGCAAAGTCAGCTTGTTACCAGCTTGAAAGCCTGAGGCTACAGCCGGAGTTCCCAAAATTTTTGCAAGCATGACCCCATTTTGATTAATTATTTCCTTCAAGCATCCTAGCATGGAGGACACCATTTTGTCCTCTGCACTGCATGACCTCATACTTATGGTGCATGTAAGGTCATACTGTGCAAAGGATGCCATTTTATAGAGCAAAATGGCATCCCTCCATGCATCGTGACCTCACATGCACTGTAACATGCAAGGTCATGCTATGCAGAGAAAAATGGCATCCTCCGCACACTAGGGATTGCCAAGACTCCATCTGGGGTCATTATCCAGTTTGGGAACTGCTGACCCACAGCCCACAACAAGCCAGGTAGTCGGGGACTGAAAACACCACTAAACTTGAATGAGGGAGCTGTGTGTGTGGATGGAAGTGGGGGTCAGGACGACACCCAACTTAGCTCTGCAGTGAAGACAAACCCTTACAGATGCTACAGAATGCTTTGTGAACAGAGCACATAAGCACTATAGGACAAAGTTTTACACCTTCTAAGGCAGAACTCAGGTTTAGGTCACAAGGGATCTGACCACTGCGGAAAAATGCTGTGAATAAAAATGCTATCCTCCTGAACCTGTGTTTGAAAATGATTAAGCTGCTAGTACAGATGGGACAAAACTGTTTTCAAACACTTACAGAAAGCATGACGGAGTGGGTGGATCTAGGAATCCTTAGAGATTTCAGTGTACTGAACTGAGAATCAAGCATGCCGATCCCACTAATGGTTACAGGCACTGTATATGCCTTTACTTGAGCAGCAAGCTAAGCACATCCCCCACCCCCGGATGTCAATCCCACCTTTTACTTGTCTCTTTACAAGAAATTTAACTGGTATTGAGAAATGTTCAGTCTAACTGGAGAAGTGAATAATTTGTGGTTACAAGGCAGAAGCAAGAAAACAAAGAATCCTAGAAGGAAGACATCAATTAATCATATTTCTGTACTCTGCTTTTTAAAATCTAGCTCTTCTGCCCTGCTACAGAAGCAACTGTCTAGTGCAGGAGTGGTCAAACTACGGCCCAGGGACCACATCTGGCCCTTCAGACGTTTTAATGCGGCCCTCGATCTCCCGCCGAGGAGCAGGGTCCGGGGCTTGTTTGCCATGGTTCCACGCGGCTCCCGGAAGCAGCGGCATGTCCCCCCTCCGGCTCCTATGCGCAGCAGCAGCCAGGGAGCTACACATGCTGCCCCCACCCCAAGTGCCGCTCCCGTAGCTTCCATTGGCCAGGAACTGCAGCCAATGGGAGCTGCAGGGACGACGCCTGCGGACAGGGCAGCACGCAGAGCTGTCTGGCCACACCTCCGCGTAGGAGCCAGAGGGGGGACATGCTGCTGCTTCCAGGAGCTGCTTAAGATAAGTGCCACTCGGAGCCTGCACCCCAACCCCCTACCCCAGCCCTAATCCCCCTCCAGCCCTCCAAACCCCTCAGTCCCAGCCCGGAGCATCCTCCTGCACCCCAAACCCTTTATCCCCAGCCCCCCCCCCCCCCCCGAGCCCGCACCCCAACCCTCTGCCCCAGCACGGAGCTCCCTCCCATACCCTGAACTCCTCATTTCTGGCCCCATCCCAGAGCCTACACCCCCAGCCGGAGCCCTCACCCCTCTCGCACCTCAACCCCCAATTTTGTGAGCATTCATTGCCCGCCATAAAATTTTCATACCCAGATGTGGCCCTTGGGCCAAAAAGTTTGCCCACGCCTGGTCTAGTGTCTCTGTCTCTCTCAAAGCTTCCATTCCAGTCTGACTGCTCAACAAACTATGTGCCCCTTTTCCTCCCAAGTTTTACACCTGAGAAATCCCTTGCCCAAAATCGCACATACCCTGGAACGGCAACCCGGGGCTGGGCACCCACCCTCCTTTTGTGCAGATGCTCTGCAACAAAAGGAACCTCCAAGCTTTAAGTGCAGACAAATGTGAGTGCATCTTTGGCCAGGTCTACACTACAGAGTTTTGCTGGCATAACTATGTTGGTTAGGAGTGGGTGTGGGGGAATTAAAAATTTTATTAAAGCTAATGTTAAAAAAATTATATAGTACACAGGTTAAGAAAGGAGTGTCTGTACATCTGGGTATAGTGCTTAGATTATCCATAGATACAAATTTTGTTTTAAAAGTCATAAGATACATATAATGCATAATCAGCAATAACCCAAACTTAGATAAATAAATTTAACAATACAGTTTAGATATTAGCATCCAAGTAGGCCGGTACATTACTCATGGTAAGTTATACAGAGAGTTGGTTGTGGAAAGCAAATATAGCAATGAGTGAAGATTGTCCCTCAGTAATTGAGAATTTAGGGTAGGGTGTCCATTTAAAAAATACAATCCATGAGGAAAGTATTTCAGATACTTTCCTGACTGTGCTTCTCATTGGCACTCCAGCTCATCTCTCCCAGTATTGCCAATGTCCGGTGATGTGTTCTATGTAGATGTCCCTTGACCACCTGATGGCCATGAGTTGCCACATCAGCCGAGCGTAGCGCTGACCAATTCCGCATTCTCTCAACACCCAGTTGTTACCGGGGTCCCATGAGCCCAGAGCTCCAACGATCAGTGCGTGTGTCTGAACCTGGTAACCCTTGGCTCTCAAGGTTTTGGACAGAGGGGGCATATTTCTCCACCTTTCGAGCTCGGGGGTCACGGAAGGCCGGGGTCCTGTTCCCTAAAGGCACTGTGACATCCACTATCATGATCTTCTTCTGGTCCGCGTTGGTGATGACCATGTCCGGTCGCAGTTGACTGTCCATTCCAGGGATGGCACAGCTCACAGCCACTTTCCCTACGGGTGGCGGGATGCCTCTGACTAGCTGATCTTGGATGGCATTATGTCGCAGCTGCCAGGCTCTGGAATGGGGCTTGCAGCTACACAAGACGTGGAGTACTGTCTCATTGGCATAGCTACACTTCCTGCATCACTTGTCCTGATTCCCGTGGCCGACAGCACTGTTCAGTGGAACGCAGTTGAGCCGGGTCCTGTAGATGAACCTCCAGTCGGCAAATCAGGTGAAGCTGCCCCTGGTGAGGAAGTGGTTGCTGGCGTCCCAGTTGCACGTCACCACGAATGCCTTGGAATCATAGAATATCAGGGTTGGAAGGGATCTCAGGAGGTCACCTAGTCCAACACCTCCCCCTCGCCCCCCCCCCAGCTCAAAGCAGGACCAATCCCCAACTAAATCATCCCAGCCAGGGCTTTGTCAAGCCTGACCTTAAAAACCTCGAAGGAAGGAGATTCCACCACCTCCCTAGGTGACCCATTCCAGAGCTTCACCACCCTCCTAGTGAAAAAGTTTTTCCTAATATCCAACCTAAACCTCCCACACTGCAACTTGAGACCATTACTCCTTGTTCTGTCATCTGGTACCACTGAGAACAGTCTAGATCCATCCTCTTTGGAACCCCCTTTCAGGTAGTTGAAAGCAGCTATCAAATCCCCCCTCATTCTTCTCTTCTGCAGACAAAACAATCCCAGTTCCCTCAGCCTCTCCTCATAAGTCATGTGCTCCAACCCCCTAATCATTTTTGTTGCCCTCTGAACACAGTACTCCAGATGAGGCCTCACCAATGTTGAATAGAGGGGAATGATCACGTCCCTCGATCTGCTGGCAATGCCCCTACTTATACAGCCCAAAATTCCGTTAGCCTTCTTGGCAACAAGGGCACACTGTCGACTCATATCCAGCTTCTCGTCCACTGTAACCCCGAGGTCCTTTTCTACAGAACTGCTGCCTAGCCATTCGGCCCCTAGTCTGTAGCAGTGCATGGGATTCTTCCGTCCTAAGTGCAGGACTCTGCACTTGTCCTTGTTGAACCTCATCAGATTTCTTTTGGCCCAATCCTCTAATTCAGTGGTCCACAACGCGGTGCCTGTGGGCACCATGGCGCCCGCCAGGGCATCTATGTGCGCCCGCATACTGGCTGGAAGACTAGCATCCGCCGAAATGCCGCCGAGAAGCGGCAATGTCAAGAGGCATCGCCGCCAAAATGCCGCCGAGAAGCAGTGTCATTAAAAGGCATTTTTGGCGGCATTTCAGCGGCGATGCCTCTTGATGACACTGCTTCTCGGAGGCATTTCGGCAGCAGCGCCTCTTGACGTTGCCGCTTCTCAGCGGCATTTCGGCGGATGCTTGTCCGCCAGCCACAGTCCTCAGTGGCTCGTCGTCCGGCGCCTGCCAAATGGAAAAGACGGGGACCACTGCTCTAATTTGTCTAGGTCTCTCTGTATCCTATCCCTACCCTCCAGCGTATCTACCACTCCTCCCAGTTTAGTGTCATCTGCAAACTTGCTGAGGGTGCAATCCACGCCATCCTCCAGATCATTAATGAAGATATTGAACAAAACCAGTCCCAGGGCCGACCTTTGGGGCACTCCGCTTGATACCGGCTGCCAACTAGACATGGAGCCATTGATCACTACCCGTTGAGCCTGACGATTTAGCCAGCTTTCTATCCACCTTATAGTCCATTCATCCAGCCCATACTTCTTTAACTTGCCGGCAAGAATAAATCAAAAGCTTTGCTAAAGTCAAGGTATAACACATCCACTGCTTTCCCCTCATCCAAAGACCCAGTTATCTCGTCATAGAAGGCAATTAGGTTAGTCAGGCATGACTTGCCCTTGGTGAATCCATGCTGACTGTTCCTGATCACTTTCCTCTCCTCTAAGTGCTTCAGAATTGATTCCTTGAGGACCTGCTCCATGATTTTTCCAGGGACTGAGGTGAGGCTGACTGGCCTATAGTTCCCCGGATCCTCCTCCTTCCTTTTTTTTTAAAAGATGGGCACTACATTAGCCTTTTTCCAGTCATCCGGGACCTCCCATGATCGCCATGAATTTTCAAAGCCTTTTTCAAAGGTTTGGCTTATGTTTCAGGTTTTCCACGTATTGGCTGCAGATGGGATCCTTCAGGGTCCTCTCCAGCGTGGTTCTAGCTTTCGGAGTGAGGATTGCGTGCTCTGCATTCTTCACCTGTGGCACAAGGACTCCCAGCTCCTGGCATTCCTTGCACCACGTCCAGCAGCAGTGGATACGCTTCTCCAGTTGTCGCATAGCATTGTGGGCACGAGTCCAGAGCGAAGCAAAGTCTCCCCGGACTCTTCCAAATTTGCCTTCCAATGAGCTGCTCAGGTAGGTGGCGACATCTTGATTGAAGGGGGTCCTGACGATTCGCTTCTTGATGACATCCAGCATGGCACTTTTTGCAATGTTCCTCACCAAGACGTCCGGGCACATCAGAAGTGATCACTGCAATGTCGCACAGATCACCATACCAGGAACGTTGGCACTGCCCTGCCTGTGCGAGATGTACACCAGTTCATTGCTGGCTCTCTGGGGAAGAAACATCCACTTCTTCACTAGCTGCCTGGTGATGCTGTCTGCCTTGTTCAGAGGTACCTTCACCACAGCAGATTCCCTGAGGACGAATGAGATACAGGGGATCAGGAAGGTGTTCAAGGCGTTGATCTTCTGCCATGGTGCCAGTAGGGAGGAGTTGATCCTGGCCACATCTCATAGGATCTCCGCAATAGTATCCTCAGGTGTCTGCTGGATATGGAAACCCGTGGGCATGCCGAGATGTTGGTATGCTTGCCCATCCTTGAGGAAGATCATAGGTTCATCCTCGATCTGAAAAGGCATCATCTGGACCATTCTGCATTCTACTGCCATCGATATGCAGGGTTGCACACTTCCTAGCATTGAAGCGGAGTCCCATCGAGTTGACAGCCTGGCTGGTGATGTTGAGCATTTGTTGGAGACACTCCAGGTTGTCTGCGATCAGGACCAGATTGTCTGCGTAGGCCAGGATATTCACGCTGTTGCCATACAGGTCGAAACTGGCTAAACTGCTGGAGATGGCTCGAATGAGCAGCTGCATGGCTAAGTTGAAAACGATGGGGCTGATGGGACAACCTTGCTTCACGACACTATGGATAGGAATTTCAGATGTCTCTCCTTCCGTGGAGCGGGTGGTGGTGGTGCAGCCTTCAGAAAGTTCTCAGATCAGCTGGAGAAAGTTTTCAGGCATCCCGAACTCTTGCAGCATGGCAAAAATGTGCTGGTGAGGCATCAATCCAAAAGCATTAGCCAGGTCAAGCCACACTATGGCACATTTCTTCCGTGCCCTCCTGGCTGTGTGGATGAGAGTCTGAAGGACAAAGTTGTGTTCGTAACAACCTTCGCACAACATGAAGCCTTTCTGGATGGAGCTGATGTCTCCTCCATTCACAGACCAGTCTATGATCCTAGCCACGAGGCAGCTGGCATACAGTTTGTACATGGTGGAATAGAGAGAGATGGGTCTCCAGTTGCTGGGCTCGTCTCACTCACCTTTCTTGTAAACAAGCAACATCATAGATTTCTCCCAGAAGCTTGGGGTATGGCAGAATTGGGGTCTCGTTTTTTCAGGATGTTATAGCGAATGCCATCTTTTCCAGGGGCTGTGGTTTTGGTCTTTGTAAGTCTGGTCATTACTTCCTGTGATGTGAAGTCTTGTTCCAGGTCCCCTGCACAGTCAATGAGGGGTAGAGGATGAAGGCACCCTGGACGCTGCATGTCGTTCTGAGCTAAGCGGTCGAACACACCCTTCAAGTACAAGAATAGTCTCTCCGACAGAACTAATCAGACTTGTAAACAACATAGCTATTCTGGCAAAAAGCCCCCTAGAGAGACACGTCTTATACTGGCAAAAAGCCATTATAAGATGCATCTCCACTAGGGGGCTTTGCTGGTACAGCTATACCAGCAGAACTAATGTAGTAAAGATAAGCCCTTTAATTCTTTCTATGGGGAGTTTCATCCTGGGTGCTTATTCATCAACAGCCCTCAATGTGCAAGTTATCACCACCTTTCACCATCGCACACAAAATAACTTGTCAAAGGTAATTTACTAGAACATTTAACAATTGGTCCCAAAGAAACACCATCTCACTTCAGTGCAGGATCAACAGGCTCTAGGGATCTCTCAGGACTCAATCTAGAATATGTATGATCATCAGTTCATGCACTTGTTCTTTAAAGTGTGGGGTTCATCAGATGGACCCACAAATTATTTATCTGCACCCTCAAGCAGGTAATCTCATTTAACCAGATTGTATGGTGTACTCTGTTCAGTTGTGTGTGTGTGTGTATATATATGAACACGTGTATACATACCAAATTGTAACAGCTGAATAACATAATCGGTCTTCTCTACAGAGATCAGTTTGGGAACCTCTAGTTTAAATTTAAGAGTCCCACAGTTATTGAATGGGGTTGCAAAAAGCCACAAAACAGTCACGACATGGTCTCCAAATGTTGCATTGTAATAAATGTATCCACACAAGGCTGCTATATTGTGGTACATCTTCATTTTTTGATGCAATATTACAATGCAATGCCAAAGAACAGCACCATTGTTTTGTGATTTTCGGAGACTCCATCCAATTGCATCTCTCCCTCCTAGGTTACTTCTGGGAGTACATTACAGCAGAACACCAGCTCGGCTATAGTGAAGGTTAAGACCGGCTTCCTGTTTAAAACTAGATTCTAAGTGCTCTAAAATCTGCAGAGATAGTAAGTTATACTGACCTAAGTGCCAGTATAGATAGTTTCTCCCACCAACATAGCTACCACCTCTCACGGAGGCAGGGGTTATTAAGCTGTCAGAAGAGTTCTCTCCTGTCAGCATAGAGCATCTTCACCAAAAGCACTACAGCAGTGTAGCTGTGCCACTGAAAATGATGTAGTTCTCACTACTATGTCTACGCTACAACTATCTAAACAATCATTATCTACTAACACTTCTCTTCTGTTCCAAAAAAAAAGAAAAAAAGGGGGTGGGGGGCAGAGAGGGGCAAATTAAATGGTAAAAAAAAAATAATAATAATAATTAAACAACCAAAACACTTTGTTAATGCAGAGATAAGGTTGCCGGAGATAACTCATGCCCTCCCAGAACGTGAATCCAGTCAAGCTCTAACTTCTGAAAACCCAGCACACACAGAGTTAAGGTAAATGCCCATGTAACCTTAACTCTGTCCTCTGCGCAGCATACCACCTAAACCTAGACTTTCCCCTACCTGTGAATTTAATGATAGACTGCTCTCATCTCCCACCTCATTACTAGCAATACCCATAGCAAGCAGGCGGCAGTGCCCTGCTACTGACACCACCTACGCAATTCTGTATCAAAATGATGCGGACTAGAGCCTCAGGTACACATGAGCCTCTTTCCTTTGATAATACACTGTGGAAAGAGGGAGGGGCTCAGACCCAGATCTTCTGATATCAGAGACCAAACTGTCCCACCTACCTCCTCCACCATTCAGTACAGCTATGGCTACGACTAACACAGTAATTCCCAGTAGCTATTGCCAGCTCCAGCGTGGGGCACAGTTAAGGTTATGTGGCATTTACCCCAACACTGTATTTCCTGGTTTTCAGGAGTTTTGCCAAACTTAATGTTCTGGAAGGGCACAAGCGGTTACCAGCAACCTTACCTCGGTGTTAACAAAGTTTTTACCATTTAATCAAGGAAGGAGCTGTTCCTCCTCGTTCTTTCTTCACCTTGGAGCAAGGAGCAGTTCTGGTTCTCCTTCCTGAATGCTCAGAGGGAATTGGATGGGGAGGGAAGAAGATGGGATCCCAGTGACAGGGTGGATCACATTAACAACAGATAGGTGGGTCCCACACCACCACTCAGCATCCTTCTGGTATCTTGCAAGGGTAATATAGCATGGGAGCAGTCCTGTGATCAACTCTCTGTTCACTATGTCTCCGATCAGGTGCAGCTCCAGTCGGACCAATGGACCCCATGCAACCTACATATCACTCAAAAGCTGTAGCCTGAGTACCACCGGTTTTACAAGATAAACAGTTACTGTATAACTCTTCGTGAAATAAAAGGGTTCCATAGTATCAACAACATTAACATTTAGTGATTGTGGTCCTGATTCGGTAAAGTGACTAGAGCACATGGTTAAGTGCATTGCTGAATCAGGACCTGACTCTGCAACTTCTGTTTAATATGCAATAGTGTTTTCTCCATGTAAAGCTAATCTACCTTAAACAAAGTCCATGCTATTGATGAACAAAATAAAGAGTGCACATACGATATTTAATAAACCAACATGTTTTACGTGTGCTACAAGATTCTTAAATGTTTATTAAGACAGCCAAGTTACCTTGTTATAAGAATTTACTTGCAACATATTTTCACTTACCTAAGAACAGCAATCTCTTGAACTGTAATAGCTCTTTTATCTTTGGTCCCCATGTAGGAAAATATATTTGGCTTAACTCTTAAAAAACACAAAAACAGTTATGAAAATTTTAGATTTTATACTGAAGGAAAGTTATCATATAATTTTGTTAGCAAATACGGTAGAATCTCAGAGTCACGAACACTCGGGAATGGAGGTTGTTCATAACTCTGAAATGTTTGTAACTCTGAACAAAACGTTAAGGTTGTTCTTTCAAAAGTTTACAACTTAACATTGACTTAATACAGCTTTGCTGCTGCTTTTAACCATCTTAATTTAAATTAAACAAGCACAGAAACAGTTTCCTTACCTTGTCAAATCTTTTCTTAAACTTTCCCTTTATTTTTTTTTTTTTTGTCGTTTACATTTAACACAGTACTGTACAGTATTTGGGGGATGTGGGTGTGGGTCTGCCTGCTGCCTGATTGACCTGTCAGTTTGAAACTCTAGTGTTCGTAACTGTAAGATTCTACTTTACTGCCTATACGCAAGTGGACTCCTTTATGACTGTTATTGTCACTTTTACTTTGAATAATTTTGGGGGGGGGGGGGTGTATAAAGTAAAAAAAATTCAATGGAATAATGCACAACAATCAATCACTATTTAAAAAAACCCACAGTGCATGCCTATTTTTCTGTGTGAAATTCAAATAGTGCATTTATCTCTATGTGCAGCTATCTGTATACTGAACACATACTCATGTAAGCATGTAGTCGGTGCACTTCAATAGTGTTCCGTTTCCGTAACTGTTTCTTTCCCTCTCAACATCATCATTTTCCTTTGCACTCCATGCAGAATAAGAGAAATGCTGCTGTCAGTAGATTCCCTGCTATCCCACTTGTGCGTAACAGGTGGTAGCACTATTGCCATTACATGCATATTCTCTATCAAGCTCTGCATGAACCGCTAGAGTAGTATGTTCCCAGGCATCCTGTTTTTCAAATACAAGTACCACCTTCACCACAGTGGTACTGATTTCTCAGAGCCAAACATTCATAAACTTAGATTGTGAACTCACACTTATAAAACAACTAGTGAATAGTATCACTGATGGGGGTGGGAGGACAAAAAACACAAAGACTTGCTTGGCTACAAAGAAAGGCAGAAAGCCAAGGCTTATGTGACTGGCGAATCCCTCACAGCAAGCAAAGGGAGACTGGTCACCACCTACCTTTCAGAGAAAAAGGAGTTACAATGATTAGGACAGGACAAAGAAAGGAAGATCAGTTACAGCTTGTCTACACATGGAGCTATTGTGTTTTAAAGTTTACACCCTACCTTAATCTGAACTAACTGCACCAAATGCAGTGGCTATAAGAACTGATTTGCATATGAATGACCACAACAATATTTTTAAGTACATCCAATGTATGTTTGGACAACTGCACATTTAAAATCCTTAAAGTAAAAGATATGCTGCATGGCCTGGTCTTCACTGGGGCTTGGTCTACACTAAAAAGTTAGGTAGACCCAGCTACATCACTCAGGAGTGTGAAAAATAGTTAAGCCGATCTAACCCTGGCGTGGACAGTGCTAAATCAACCGAAGAATTGTTCCCTCGACCTAGCTACTGCCGCTCAGGAAGGTGGATTACCTACACCAATGGGAGAACCTCTCCCATTGGGCTAGGTAGCGTCTACACTCAAGTGCCACAGCAGTGCAGCTGCAGCACTGCAACTGGGCCGCTGTACTGTTTCAAGTATAAACAAGTGCTGAGAATAAAAGTGCATACTTAACTTCAGTTAAGAATACACCAACTCAAGGTGAAATCCTAGTGAATACAAGACAGTTTGTAGACTTCACACAAGTTAGGAGGTCAAACACACCTTTCCCTCAGTGAAGACCAGGCCTGAAAGCATGCCTGAAAGTATGCCATTTTTGATTATTTAGAACTATTTTCTTAACATAGAGAAGCATTTCAAATTTGACCTTCTAAAACAAAAATATTTTGCAGTTACTAAATATATTGTGATAATACATTTCCTGTGTGGTTTTGGCATAAGGATTTTAAAGCAGAATGTTTACATTAAATATTTAGTTGTTTTTATTGTGTCTGAAAGCAACCAAGTAATATTCTTACCTTAAAAATTTTGATAGTACATTAATAGCATCCATTGTATCCTTGTTTTCCTTGTATAATACAAAGTGGCAGTAGCTTCCCCTAGATTTTGGCCATGAATGTTTTCTTGGATCTTTAAAACAAAGAGTTAAGACATACAAAAGGACAATTTGTAAACTATGTTATCAGTTGTTATTCTCTTTTGCAAACAGGGTTCATTTACTTGCCACAGTAGTTTCCATTTTCAAACAAACATGTGACTCTCAATGACTTCAATTAGCTTCCATCTGCTTCTTTCTTAAGAAAATAAAAGTACTGAATGGAAAAAGTTGGTCCAGTAAAAGATTACCTCACCCACCTTTTTTCTCTGGCAGTTATGAAGTATGAAAAAATGCACTTTCTGTAGATCCACTGTGGTGTAAATTTATACTGCAATAAAAGATTTTAGCCATGTGACTTACACAAACATTACCAGGAGTTGCATGACAAAAGAAAGTGTCCTCCTGTTGGAATATTTTCCCAGTGGTTTATTTGTTGCCACAGCCCCAATCTCATTCAGACTGAAGTAAATCCAAGTTTTACCCGTGACTTCACTTTGAACAACATCCAGCATTTTGGGTTTGATGCAATGCTTGCTGAACCAAATGGGAAGACTCCACTGGTCATTGGATCAAGCAAGCCCTTTATATTCTTCACAAAAAAGCAAACTATGTTATTTTAAGGATTGCATTAATAATGTATTATTTATTTCTACAGCATTGTGCATGCAACACTAGAGCTTGGGTTATAACATATATACATTTTAAGGGCTTTATAATTGGTAAGAATTCACTTTGAGATGAAGTTTGGTAACAAAGTCTCACAAGGGAGTTAAATTTGGGACAATTTTCTAAATTAATGAATAAGTCAAGCTCACCTTGGGTATTTTCAAGTTATGTAATGTGTCTCTAGTCTAAAATATGGTTCATTATATTGTTTAATCACTTTTGGTTTCATAGAAAGGGAAACAAGACTGTCAAAATATTAAAAAGTCATTACTGCACAGTAACATTTTCGAAGATAAATATGCATTGCATAATTATCTATCATTGTAGGCCCAATCCTCCTCCTAGAGAGGCCAACAAGAGTATGGCAATTGACTTCAGTGGGAGTAGGAACAGACCCTTTGAGGTTGTTTTTTTAATAAAGGCACATAAGGAAAATTAAATACTAAAAACTAACAGCTTGTCTAAATGAGAAAGTTTTACACATATAAAACCACCATGTGGACACTCTCGTATAAAAGTGTCTTTTTCATTTGATCTTAAACCCCTTCCCAGGCAACAAAAGCTAAATTAAAAAAGTACTCTTATTCCAGTATAAGGGTGTCCACATGTGGGGAGGAAGATAATAAATAATAATAATAATAATAATAATCTTTGTTTAAATTAACATTTTAGGTTATACTGAAAAATACTTATCTCCTGTAGGGAAGGCCTCAGTTTAAAATATGGATTTTTTTGATAAAAAATTACTAAAGCCAGAAAGAAGAGTTGGTGTTTCTTTTTAAGGAAGCAATATCATCAGCCCTAACTCCTCACTGAAAAATAACTCCTCATATGGAGTACTACAATATTCAGAGAGAACAAGCAGAGTTGTCTCTATCTCCCTTGGGAAAAAAAAATACCAGGAACATTTGTATGCAAACCATGGACTGTACTGGCCATCAATGTTTAAGCGAAGTCTCCACTGAAACCATAATATTAACGATATGGTCCACAGTCTTTTTGTTAGGAGTTCACTGGCTCCTACTTATTCTCCTTCTGAAGTCATCCATCATCTGTGATCTCAATTTACTCTTGTACAAATTATAACTTTAAAGTAGCAAATTAGGTTTAAAGAACAAAGCTTGCACAAAAATTTCTGTCATTAAAATAGGGCAAGGGGAAAAAACAAATAAAGTGATTCACAGGGAGAATCATTTCCAAGTTGAAAGTTTCTTCACAATGCATCGATTGCTCAATTTTACACTTTCATTTTGAAAGAAATCCAAAACACCAGCTCTGATCAAAACCAAAGTAAGACAACCCAGGAACCTAGGCACACACCATGCCATCTGCTACTACAACCCCATGCCCGTGCCATGGTCCCATCCATCCCACTTGGAGGGGTGGTGGCTGGAGTCCCTCTTTCCCCTGCCAGAGAAGCAGGGATGGTACCAGAGCCCACAATACTTACCCCCACAGCCAGTGTGTCTCTACTTTGATAGGTGGGTGGAGCTGCCTCCACTCTCTTTCTCCTGCTACACATACAGTCCTCTGCTGGGGTGGTGTTGTCACAGCCTCCCAGATCAATGGGTCTTGGAGTCAACGCCCCATTGAGATGAATAAGACAATTCATACCTCTCAGAGGTATTGCTTCAGGCTATCTGCACATTCAGGCAGACATTGCTGCATCACTTATTCTTGATTTATGTTTTCAAGCTTTTTATTGCAACCACAAGGGCTAAAACCCATGAATCTTAGATCCTGATGTAAAACTCACATGACTCTGGGAATTGGGATTCTAAACATAGAACTAGGAAGTGAAATCCTGCCTTACTGACGCCAAGGGGAGTTTCACCATTGATTTCAATGAGGCCAGGATCTCACCCATCATCCCTATGCCTTAATCCAGCCCTGGTCCTGACCTTGCAAGCCATTCCATGTGGGTGGACTACTGGGTCCACACCAACTGACTTGCAAGACAGAAGCCTATAACTGCATGTGTGAAGGGTGCAGCGCCAGCCTCGTCACTTTCTGTCAAAACTTAACGTTGCTTATACATAGCTTTTATATTTAATTCTTGTTAGTTTGGCCAATGCCTTCACTATTTAGTGTGTCTGAATGGTTGGCATTTCATTTTACCACCATGAAATACCAACATATCTTACCTGTTGCAGTTCTGACCTCTGTCCCAATGTATAGCATAAAGAGCACAAAAGAGCAGTGTTTAATTTTTAGACTATTGAAGGGTTTTAGAGGTGAACATGCAGGTTTATGGTTATGATTGTTTATGCTGTAGACTTCTATAGCATCCAACAATTATGTGGTTGGTGACAGTGATTTAGATGGTTATGCGATGGAATCGTGCAGAGGCAAACAGTAAATATACGGAAAGTTTCAATCAGAGGTACAACAAACTTCACCATGAGGTAACAAGTCCATGCCTGAAGTCCTCTAAATACCACACATACAAAAGCACTTGCAATTTAGTGAGTTAGAAAACATTCTTGTAACCCTTATCCACACAAGCATACCTCATCATGTTTCTCATGTAAGAATAGATTATTAAATATTTCAAGTGTTTCTTGCCCACTGACCACATTCAGGATTAAGTCCCCCATGTGTTAGTCACTGCACATATGCAAGATTTAGATATAGTCCATGTCCCAAAGAGCCTATAGTCCAGTATCCCCATTCTGCAAGCATTTATGCATGTTGAGTAATATTTTGCACATGGGTAGTCACTGAACTTACATATGTAAGTATGTTTGCGGGATCAGGGCCTAAGAAACTAAGTTTAATACACATTAAGTCCTACTGCATCGTATGAAGTTATCCAGAAAAGATTTTTCCTCTAAAGAAATACTTTTTTTTTTAAATGGACGCCAGTTAAAATCTACCAATCCTATTTGGAAGGTACCTTTTAGTTATACTGGTTCAACTTAATACATGTACCTTGTTGTAACAACGGTTAAGGAACATAAACATCAGCAGGGCAAACTGAGGAAGACCATTATAACCCAAAGGAGAACAAGATTTGTTTGGAGATTACTTTTTGTACTTCTAAGTATGCATACTCCATGCACAAAGCATGCAACCATAGGATTAACTTGACACAGTTAATGTGATAAACATACACATGTAATAATAATTTATTCCAAGTTTTTGATACTTTAAATACTGTACCACATAGCAACAGACATTTACATTTGCTTAAGAAAAAGTTAAAATAAAATATAATTTTATCTAAAATAAATATGTAGTCCCTATCTAATTTGCATTACAAAATTTTTGAGCCCATCTACTGGCAATGAGATATATTTTATCTTAAACCAGTTCCTAACGGACTTCAGGTAAACTGAAATAAGCCTAATTTAAACCAAAATAAGAGCATCTATACAGCATATCACACTAATTTTAACTAAATCAGTTTATAAAAGCCTCACACCTTGAGTTAAACTGGTGAAATTCTGTGTTTAGGCAAAGCTTTAGATTTAAAATCAATTTGCCAATGTGTCAAAAGCGTCAGATAATAGGCAACAATGTTTTACATATTTGTATACCAATACTGATGTGCCCCAAAATAATTAGACTACCAAAATACTTTGGAACATATTAAGTTATTTACCTTGATACTACCAAGTCCATCATTATTCTTGCTACACAAAAGCAATTCCTATAACTGATGATGGATACAGACAGTTTTCTGCTTATAACTTTAATTTTGGCAAAGCATAGCATTGCCATTAACTGGAAAGCAGAAGCAGGTTCAGCTATTTTAAAAAGATCCTATCTTTGAGAAGAGTTGCTATTGGAAATATATTCATATATTATTTATATAAAAATGTAATTCTGAAAGGTAGTAAACAGATTGGGATAAATTCTGACCCCACTGAAATCAAAGGGGGTTGCCACTGACTCTAGTGAGGCCAGGATTTCACCCACTGAATTTATTATTATTTGTATTACGGTAGTCACAGACCAGGACCCCACTGTGCTAAGCATTGTATAAACCCAGAGGAAATTTGGAATTCCTAAATTGTATGATTGTGACAACTTAATTTGGATCCAATTAGGTTCACATGGTCTACATGTGACTACAGTAACTATACAATAAAAGAAAACAAAACACACACTCCTATGTTGTCCATTTGGCACTCAGTGAGAATCACAGAAATGTAGGCTGGAAGAGCCAGCCCTCTGTGCTGAGGCAGGACCAACCTAGACCATCCCGGACAGGTGTTTGTCCAACCCGTTCTTAAAAACATCCAATACTGGGGATTCCACAACCTACTTTGGAAGCCTGTTCTAGAGCTTAACTACCCTTATACTTAGAATTTTACCCTAATATCTAACCCAGGGGTAGGCAACCTATGGCACAGGTGCCGAAGGCGACACGCAAGCTGATTTTCAGTGGCACTCACATTGCCTGGGTCCTGGCCACTGGTCAGGGGGGCTCTGCATTTTATTTAATTTTAAATGAAGCTTCTTAAAGATTTTAAAAACCTTATTTACTTCACATACAACAATAGTTTAGTTATATATTATAGACTTATAGAAAGAGACCTTCTAAGAACGTTAAAATGTATTACTGGCACGCGAGACCTTCAATTAGAGTGAATGAATGAAGACTCGGCACACCACTTCTGAAAGGTTGCCGACCTCTGATCTAACCTAAGTCTCCCTTGCTGCAGATTAAGCCTATTACCGTATATACTCGTTCATTAGCCCGTTCGTTTATAAGCCAACCCCCCAAAATGGAGAGGTAAAAATAGCAAAAATTGTATGACCCTTTCAGAAGCCGACCATATATTTCAGGGGTTGGAAAACTTTGGCACCCGGCCTGTTGGCTGGGAACGGCGAACCGCGGCCACAGGGAGCTGAGGGGCTCCATGCCTGCAGACGCTCCAGGTAAACAAAACGACAATGTATTAGATAGTCAATTAAATGATTCCATAGAGCAAGGGTCGGCAACCTTTCAGAAGTGGGGTGCCAAGTCTTCATTTATTCGTGGTAATTTAAGGTTTTGCGTGCCAGTAATACATTTTACATTTACAGGGGCCGGTGGTTGGGACCCCAGGCCGGCAGTGGGCTGAGCCGCTCAGCCCACTGCCGGCCTGGGGTTCCATCCATCCAGGCCAGCAGCGGGCTGAGCAGGGCCGGAGGCAGGGACACCAGGCTGGCAGCAGCGTGCCACAGTAAATCAGCTCGCATGCCGCCTTTGGCACGCGTGCCACAGATTGCCGACCCCTGCCACAGAGTTTAAAATCATCAAATTTTGGTGTAGACCCGTTTATAAGCCAACCCCCGCTCTTTGATGCATCACTTTTTTACCAAAAATATTCGGCTTATGAATGAGTATATACAGTACTTTTTGTCCTACCTTTAGTGGACATGGAAAACAATCAATCAATCACCCTTTATAATAGTCCTTAACATATTTGAAAACTGTTATAGTCCATCCCCCCGTTCCCCCCCACACACACGTCTTCTTCAGGTACTAATACCTCTCACTTACTATAAACCCAGTAAAACAACTTTACATTTGCTACTCAATTTACTTGATTAGTGGTTCGAAGAAAAAAAAACAAACAAAAAAACCCACACTAATATCTTTTAGCATACCCAACAGGTAAGCCTCATGCCCTGTGCCATTTAGAAGTAACATACTGGATGAATCGGTACAGAGGTATGCAACAGCCTCCAAATCCAAATTATAACATACTCCCTTGTCTGAAGTATTACATAATTTTAGTTAAACATTTTGTTTTTAAATTGTAGTTCAACTTTGCAATATGAAATGATGGTGACAGTAACAAACTCACTTGCCAGCGCTTTCTTTCCAGCAGCATGGTAAGCAACGATGTATTTTTTCCCATCTCGGTCCTCTGTTTTCGTCTCTAATCCAGGAAACAAGGATTTCACAGCGTGGTGAATAATAGTTCTTTTTTCTTTAGTGTCTTCAATAACCTACATTTAACAAAGAAAATTGTCTCACAAAAATGGTCCTTTTTTTGGTCTTGTGTACATATCTTTTTGTTTGTTTTTAAACACAAAAACAAATAATTTTTCTGTTCAAAAACCAACCTTAAGAAAACATTGTCTGACTATGCTTTAAAGGACACATTCTACTTGCTATAATTAATTCATAAAGAGATATATACATAACTCCACTACAAACCTTGAATCTGATGTTTCAAAAATAAAAACCACAATGACATTTTTTAATTTACCGGTTTAATTCTTAGCCAAATTTCACTGCCTGAATGGTGAGTATATCCAAACTGTGTGTCTTTAGTGCACATCTGTATAGAAGCTATACAACTAGATGAGAAGAAATTTTTTTTTAATGTAGGAACGCTTATTAATCCTAAACCAAATTTTTGCCCCTAAATCAGCTCAGCAGTTATTCATATTTGTGTTATTTAAAAATAGCCACAAAACTCTTCTTCCTCTTGTACCTTTTTTCTTCTTATTGTGGAAGATCAAATTCACTGTCTTCTATTAAATCAGCACATGCTATCCTTGGAAACATTCTTTCATCAAAGTGCATGTTTGTTTAATCCCTTGTATATAATCATTCTATAAAATACTCATACACTGAAAACCCAAATACTGCATTAGCCCTAATCCTGCGAACACTTAGGCATGTGCTTAATTTTATGCAAGTGAATAGTCCCAGTGAAACCACGGTTAGTACTCACATGCATAGTTCAGTACACTTGTAAGTCTTTGCAGGATCAAGTCCTAAATTTACAAGTTTTCAGCATCACCTATTCTGATGTAAAGCTCAACAAACCACTTGTATACCTAGCATTTAGTTTTCATGCACACACCCATCTCCTTCCCCAAAAAGGATATGTTAACCAAGTCCTTTGTATCGTTTTACCATTTTACCTCTATGGCAACACTGGTTTCTTTGTTCTTAAAAAGTTGGAGCTCTTCTAAATGCTGCTTGTCTTCATTTGACAAAACTGTAAATATTTCTTCTGAAGGATCCTAATATATATATATAAAATAACAGTAACTCTCACACAGTCAGAATAAGTTTTCATTAGTGATTTAATTTAAAAAAAAAAAAAAAATCTTCTAGCCATTTCTGAAAGCTACTCAGAATTTACCTCATCATCCACTGGAACAGAAAAGTCATCTAAATGGCTTATGCGCCCATCTTTTCCTATTTCATGAACGACAAAGTCTGAGTATCTAACAGAAAGAAACACAAAGGGTTAAAAAACAGACAGGGAAGACTAAAGGCTTCTGTGAACAGAATGCTATTTTCTGCTATTTTCCAATAGACTTTATTCAGTTTCTAGATTAAAATTTCAGCCATCTACTAAAAGGCTTTCTCCCCTCCACAGAAAATTACCCAAAAGACACACTAGATACTTTCCAGAATCATCTTCAATCGTCACTTGAAAACTCAATATGAAAATTATACCTATTTTTCCCCTCCATAGTAGAAGCACAAATATTGGTTTGTTACTGTAGAGTTATTCATGAATATTAAAGTCACTAGCATTTAAAAAGAATCATAGAAATGTAGGACTGGAAGGGACCTCAATAGATCACACAGTCCAGTCCCCTACACTGAGAAAGGACTAAGTGCAGTAACTCCTCACTTCACGTTGTAGTTATGTTCCTGAAAAATGCTACTTTAAGCAAAACGATGTTAAGCGAATCCAATTTCCCCATAAGAATTAATGTAAATGGGGGGGTTAGGTTCCAGGGAAATTTTTTTCACAAGACAAAAGACTATATATACAGTGTGTGTGTGTGTGTGTGTGTGTGTGTGTGTGTGTGTGTGTGTGTGTGTGTATATATATATATACACACACACACACACACACACACACACACACACACTATAAGTTTTAAACAAACAATTTAATACTGTACACAGCAATGATGACTGTGAAGCTTGGTTGAGGTGGTGAAGTCAGAGGGTGGGCTATTTCCCAGGGAATGCCTTACCGCTAAATGATGAACTAGCACTCAGCTGAGCCCTCAAGGGTTAACACATTGTTGTTAATGTAGCCTCACACTCTACAAGGCAGCATAAATGGAGGGAGGGGAGACAGCATGGCAGAGAGACACACCTTGTGTGAGAGAGAGAGAGAGAGAGAGAGAGAGCGCGCAATGCGCATTGCCCCTTTAAGTACACTGACCACACTTGAAGTACATTGCCTTTTTAAGTAGATCAGCAAGTTGAGACAGCAGCTGCTGCGAGCAAACTCCCTCTGTCCTGAGCCCTGTTGTGTCCATCCCGTTCCCCCTCCCCCACTCTATGGAGATGGGGAAAGAGGGGGCAGGAGCAGGGGGAGGAGGACACCCTGACATTAGCCCCACTCACCACTCCTCCCCCCGCCCCCTCCGCACAGCAAGCAGGAGGCTCCTGGGAGCAGTTCCAAGGCAGAGGGCAGGAGCAACACATGGCAGTGCAGGGAGGGACAGCTGAACTGCCGGTAATTGATAGCCTGCTGGGTGACTGCAGCACAGGGAACTTAGGGGAATGGGGAGCTAATAGGGGGGCTGCCAGTCCACCCTGGTTCCAAGCCCCCACCAGCTAGCTCCAATGGGCTGCTCTTTCTAGCAGGCAGCTGCCAAACAACATTATAAGGGAGCATTGCACAACTTTAAACAAGCATGTTCTCTAATTGATCAGCAACGTAACAACAAAACAACATTAACCGGGACGACTTTAAGTGAGGAGTTACTGTATTATCGATAGACCATCCCTGACAGGGGTTTGTCTAACTTGTTCTTAAACACCTCCAATGACAGAAGTAATTTGTTCCAGTGCTTAAATACCCTTAGGAAGTTTTTCCTAATGTTGAACCTAAAGCTCCCTTGCTACAATTTAATCCCATTACTTCTTGTCTTGTCCTTTGGTTCAAAAAAGAACTAGATACGTTCATGGAGGATAGGTCCATCAATGGCTATTAGCCAGGACAGGCAGGGATGATGTTCTGTTTGCCAGAAGCTGGGAATGGACGACAGGGGATGGATCACTTGATTATCTGTTCATTCCCTCTGAAGCACCTGGCATTGGCCACTGTTGGAAGACAGAATACTGGGCTATATGGCCCTTTGGTCTGACTCGATATGACCATTATGTTCTTCTGTTCAGTGGTTAAGGAGAACAATTCAGCACCCTCCTTTTTGTAACAACATTTTACGAACTTGAAGACAGATATCATGTCCCCCACTCAAATCTTCAATTCTCCAAACTACACAAACCCAATTTTTTCCATCTTTCCTTACAGGTCATGTTTTCTAGACCTTTAATCATTTTTGTTATTCTCCGCTGTACTGTTTCCAATTTGTCCACATTTTTCCCACACAATACTCCCGGTGAGGCCTTATCTGTGTTGAGTAGAGTGGAAGAATTACTTACTTCTTGCTTACAATACCCCTGCTAATACACCCCAGAATGATGTTCACTTTTTTTTTTTTTTTTTTTTTTTGGGCAACAGTATTACACTGTTGACTCAATGTATTTAGTTACTTAGTTTGTGATCCACTGTAACCCCCAGGTCCTTTTCTGCAGTACTCTTTCCTAGGCAATCATTTCCCATTTTGTATTGGTGCAATTGATTATTCCTTCCTAAGTGTAGTACTTTAAATTTATCCTTATTGAATTTCATCCTATTTAATTCAGAACACTTCTCCACTTTATCAAGATCATTTTGAATTCTAATTCTGCCCTCCAAAGCGCTTGTAATCTCAGTATTATCTGGAAACTTTATAACTGTACTCTCTATCCCATTATCCAAATAATTTATGAAGAAATTGAATAGAACCAGACTTAAGACAAATCCCTATAGGACCCCACTTGACATGCCTTTCCAGCTTGATCGTGAACCACTGATAACTACTCTGAGTACAGTTTACCAGTCACTAGTGCACCCACCTTATAGTAGGTTCATCTACAAAGGTATCAGAGAAGAGAAAGAGTATATATAAATTAGGAAAGACAGGGAATGTAAAAAAAAGTTATTTGAAATTACAGGAACGGTGCAAGTGGACATTAAAAAAAAAAAAAAAAAAAAAAAAAGAGGGTGTGGGTCAATTCTTGAGCCTTCCTTTACAGATCACCATTTTAAACTATATCCTGACTTTCATCTATTTACCCAAGAATTTTTATAAACAACAGTAACGAGATAATTTGATCTCTATCTGTCATTCACACAAAGAAGCAAGCAGCCTCTCCCTACTTCCCAACAAAGGTAAGAGCAGATCACTGTTGTGAATCTTCATGCTACTGAGGCCTCCTTATTTAATCAAATATACTATAACATTTATTAGTGTAATAAGTAGCTAACTAGGCTCCTCACATAGATGAACAAAGTACTTTATATAATGTATTCTTTGAATTGGTTGATTACTTGCTAAGTTGCAGAGCTCAGAAATTTACTCTCTCACCTATAGTTGTTAATAAGAATTTCAAAGATTCTACTGTACTATTATTTCATGAATTAGTACATTAACTCTGTCACTTCAACCAACATTCTTCAGTGCTAGCAGTACATTATGGCTCAACTCATTCTTTTCCCAGGGAGAATGAGTCAGATTTCTGTTCACAGCTCTGTGGGTGGAAATACAGAGAACTCCACTGAAGTAAGAGTTCTTCTGGATATTCACTATGGTAGCAAAGCAGATTCTGATCCAGTCTTTTAAAAAAGAAAAAAAAAAAAAAAGAAAAAGAGAGAGAGTGAATTGGTGCCAATAGAGGGAACATAAAGGACTTTCTTTCTACATTAGTAAAGCCAGGATAAGTTGTATTTTCTAAAATAAGAATTTTAGAACAGCTGAGAGAAAAAGCTGTCAACTGATTGTGAAATGCTGAAAGTAAGATGGGAAAATGAGGCTTCACTGTGAGATGTTTCTATTGCATTACATCCAAAATCCACACATGAACGTATCACACCTCTATAAAGTCACGTCAGTTTGGCAAAATACCTTCTTTATTATTTTCCCATAGACACTATGGTGAAGGACACATTACAAATGCCTCAGTTAGATATGCTTATAAAAGTCACAAGGGTCAAAATGGGGGGGTGGAAGGACCATAATGAGACTGCAAACATCTCTGTCAAGACAGTATCAAGGTCATGTTTTGCCAACTGAGTTTAAACGTAGAGATGTGATGAATCCACATTTTTTAATTTGAACAAAACTATCAAACACTTCTCACTGGTATTCACCCAAAACTGAATGCAAGTAAGTGAGGCTGTCGTTATCTTGCCAGATCTCTCAAAAGAAACATCTTTCATATGGATAAGGAATAGCCACCAATAAATAGGGATAACAGAGTGTCTTTTTTTTTTAAGATTATGTTGTATCTGCAGTTTCAGAGAAAAAGTGCATAGCAACGTCTATTTATGGTAAAACTATGTACATACAGGATGACTTTAATTTGAAACTGATTAGGCAAAAATATGTTTAAGTGATTTGCTGAATTGGTGCAATAATTTGTGCACTGTTTCTTCAGAAAGGTTCTGAATTTATATTTTGAGATTTCTGGTGAAAGACAGTATTTATTTTAAGTAAGAGTTAAGAATGCTGTGTTATAATGAAATAAGAATAAGGAGTTTATTATGTAGACAGTGTGATTTGTGATATCCTCAATTATTTTCAAGTTCTTTAGTTTTGTACATAATGTTATAACTGTCAAGATTTATAAATTTTAGCACCAGAAGAGACTATCAGATTATCACATAGCAACTTTAACTTGTTTTTTCAAAAGTTTTTTGACTTTGGGATCATAAATATTTTGTCACGTCTTTTACATAGATTAGCGGTACTTTTAGTGTGCATAGTACGTATTGTAACTAGATTGTATATTTTGTAAACAGTTGGCCGAAAGTAAGTCAATTTGCAAATTAATATAAGATTATCTTCCTATCATTTAGAGTACCTTTTCTCAGTTTTATTCAGCAGAACACAAACACTTTAGAAAGGCACCAACCATGTACAAATTGAAGCTTTCTCAGAGCCCTAGTTTTAAGAAAAGAAAGCAGTGAAGCACACCTGCAGATAATCCTACTGTATGTTGATACGTGTTGGTGTTATACCAGAGATGATGGTATCTGACGCCTCGGCTAAACAGAGAAGGAAAATGGGGAATAATTGCTAAGGAATTAAAATACAGCGGATTGCAAGATGAAAAGTTACCTCTCTTTTAAGATTCCAGAAAACCCTTTGTGAGAGCTAACAAACTTTGTAATGCCAACATCAAGTTCTATTAGTCCATGCTTCATCATGTCTGCAAAGCTCTCTGGGTCCCCTTCTTCATCACTTTCCTCAAGTTCATTATCTTCTTCCTCACCTTCTTCATTCAGAATTATATCATCTTTCTTGTCCTCAAGCAAAGGTTTCCCAGGTTGTTCAGTTACAATGTCAATGCTTTGCTCAGAATTGCTTACTGTCTTAGAAGACTCTTCTGAGATCTTTTGCCTTTTAATTTCATCCACATTAGCCACATCATCCTCAGAATGAGGTCGTTTCAAGGAGGTCATTTCTACAGCTTCCATGTCGAAAGGCACAGAGCGGTACAAAGTCCTGGGGAGGAGAGAAAGGACGATTTAAAATGGTGTATTTCCAAATCTTTTTGCTTTTTAAAAAAATTATATTTTTAAACATGCAACACACACAAACCAAACAAAAAGCAGCAAATTCTGCATCAACTTATACCTGGGCAACCCCAGATTCAATGGATTTGCACAGGTGTAAGTTAAACTACATGCAAAGATACAGCTACCAAGAAGATACACTCGGCAAACTCAGTAGTCTCAGTAGAGGAACAATGCAGGGAAGGGGGAGTAAAGGATTAGGATTAGAGATCCTGACTGAGAAAGACAGAAAAAGCGTTCCTGACAAACAATACATTGTGTCAGGCTCAGGCCTGGTCTATACTTAAAAGTTTTGCTGCATAGCTACGTTGATATAGAGGGTCAGGGGGTGGGGGGAATCACACCCCTAACCGACATGGTTGTTCCGGCAAAAGCTAGGGCTGGCCTTACCATGAGGCGACCTGAGGCGGCCGCCTCATGTGCCAGACTGTGGGGGAGTGCCACTAGGACCCAGAGTGTAGAAAATTGTGTCTGCTGCTGGTGCATATGTATTCTCTCTGCTCTAGATGCACAGAGATGGTGGAGTGCTGTGCTGGAGGAAGGAGAGCACAAGAGACATAACAGGCAGGCAGGAGAAAAGGTGAGAGGGAATAACAGAAAGCAGCAGGAGCTGCAGGGAGAGAGAGGAAGGGGGACCTATTATGTATCTCCCTAGCACCCCCAGGAGCCTGAAGTGATTAACATCAGCTTCTCAGGGAGCTTTCTGTTTCCTGCTGCTTCCCTGAACCCACTTGAGGAGAACAGGCAGTCAACTGAAGTAGCAGGAGCCAGTTAGGCCCTTAAGACGCTGATATCTTCCCTCACTCAGGCCCTGCTTATTTGTCCCCTTCAATTGAGTGCTGAGAGGCACTATAGCTGGCTCAGAACAGCAGTCATGAGTGAAAGAAGAAAACGCCCCTCTGGGGCAGCATTCAGAAAAAGAAAGAAAGCAAAGGAAGCTTTTCTGTCTAAGCAGGAAGGAGCATTCCTGAGATAACTAGACACAAATGTTCACGGTGAGCCTTCCGGCCCCACCGAGGATGTGAGTGGTGAGGAGATGCCTGATCTTCCAGTTAGTCAGAGTGCAGGTGACCTGGCAGCTACTGCAGCATCCATACCTCCATCTCAAATGGATGTAACCACGCACATTCCTGAAGAAAAGTGTAGATCAGACAAGAGTGTGGTGGAGGTGCAAGAAACAGCTGCTGCTGAGTTTAGTTCCTTATGTCTAGATGATCCAGGACTGTGGACCCACTTGAGCAGTAGCCTGAGGGACTTCCTTGTAGGGCATGGGCCACAGCAAGTGAAAAACTTCCCCAAACACAATGAAAATAGAAGTTTCCATCCAACACATTACTGGTGTAAAATCCCCAATGGTGACAAAGTGGAGAGGCCAGGGCTTATGTACTCAAAAACCCAGAATGCTGCATACTGTTCTTGTTGCAAACTCTTCCAGTCTAATGTTCCAGCTACATTGGGTTCTACAGGAATAAAGGACTGGAAAAATCTGGCTAGAAATCTGGCATGCCATGAGAAGACAGCAAATACACCAGAGAGCATTCGATAGGTGGAAAGAGCTTGAGATGAGTCTAAGGTTAAAGGCTACCATAGATGATCAGCATCAAGAGAAGATTGCATCAGAGTCTCTTTACTGGCAAAATGTTCTGAAAAGGCTCGTTGCCATTGTGAGAATGCTTGCTACCCAAAACCTAGCACTGCATGGCACTTCATATCAGCTGTATGTGCCAAACAATGGAAACTTCCTTAAAATTGTGGAGCTGATGGCTGAGTTTGATGCTGTATTCCAGGAGCATCTAAGAAGAGTCACCACCCAAGAAATGTACACACACCACTACCTTGGAAAAACAATTCAAAATGAGATCATACAGTTACTGGCAACAAAAGTCAAACAGAAGATTGTGGCAGATCTGAAGTCAGCAAGATATTACTCTGTTATTCTGGACTGCACATCTGACATCAGCCATACAGAACAAATGACTTTAATGGTGCATTTTGTAACAACAACAGAACCTAGTGACAATGTCCCTGCAATGGTGACTGTCAGAGAGCATTTTCTAGAATTTATTGACATTGATGATACTGATAAATGTGCTTCTTAAAAAGCTGGAAGATACGGGATTTGCGATAGCTGACATGAGATGTCAGGGCTACGATAATGGTGCCAACATAAGAGGAAAAAATAGAGGAGTGCAGACACAGATGCAAGAGTTAAACCCTTGAGCTTTTTTTGTCCCATGCAGTTCTCATTCATTGAACTTGGTGGTCAGTGACGCAGCATCAGCTTCTAGTGAGGCTGCTGAATTTTTTAATGTAATTCAAAGCATCTATGTATTTTTCTCTACATCAACAGCAAATTTTGAAGCAACATCTGGGAACATCCTCTCTGACACTGAAAGCATTGAGTGCCACATGATGGGAAAGTCAAGCGGGGGCGATAAAGCCTATCAAACACCAAATTGGGAAGATAGAGGATACCATAGTTGCCATTATGGAGGATAATGCTATGACAGGAACTGTTCATGGGAGAACAGTGGCAGAGGGAAATGGAATCACCAGAAACATACATAACTTCACATTTCTGTGTGGCTTAGTATTGTGGCATGATATACTGTTTGAAATAAATGTTGTAAGCAGGAGACTCCAAGGTGTTGACCTTGATATATCTGGAGCAATGGAACAACTAGACAACGCAAGGTCATACCTACAGTCTAACTGGTCAGATGAGGGATTTCAAAACGTTGTGAAGAGAGCACAGAAGTTGCCAGAGGAACTTTACACTGAAGCTATTTTCCCACTCATTCAAGAATACAGGAGTCACCGAGGAAGACGACATTTTGATTACGAGGCACGGGATAATCCCATAAGAGACCCCAAACAACAATTCAAAGTTGAATTCTCTAACCAGGTGCTAGATTGTGCAATACCGTCAATTGAAGAACGTTTCTCGCAGCTCAAGGAACACAGCAGTATATTTGGGATGTTGTATGATATTCCCAAACTCCTCACTATACATGAAGAAGACCTACACCAGCAATGCAGGGCACTAGAGACAGTGTTGACACATGATGACATGCACGATATTGATGCGAGTGATTTAGGTGATGAACTGAAAGCCCTTTCAAGATACATTTCAGCAGGATCAACTCCAAAGGCTGTTCTGGAATATCTGTGCACAAATAAGATGACCACCCTCTTTCCAAATGCATTTGTTGCTCTGGGCTTACTTCTAACACTTCCTGTAAGAGTTGCCAGTGGAGAACGCAGCTTCTCCAAGCTGAAGTTAATAAACACACATCTACGCTCCACAATGACACAGGAGAGGCTGGCCGGCCTTGCAACCATCTCAGGAGAGCATGAGCTGGCCCAGACTGTGGACCTTCAGCAGGAAGCAGTTCAAATCTTTGCAACCAAGAAGGCATAGAAAGCACCACTTTGATTATTCAAACAGATAAAAATGCCAGTGTTTACTATGCAGACAAGAAAAGTTACATTTGCTGTTCAGGGGTTTGACAGTTAAGTGTTACTTAAAATTTTTGAACAAGGCATTTTAAGTTGATAGTTCTCTTTTATTGGGGTACGTAGCAGAGCAGTACCATGAGAGGAGTAGAACAGGAAGAAGGCAGAATTGAGACCTTTCAAAGTTTTGGCCCAAGCGAGGGGGCATGGGGGCATCATTTGAGCTCCCCCACCTCAGGTGCCAAAATGTTGTGGGCTGGCCCTGGCATAGATGCAGTTATACTGGCAAAAAAGTCCTTTTGCCAGGATAGATCATTTCATTTAGAGAACTAGTATAGGATATACCAGCAAAAGAACTAATTTGCTGGTATAAAATGTTCCTCCAGTCAGGGGGCTTTCCTGTATTGCTATCTTGGTATATTTCTACTGGCAGACATTTTCTAGTGTTGACAAGGCCTCAGACAGGAAAGGACAACTTCCAGAAAAGACTTTGGGGTTATATAAGGAAATTAGAGTGAAAGGATCAGGGAAGATACACTGTACCCCACCAAGGGGAGAAAAAGCGTTTTATGTTTGTCTTTATGAAAGACGGGAAGGAAGGTGGTCACATTTTTAGGTAGCATCAGTTTTTCAAAGTTTTCCAGAATGGGTACTCCTGGAATCTCTCCCAGCTGGCACTGGAGAAGAATGATGCAATACCTCCAGCAAATCTGGACTCTTCTCTTGCCGGCTCTCCTTTCTTCATTATTTTCAACTGCTATGATAGTGCCAGTGCTCAACTATCATACAGCTGTCCACATGGGCTTTGCTGCTGTCAATTTGGGGCCTAAGAAGCCTCTAATCCGTATCTCACTACAGCTAAATCTGACTACTTTGTATTATTTCCCCTTCCAAAAAGATTTCATCCTGTATGCATCAATAATTCAGACACAATGGTTCAATGCGCTGCTCCCTCCCCCGACGCCCTCCCATCTGTATATTATTTCATCTCTTCTTTTCCCAGAAAAAGCTCCTATTCTTCTTCCTTAACTCACACAGTTCTGACCAATGAGTCTCCAGGGGTGAGGTAAAGGAAACCCTGAGAGGGGAGGGAGTGAGCAGGGAGTGAATGAAATAAACCCTGGAGGGCTGTATCTACTCACTCTTGTGGAACTGAGCACTTGATTCTCTTCACTGACTGCTTCAGTGTCCACTTGTGGGCCAGCAGGAACAGAACTTTGCGGGCTAGAGAAGAAAGGGATAACTGTTTGAAATTATAATTAAAAAATTATTACAACACCTAGGATGTTAAATGGGTCAAAAGTTCTTTACAGATCCCAAGATCTATGGGATTGCCTCAAAGTACTTGGGAAACCCCCACAGATCTGGAATATTATGCTCCTTACTCATTCCAGAGGAATGGGAGTATGGGGGGGGGGGGGGGGGGGGGGAAGAATCACATACCCCCACTGATTCTATAAAAACTCCACAAGCTGAAATACACAGATATTCCTAGCCCTTCTGTGCAATTTTCCCCCATGGAAGCAGCAAGCCGACCCTGAACTTGTGGCTCAGTGTTTATGATGCCTATAAAAGCTCTTTCCACACTCCTGAATGTAAATTATCACCATAAATAGAACACAAATAGAGGTAAATAAGGTACTTTACAAAGGACTTCCTAGTTCTGTGCATCATATTATAGAAAGGATATTATGTAACTGGATAACAGTTAAGATTAAAAAAGAGCACTGATGCTTAGATATACAAAGAAGCTGAAAAAATAGTTTTGTATTACTAATAAGATAAAAAACAAAAAAACACACTCATAACTGGGATGCCTACAGAAGTTGGATGCCATGAAACTGTAAGAGAATCACCACAGAAACTAAGAAACAGCCAGACAGAAGTTAAGAAAGGCACAGAAAACAGAAAAGAGACACCACGCAGAATAAATACTAGCGAGTTAGGTGGACACATCAATGTGGACCTTTATTAACCTCAGTGCTAGCCTATAATAAATTAACTTACTCAAGTACTTCAGAATCTGCAACAGGTAACCAAATGCAAGGCTAGCTCAGATGTAAGGCTAGCTCAGGGTTTTTGATTGATTGTTTGTAGTAGTTATTTCTTTTAAGGGATTTGTATGTGAGTTTAGTGCTTGTGAAAGGTGCCAGATTAATAGCCCTGGAGATCAAAATCCCCATAACTGTACACAGAACAGATACAATACCTGGTTCCATATATCACCCCACCAATATACACACAGATTTTTGAAGAGAGAACAAAAATCATTTGTTGCCAGTAAAGAGTTCAGTCAGGTCACAAACCAATCTTCTAGAAACTTCTTCAAACATTAGATAACATCTCCCACTTGAAAATTTTAAAAATCTATACTTTAAGGAAGACTAACATTACAGGTTAGTAATCTTGTCACCTATTGAATTGTCAGCTGTCCTGAAACTGACCATAACTAGCCATGCATAATACAAGTACTCTCAGAAATTTAGACATTACAATCACTTTTCCAGCCACTACTTGTTTCTCCCTAATTAGATTTTAACATTTTCTTTAGCTCCAAATATAAATATAGCTGTAAAAATAAACAACCAAAAGGATTGTATTAAGTTACAAATAAATCAGAGAGAAAGCTGCTTCACAAACATTTAAAATAATCAACTCAAATGAAGAACCAATAAATAAAACAAAGATTGAAGAAACAACAAAAGTGAAACAAGAAAGGGATTGTTTATTATTATTATAAAACTATAAATAATAACAACAAATAATAACAAAGGAATAAAGACCACTAACGGAAAGAGTGGAAGAAAGCAAGCAAAATAGAGGTATCAAACCATGTATTTCTTCATACCTTTCAGTGGATAACATCAACTTCAATCTGGCCCAAAATTTAAACTTTATAAAAAGCTTTTATAAAATCATAACCAATAGAAGTGATTCTACTTTTAAAAATTCTTATTAAAACTATTTTAAAATCAAGTTTTCTGTAACATTGAAATGCTAATATCTAGGCTACAAACTGAAATTACACCCATTTAAGAAACTGGTTTCTAAATTTATGTAGTTAAATTGGTGCAAACTCCTTGTATAGGTCCTCTTAAATAGGTTTAAGAGAGGCTGATATTGATTTAGCTTCAGTTGATTACCACAGAAAAGCTGCTCCCTTTCCCCTTTCATCCCAAACCCCTCCAGCTACCAAGCATTTACATGGCAGGGCTTTTGCTAATATCTGTAGGAGATAAGAGTGTGTCTGTTAACTGTGGCTAGGTCTACACTACCCGCCTGAATCGGGGGGGGGGGGGGGGGGGGGGGGGGGGGGGGGGGGGGGTGGTATAGAAATCGATCTCTCGGGGATCAAATTATCGCGTCTCGTTGGGACGCAACAATCGATCCCCAAATCGATGCGCTTACTCCACCAGCAGAGGTAGGAGTAAGCGCCGTCGACGGGGAGCCACGGAGGTCGATTTTGCCGCCGTCCTCACAGCAGGGTAAGTCGGCTCCGATACGTCGAATTCAGCTACGCTATTCGCGTAGCTGAATTTGCGTATCTTAAATTGACCCCCACCCCGTAGTGAAGACCTGCCCTCAGATTCCCCCCTCCTGAGGAGGGGAGAGGGGGCAGTGCTCACCACTTACAATGCACTGAAACCTTGCAGGGCTACAATCCACTGGGAAGCCTGCCAAAGGATGTTGACCTATTAGTCTGTTAAGTATCTGTTAGGTGTTTCTAACACTCTAAAACACACATACACCCCTGACCCCCTACAGATTAGACTTTTATCATAGATTGCCTAGTCTAAGAACAGGGGACAAACAAATACCAATTGGAAAATGCTGTTCACCATATGAGAAAATATTTGAAAAATTAATTACTTGAGGGACTAGATGGCTCAAAACTGATTAAGAGAAAGACAGTCTTTCACTTGTACAGGTCACTAGTGAGAAAAGGTGGTTACAATTTGACAGCTGTTTGATTGTCTTAGTCCAGGTACCAGTGGACTGGTGTTCACATCACAGAGCCTGCACCCTTGTTGGCAATTTCAGTAAAGGCCAAGGTTTTATGGAGACTGAACTATCCCTTCATCATTAAAAGTATGGGGCTCTTTTATTCCTTGCCAATGAGTAAACTTATGCTGCTGTGCTTGCGCTGTATCTGTTCTGTAGATACACAGGGAAATTCAATCAGGCACTTTGCACTTTAAAAAGATAAAATGAAGAATGTTAACATTCATATGTAAAGCACAGAGCAGACTCTCCGTCAAATGAAGCAGGAAATTAGAAAAGATAGTAAATGGTATCATGGTAGAATGATACAGGAGGATCTAGGAAGCAGATGCCTCAGTCAACTGCAGGAAACAGTGTGGCATCCATAGAATTTAAACATTATACTTAGCAAGGATGGCCCAAATATTGCCCAACTAAGGGGACCATGGCAAGCTGCCAGGTGTACAATTGCTACTCCTATATTATCAGGCCCGCCGATGGAGGGGGCAACAGGCGCAACTGCCCAGGGGGCCGGGCGATTTAAAAGGGCCACCGCTGGCAGCTCAGCAGGGCTAAGGCAGGTTGCCCGCCCGCCCTCACTCTGAACCACTCCCGGAAGTGACTGATGCCTCGGTGTCCCCTGGGGAGGGGGTCTCCGTGCGCTCCCCTCGCCCCAACTCTGCAGCTCCCATTGGCCGAGAACAGCGGCCACTGGGAGCTATGTTGGCGATGCCTGCAGTCAGCGGCGACCCCCTGGGTCCCCACCTAGAAGCCGCTGCCAGAGGGGTGTGACGATTGCTTTTGAAAGCCACCTGAGGTAAGCGCCAACCCCCTGACTCCCTCCTCACCCCAACCCCCTGCCCCAGCCTAGAGCCCACACCCCCTACTTCCTCCCAAAACCTACACCCCAATTCCCTGCCCCAGCCTGGTGAAGTGAGTGAGGGTGGGGGAAGAGTGAGCCACAGAGGAAGGCGGATGGAGTGAGCAGGAGGCGGGGCCTCAGAGAAGGGGTGGGACAGGAGCATGGTCCCAGGGATGGGGTGGGGCAGGGCAAGGGTCTTGGGTTTGCATGATTAGACAGTTGGCAACCCTACTGGCTGGGCATATGGAAGCCCTAGCCGTGCCGGAAGAGCATGTCTAGCAGCCCGCTGGGCACCAGCACTACCCAAATGTCAGGCGGACTGCATCCGTGTAGGAGTGGCTTGTGCATGCGTGGGGGCCCTTTGACTGTTTGGAATTGCTGTTGGCGGGCCTGTATATTTTATAAAACAGACATGAGTTCAGTTGTGTTAATCTTTTCTAAACAGATGCAAGTGGCTAAAGATCCCAGCATGCAATACTCCATGCTCTGGAAACCACTTGGATCAAAAATAGAGCCAGGATGATCATTGGGAGGGATCTGAGCCCCTCATTCAGTGAGGAAGGGCAGCAGGCAGCTGATTACCTACAGACAGATTTCCGAGGGGGGCGGGTGGGGGACTCGAGGAAGGAAGGGAGGAAGGAAAACAAGGTAAGAATGGATGATTCCAGAGGGGATGGGATCTAAATTGAGGCCTCTGGGCCCTAGCGCTGTATAGGCAATTTACACTAGAGAAGTTGGGTTACAGCAAGGCTTAATGAGGGTGGAGAGGAAGTTTCATTTCGGAGTAGGAGAGTTGTTTTAATCTAGCCCTGGCCACGGAGGAGCGCAAGGCAGGATCTGTCTGTACTCTGTGGGCCATGGCTCCGCACTGAAGGTAAGGGCAGCCATGGGGGTGCGGTTAGAACTCAGTGGGCCATATTTTTGTTCACCCCCGCGCAGCTGGCAAAGGGAGAGGGGCAAGGGGGGTAACTATGGGCCCGCCCAACACTGATGAAGAAACCGGGCACAAACTTCCCCACAGCCCCACGAGAGGAGTCTGGGAGCCATATGGAGCATACCAAGGCAGGAGGCTGCGCGCCTACCTGGGGAGAGGCTCCTCCCGCTTAGGGCAAATAGTCCTGCGGGCGAGCGTTGCCCTCCGGGCCGCGTCAGCTCCCACGCGGGCGGCGGGGCAGGCAGCCCCGAGGCCGGGCGAGGCGGCGGCGGGGGACGCTTACCCGGAGCTTGACACTGCCGGTAGCAAAGGAGAGCGAGCGGCAGGAGGCGGCGGCCGCAAGGAGTCAACAACATGGAGCGGGTCCCCGGCCGGAGGTGCGGGGCTGGCGCACGTGTCCGCCCTGGGCTCGGCCTCTGCAGCGGGCGGCCTCAGTCAAGGCGCTGCTGCCGCGGCTGGTCTGGGCCGGAGCGCGCGTCTGTGACTGCTGCTCCTGTCCGGAGCCGGGGGAGGGCGCAGGCAGGAGACAGCCCCCTTCTCAGTGTCATCAGCCCAGCCTCCTGCAGACACCCACCCCGGCCTCCTCCCACCAAGCCCGGCCTCCTGCCCTTCGGATGCCGCTGCTGCAATGAGCCGGGTGGCCCAGCCTCCGTTCCTGCTGCAGCCATTTCGAGGTAGCAGAGCAGCTCCGCCCCGGAGGAAGGGTTTTGCTGCGTGTTTCCCGGAGACATTTACAATCTCCTTCTCCCTCCTCTTCCAGCTTGTTTAAAAACGCCCCCACGCGCGCGCGCGTCAGTTCTGGGACAAAAGCAAATAATCCCCAGATGCTCCCACGTGCAATTTATTTGTTACCAGTTCAGGCGGCGCGGGGAGCAGGGAACATCCTGGCGGCCTTGTCAGTGCTGCAGCGGGCCGGTGTGTCTGTAAGACCCGTTTCCAGTATTGACTTTTGCCAATCGGATTCAGTCAAAGCCTTTTCCTTCCTTGGCGCTTTGTGGGAATGGTTTAGCCAGCACAATTTAGCTGTCGCGCAGTGCGGGGAGGGGAGGTTGTTAAAACAAACAGCATGAAAGATTTCGAATGTCTCACTGGCATGAGCGAGAATTAGCAGGTGGACTTTGAACAATTTAACCCCGTCGATGAAGCAGTGTGAGCACGTTACGGAGTTGGCTAAAGGGCTAAGTCCAGTTCCCAGTAAAGTCAGTAAGAAAACTGTCAGTCCAGAGGAGGTGGGTGAGGTGATTCCTTTTATTGGACCAGCTTCTACTGGTGAGAGAGACAAGCTTTCAAGCTTACTCAGAGCTCTTCTTCAGTCTGGGAAAGGTACTCAAAGTGTCACTGCTAAATACAAGATGGAATAGATTGGCATAAGGAGTTAACACATGTGTAAACTACTTATGCTAAACAAGCTGTTCCAACTTGTACTTAGCAGTGACACTCTAAGTGCCTTTCCCAGGCCTGAAGAAGAGCTCTATGTAAGCTTGAAAACTTATCTGTGTCACCAACCAAAGTTGGTCCAATAAAAGATATCACCTCACCCACTTTGTCTCTGTTATATCCTGGGACCAACAGGGCTAGAACAACACTGCATACAATCTAGCGTTTTTGTCTGTGCACCACTGCCCTCTCTAGCCCAGCATATAAAACAGGCACAAACCCTCAGGCTGCCTTTAAAAGGAATAAAAACACCTGCATTCAGAGCAGCAA
Source organism: Malaclemys terrapin pileata (assembly GCF_027887155.1). Lineage (NCBI taxonomy): Eukaryota > Metazoa > Chordata > Testudines > Emydidae > Malaclemys > Malaclemys terrapin. The sequence goes on along the minus strand of NC_071505.1, from coordinate 26,837,538 downwards.
CACCTGAGTTCTGTCCCCATTAGGGGTATACGTCTCCAGGGCATTGAAAACCTGGGTCTGTGGGACATGAGCTTGTGGACTCAGTGTTTCCAAGTATGAACTTGAGTGGTCACATTGCATTATAAGAATGGGCTTAAAATTGCTGGACCTGGGGTACATCGAGCAAGCTCCCAAGACAAAGCCTATGTAGTTTGTGTTGTGAGGCCTGGGGTGGTGGTCTTCAGAGCCCAAATGTCTATACAGCTATTCTTAGCGCTGTAGCATGAGCCCCAGTCTGTAGACCCAGGCTCTGAGACTCACTGCTACGGCATCCTGCTTTCTATATAGATGTACCTGTAGCCAGGGCCATCCCTAGCCATTTTGGTGCCCTATGCAGCCCCCCCGCTGGGGGGGTGTGGAGCCCCAGGCCTCTGTGGGGGGGAGGCTGGCCCCAGGCCTCTGGGGGGGGCAGGAGCAGGCTTGGGGGGCAGAGGGAAAACCACCCCCCAGCTCTCACTGGTGGCACGGCTGGGAGTGGCGGCATGGAGTGGGTTTGGGGCCAGGTTGCTCCACTTATCGCCGCCGGTGAGTGCAGGGCATCCTACCCCTGCTGCAGTCCTCAGGAGAGTGGAGGTGGGGGTGGGAAGAGGCGGGGTGGGGCAGGGCAGGGGCTTTGGGGAAGGGGTGAAGTGGGGGCGGGGCAGAGGCAGAGCAGGGGTGAGGGCCATGGGGAAGAGGCGGCACAGGGGCTGGAGCAGCACCCAGCTGTGTAGGGCACCAGGAAATTTGGTGCCCCAAATTTCCTGGTGCCCTACACAGCTGTGTACTTTGTATATGGGTAGGGACGGCCCTGCCCGTAGCTGTGCTAACTCATGCTTACTGTACTACACAGACTTTCTGACTCAGGTCTGCGGCTTGAGCAGCATCCACACTGCAGAACTACAGAGCTTAGTCACAGTGGGACTCTGGCACTGACCCAGGTCCTGAGTGCTTGCTGACCTGATTTGTGTGTGACTGGAAGGAGGATTTGGGCTCAAACCTGGGTCAGAGCCAGGGTTTAGTGTGCAGTGTAGAGATGCTAATCAGGGACAAAGCATCCTGATTGGCTGGCTGTGGAACGATTTAATGGAGGAGATGAAACTGAGCCAAAGTCTGACTGATGGTAGAATACACTGCACAATCCAACTCCCTTGCTAAAGCTTTCTCAGTATAACCAGTCAAGAAAATAATAATAATAAAAAAATAGAGCTTTCCAGAACCCAGAAGAAATAATGTCCAGACTCCACTAGCTAGCCCTATACAGACAGACAGCAGGCAGATCTAATTTAACTCGTTCAGCACAGAGATACTATGGTGAGGGCCACAATAGAAATATATGAGAAATGGATGGTCAATCAGTCATGGGTGGCCATGCATCAGTTACACTGTCCACAGTGGCCCTCTGTGAATCATATCAGATGCATCTAACATTTACTGGAAGGGGGAGGGATAGCTCAGTGGTTTGAGCATTGGCCTGCTAAACAGGGTTGTAAGTTCAGTTCTTAAGGGGGCCATTTAGGGATCTGGGAAATAAACCATGTTTAAATTACAAAGATTTGAACACCATTTCAAAAACTTGCATCATGTGGAAGCAAACTATGCTACTTACTTTTAAGTTGTGTTAACTCAGAGTGTGGACAGGACTAAATACATCCTCTTTTCTGGCCTTGGTAAATGTCATCTTGCCCCTGCCCCCACCCCATTTCAAACACGGCTGCTAAGATCATCTTCATGGCTTGTCAAGCCAACTGCATTACTCCTCTCTTTGCCTTTCTCCACTTGTTCCCCTTTTCACTGCATCAGACACAAACTACTGTATTTATCTTCACTTTTAAGGCCCTTCATAGCATACCTTCACCCTATCACCTTTTATTTGTTATCAAGCCATTGATCTCTGTCTGCACTTTGCCCATGATGCCAGCCTTCTATTCTGTATAGGTTCTTATGTATGTTCATCACAATAGTATCCAAGTACTTTCCAGTAGTGCATTAAGCAACATGACTGATATCTGTCACATGTTTGTTCTCTCATACTCTTCCCATGCACAGAATTGTGTGCTGTGGAATTTTTTTGTTACGATTTTTTAAAATTTGTATATATTTATTTGTTTCATAATATTTATACAGATGGTCTTTTATGTAAGTTAGAGAAGGCAAGGTCAAAGACATATGCCTTGCACTTAGAGCAGAAAGTAGGGAGGTTTGTTATGGTCCTTAGTTCCTGGTGCAATTCATTCTACAATTGTGGGCCATCCCCCTGAAAAAGCTCTGCCTCCTGCACAGACAAGCTTTACCCTTGTTGTAGAAAGTTTCATGGTGTCAGAGGAGTAGAGTTGTCAATCACAGTCTTCATCCCAGAGCTTTAGCTGATACGTTAGAGACCCTGGGCCTCTAGGCCATTGAATGCATTGAAGATAAGGACTGAGACCTTGAACTTCATTTGATATTCCATGGGAAGCCAGTGTAGGGAGCAGAAGACAAGTTTGATGTGTTTGCACTGATGGATTCACACAGGGACCCGTGGGCCACATGCCCAGGACCCCGGGCCAATTTGGGGGCTCCCACAGGAGCACTGGAACTTGGGTAGAAGTGGGGGGGGCACTGGAACTGTGGCCCTGCCCCCTGTTTCTCCTCTTCACCCCAGCGCCCAGCTCCCCTGGCCAAGGCAGGCAACGGTAAGAGCTGCCCAGGGAGTCCGGTCTGCAGTGGGACGCTCTGTACCCTCCACCTGCCCTGGGTGGGGGCCAGGGTGCCTGAGAGCAGCCCCATGCCCATGTCCCAACCCCACAAGGTGTGCTGCCCAGGGCAAGTGGAGGGTCTGGGGCCCCCCACAGCGATCTGGGCTCCCTGGGTGGCTCTTACCACTGCCCAGCTCCGGCTTCTGGCCTGCCCAAGGGGCGGGGTCTTGGGGAGAAGTGGAGGGGCTTGGTGGTGATGGGGAGCTAAGGCCCACCTCAGCCCCCCTCCGGGAAAAGGCTGGTGGAGCCGCTAGCAGGGGCTGGGCCTTGTGGCAGGGGAGCTGATCACTTTATCAGCTCTGTCGCTGCAAAGCGCAGCCCCTGCCCAAGGCTACTATGCCCATGTTAAAAAGTGGGCGGGGGATGGTCCTGGACCTCTCAATTCTGGTGCTCCTGGGCCCCGAGGGTGTGGGCCCTGTGACGGAGCAGGGAGCAGGGCAGATTTGACCTGGGAATGTTGCAGGGGGGTTGCAGTGGGGATGTGGGACTTCCCTTGAAGGAAGCTACCTGAGCTGTAACCTGAGCCAGGAACGGGGGTGGGGAGAATTAACACCTTCTGCCCGGGAGACTGAACAAAGGAGAGGAGCAGCGGGAGGGGCTTGGAGTTTAGTTTCGGTTGGGGCTGGGTGGTGCAACGCAGGGAACCCCAAGCTGGGGTCCAAGCTCCCTGAACCTCCCCGAGGGACCTAATTGAGGGGGTCTGGTCGTACCTACACGCTCTGCTTGAGACTGTGTTCCTGTCCTTAAATAAACCTTCTGCTTTACTGGCTGGCTGAGAGTCACAGTGAATCTCGGGAAGAGGGGTGCAGGGCCCTAACTCCCCCACAATCCGCAACAACTGGTGGCAGCGGCGGGATCTACTGCACCCCGTGGACGGCGCTTCCTGCAGTAAGTGACTGGGGAGCAGTAAAACGAAGGGGGATTGACGGGGACCAGGCGCGCTGAAGAGTGAGAGAGAGACGGTTATTACCCCTGGGAGTGTGTGACCAGCGAGAAGGACTTTTGCAGTAACAGGGTCCCCCGAGGGGATCGCAGCGAGTGGTCCCAGGGGCGGAGGAGTCTGCAGCTCGACCCTGGCAGAGAGGTGGTGACCTCGAGAAGGGCTGGCACACTAGGGGGCCCCCTGGGAACTGTGGGGAGCTGTGAGCACACAGGCCGGTGAGTGGCCAGCAGGAAGATGTATGCCAAGCGGCTTAAGAGCGACCTGGTGGAGCTGTGCAAGCAGAGGCAGCTGCGCATTGGGAGGCTCACCAAAGAACAGCTCATTGCCCAGCTGGAGGCAGAAGATCGCGCGAATGAACTGATCCCTGTGTCTCAGGGAAGCAGCCTGGCAAATGCAGCGCAGGCCCCAGTGTCTGTCCCAGCTGGGAGTGGTCAGCCGGCTGCTGAGGGCGTCCCGAGACCCCTCCTTCCTATGCCTAGGGGAAGGGTGGGGAGGAGCCCAGCAAATACCGAAGGCGCCGTGGCCCCCCCGGCCAGCAGGGGGTCCCCCCGGCGAAGCTCGCCGGCCAGCAGAGGATCCTCCCGGCGACGTTCGGCATCCGGGGAGCGGAATTGGCTGGAATGGGAGAAAGAGCTAAAACTGAGAGAGCTGGAGGATCGTGAACAACAGAGACAGCATGAACGGGAGGAGAAAGAGAGACAGAGACAGCATGAACGGGAGGAGAAAGAGAGACAGCATCAGCGTGAACGGGAGGAGAAAGAGAGACAGAGACAGGAGAATGAGAGACAGCGTCAGCATGACCTGGAACTGGCGAGATTGAAGGGCAGCGAACCCCCGGCTGCGGTGAGTGAGGGAGGACCCAGGACTGCACGGAGCTTTGATAAGTGCATCATGGCCCCATACAAGGAGGGGGAGGACATGGATGACTTCCTGGAGGCCTTTGAGACGGCCTGCGAGCTGCACCGGGTGGATCCCGCGGACAGACTCCGGGTCCTTACCCCCTTACTGGACCCCAAATCCGTGGCATTGTACCGCCAACTGGGAGAGGCAGAGAAAGGGGACTACGAACTATTCAAAAAGGCCCTGCTACGAGAGTTTGGGCTGACTCCTGAGATGTACCGGGAAAGGTTCCGGAGTCAAGATAAAACCCCTGAGATCTCATATCTGCAACTAGCCGTCCGCATGGAAAGATACGCCAGCAAGTGGGCTGGTGGGGCCCAGACGAAGGAGGACCTGATTAAACTGCTGGTACTGGAGCAACTGTATGAGCGGTGCCCATCCGACCTGAGGCTGTGGTTGGTGGACAGAAAGCCAGAGAACCCGCGACACGCCGGGCAGCTGGCTGATGAGTTTGTAAAGAGCCGGTCAGGGGGTGGCAGGGAGGAGCCCCAAAGGAACAGGCCCGCCGCGATGCAGAGAGAGAGTCACCCTGGGACCTCCCAAAGGGGGAATATGGGGAATCCCCTCCCACGGGGAAGGCCCAGCATCAGGGACAACCGACCGGCTCGAGGGGACCCACGGGACCTGAGCTGCTATTACTGCGGCCGAAGAGGCCACGTTCGGGCCCAGTGCCCCAAGCTCAAGGACAGACTGAGCAGACCGAACCCGCACCGGGTTAACTTGGTAGAGGCCCAGACGGACGAGGGGCCGGCTTCCCACGCGAGAGGGGCTGGCAGCTTATCAACTGCTCAAGAGAGAGAAGGGCCCCCGGCCAGCTTCTCTGGGGGGCCAGATGCTCCGGATTCAAAGTTCTCCGTTTACAGGGTTGGCGCGGGGCTGTCCCTGCGGAGCGAGTGCCTTGTTCCCCTGGAGGTGGATGGGAAGAAAGTTTATGGATACTGGGACACGGGCGCAGAGGTGACACTGGCCCGGCCCGAGGTGGTGGCCCCAGATCGGGTGGTGCCCAACACCTTCCTGACCCTGACCGGGGTGGGCGGGACCCCATTCAAGGTTCCCGTAGCGAGGGTACACCTGAAATGGGGGGCCAAGGAGGGCCCCAAGGACGTGGGAGTGCACCACCATTTGCCCACTGAGGTGTTGATGGGGGGGGACCTAGAGGACTGGCCAAGCAGCCCCCAGACCGCCTTAGTCGTGACCCGTAGCCAGAGCCGGCGAGGGGCACTACGCCCTGACCTTGGGAAGGATGTCCCACCGGAGGCACCGAACCCTTCCTGGGTGGGGAGGGAACACCCAAGGACAGGCCACGGGGTGGCTGGGGCTTCCGACCCAGCCGACGAGAGGGAGCAGGTCCCCATCCCTTCCCCAGCCGCCGAGTTCCAGGCCGAGTTGCAGAAGGACCCCTCCCTGCGGAAGCTAAGGGGCCTGGCTGACCTCAGTGTGGTACAGACCATGAGGAGAGGATGCAAGGAGAGGTTCCTGTGGGAGAAGGGGTTCCTGTACCGAGAGTGGGCTCCCCCGGGGGAAGTGGAGTCGTGGGGGATCAGGAGGCAGCTGGTGGTTCCCCAGAAGTTTCGCCACAAGCTACTGTACCTGGCCCATGACATCCCTCTCGCAGGGCACCAGGGGATCCGGCGCACCAGGCAGAGGCTGCTACAGAACTTTTACTGGCCCGGGGTCTTCACCAACGTCCGGCAGTACTGCCGATCCTGTGACCCCTGCCAGAGGGTGGGGAAGGCCCGGGACAAGGGGAAGGCAGCATTGAGACCTTTGCCCATCATAGAGGAGCCTTTCCAGAAGGTGGCCATGGACATAGTGGGACCTCTCAGCAAGACGACCCGGTCTGGGAAGAAATACATCCTGGTGGTGGTAGATTTCGCCACCCGCTACCCCGAGGCAGTGCCCTTATCGTCCATTGAAGCAGACACTGTGGCGGATGCGCTGCTGACCATTTTCAGCCGAGTGGGGTTCCCCAAGGAAGTCTTGACGGACCAAGGGTCCAACTTCATGTCGGCCCTACTCCGGTGCTTGTGGGAGAGATGTGGGGTCCGGCACAACTGGGCCTCAGCATATCACCCCCAATCCAACGGGCTGGTGGAAAGGTTCAATGGGACGCTAAAAATGATGCTGAAAACATTTATGAATCAGCACCCGCAGGACTGGGACAAGTACTTACCTCACCTGCTGTTTGCGTACAGGGAGGTACCCCAGGAGTCTACCGGGTTTTCGCCTTTCGAACTGCTATATGGAAGGCGGGTAAGGGGGCCCCTGGACCTGATGAGAGACGAATGGGAGGGGAAGGCCACTCCTGACGGAGAGTCGGTGGTGGAGTATGTCCTGACCTTCCGGGAACGACTTGCCGAGCTCATGGGCCTGGCCAGGGAGAATCTGGCCAGAGCCCAGAGGAAGCAGAAGGTCTGGTATGACCGCACAGCACGGGCCCGCACCTTCGCCACTGGGGATCAGGTGATGGTCCTCATCCCCGTGAGGAAAAACAAACTCCAGGCCGCCTGGGAAGGGCCCTTCAAGGTTGTCAAGCAACTAAACGAGGTAAACTATGTGGTGGAGCTGTCGAACCGGGCACACCACCACCGGGTGTACCATGTGAATATGATGAAGCCATATTATGACAGGGGGAATATGGTGTTGGCCGTGTGTGGACAGTGGGAGGGGCAGGGAGATGACCCTTTAGTAGATCTATTCCCTGGGACAAGAGTTGGCTTCCCCCTGGAAGCAATTCCCCTCTCTGATCGGCTAACCCCTGCCCAGCGAGCTGAGATCGGAGGGGTGCTGCATCTGTACCAGCAGCTGTTTTCCAACCAGCCTGGACGCACTAATCTGACTGTCCACCGGGTGCAGACAGGATCGCACCCGCCTATAAAATGCTCCCCCTTCCGAGCCACAGGGAAAACTGCTCAGGACCTGGAAAGAGAGGTCAATGACATGCTGGCTTTGGGGGTGATCCAGCCGTCTTCCAGCCCTTGGGCCTCGCCGGTGGTGCTGGTCCCCAAAAAGGACGGGTCGATCCGGTTCTGTGTGGACTATCGGAAGCTCAATGCCATCACTGTAGCCGATGCCTACCCCATGCCCAGGCCGGACGAGCTCCTAGACAAGCTGGGAGGTGCTCGGTACCTTACCACCATGGATCTTACAAAGGGCTATTGGCAAGTGCCGCTGGATGCAGATGCCAGGCTGAAATCGGCCTTTGTCACCCCTCTGGGGCTCTATGAGTTCCTGACCCTGCCCTTCGGCCTCAAGGGAGCGCCAGCCACCTTCCAGCGCCTGGTGGATCAGCTACTGAGGGGGATGGAGAGTTTTGCCGTGGCGTATATCGATGACATCTGTGTCTTTAGCCAGACCTGGGAGGACCACATATCCCAGGTTAGACAAGTGCTGGACCGACTCCAGAAGGCTGGGCTGACCGTAAAACCGGAGAAGTGCAAGGTGGGGATGGCTGAGGTATCCTACCTAGGCCACCGGGTGGGAAGCGGCTGCCTAAAGCCGGAACCAGCCAAAGTGGAGGTGATCAGAGACTGGCCCGCTCCTCAAACCAAAAAGCAGGTCCAAGCCTTTATTGGGATGGCAGGGTACTATCGGAGGTTCGTGCCCCACTTTAGCGCCATAGCCGCCCCCATCACTGAGCTGTGCAAGAAGGGGAAGCCAGACAAAGTGGTCTGGACCGAGGAGTGCCAGGAGGCTCTCCGGGCGCTGAAGGAGGCTCTGGTCAGTGGCCCAGTTCTGGCAAACCCAGACTTTGACAAGCCCTTTATGGTGTTCACCGACGCCTCAGACACAGGACTGGGGGCGGTGTTAATGCAGGAGGATGAAAAGGGGGAGAGACACCCCATCGTGTACCTGAGCAAGAAGTTGCTACCCCGGGAGCAGAACTACGCGGCCATCGAGAAGGAATGCCTGGCCATGGTGTGGGCCCTCAAGAAACTAGAGCCATATCTCTTTGGGCGTCACTTCACCGTGCACACCGACCACTCTCCCCTGACCTGGCTGCACCAGATGAAAGGAGCCAACGCCAAGCTCCTGAGGTGGAGCCTGCTCCTGCAGGATTATGACATGGACGTGGTCCATGTGAAGGGACGTGACAACGTGATAGCGGACGCGTTGTCCCGGAGAGGGAGCCCTGAACTTCCCCAGGTCACTGGTCAGAGTGACCCCGCTCAGTTCAGTCTCGAAGGGGGGAGAGATGTGACGGAGCAGGGAGCAGGGCAGATTTGACCTGGGAATGTTGCAGGGGGGTTGCAGTGGGGATGTGGGACTTCCCTTGAAGGAAGCTACCTGAGCTGTAACCTGAGCCAGGAACGGGGGTGGGGAGAATTAACACCTTCTGCCCGGGAGACTGAACAAAGGAGAGGAGCAGCGGGAGGGGCTTGGAGTTTAGTTTCGGTTGGGGCTGGGTGGTGCAACGCAGGGAACCCCAAGCTGGGGTCCAAGCTCCCTGAACCTCCCCGAGGGACCTAATTGAGGGGGTCTGGTCGTACCTACACGCTCTGCTTGAGACTGTGTTCCTGTCCTTAAATAAACCTTCTGCTTTACTGGCTGGCTGAGAGTCACAGTGAATCTCGGGAAGAGGGGTGCAGGGCCCTAACTCCCCCACAATCCGCAACAGGCCCACATGTTCTTTGTGCGCAGGGCCCCAATAAACCTTAATCTGCATCTGGTGTTTGTGATGGCCAGTGTTGCTGCAGAGACATGCTGCAGTGTTCTGCACCAGTTGGAGTTTCCTAAGCAACTGAAGGTCTCATGCCCAGGCATATTACATTGCTGTAGTCTAGCAGCCAAAGGTGACAAAAGGCGTGAATGAGGCCAGGTCATTGTTTGCCATGGTGGGACAGAGTCTCCTAGACAACCCAAGATGGTACAAAGCGTTACTCACAGATACTGCTTTGTGAGAGCTTAGCATCTGTGAGGAATGAAGGAGTGCTCCTAAGCTGCTAACTGACTTGACCAGTTTTGGGTATGTATCTTCAACCAAAGGCCCCAAATGAGGTCTCAAAAGAGATGTGACTACTAACTCCTCAAACTATTTTTCTCTCCCCACTAGTATCACCTCGGTTTTCCTTGGGCTCAGCTTCAATCATCAATTCTTCATCTATGAGCTGCTCTCATCCAAGCACAGGGCCACCTTGGTGGTAGTGGTATAGTTGTATGCGGTGAAGGATAGGTAGAGTGGTGTGTCAGCTACATATTGCTGTCACCTGAATCCATGTCATCTGATCAGTTTTCACCTAGTGGCTTCATGTAGATGTTGAATAGGACCAGAGAATTGATCCTTGTAGCATTCTACAAGGGAGGGGTCTAGGTGCAGTTTCCTATCACTATTTGTTGGGTTCATCTCTCCAGGAAGAACTCAAACCATTTTAGTGTATGGTCCTGGCTACCTCTCTAAGACCCCAGTATCTTATAGTCAACAATGTTGAATGCAGCAGAAAGGCCTTCTTCAGCCATCTGTCCAGTTTTCCTTCAGCCACTTTCCTGTTTTCTCCTCTGCCACCCTCTATGCATGGAAGAAGCTTCACATAAAAATCCACAAAGCTGCTACCTTGTCCTCCTTCAGATCCCTCCTTAAAATTCCTCTCTGTCATGATGCCTACAAAACTCTTGGCAATGGCTAGGCAGCTTGTGTGCTGTGACCTCTGCTTATTACACTAATCACAATTACAGTAGAACCTCGATTTTACAAACACCAATCTTGCCAATGACCAGTTAGACAAACCATTTTTCCCAATGGAAAAGAAAAAAAATTGCATAACAAAATGATGTTGATGAAGAGCAAGTTGATATCCCTTCACATTTCAATGCCTTTAATGCATTGGAAATCACTTTGCAGTGGTTTGGAAGACAAGAAAGAAGCAATGCACCATACAGCAACTTAAGGACCTAATGTAATTTTGAGATGTTAAATTTTATGAACTTTTCCATTATATTAACTTCCCAATCCCCAGTTAGTTCATAAAAGAAGGGTTCTGCTGTATCTCACTGTTAACATGCTCCCCTGACTCTCGGTTATGTTTACCTGTTGTCCATTACCATTTACTTAGATGTAAGCCATCTGGAGCAGGGACTGTCCTTGTTATATGTGTGTACGGAGCCCAATACCTGATTGAGGGCTCTAGAGGCTACCACAATACAAATAACTAATATCAGTTTTCTAATAAACTCGGGAAAGGGAGTTTAGAGCTCCCCTTCTATTATTAATGTGTTTTCTGTAAAATTAGATTATAAAGGAATGACCTGGTGCATGCCAAGAATCAATAGGCCAATCCTTGAGACTGGACTTTCCATACTTTGTATAGCTCAGTGGTGGAGGATCCTGATCCTGAGGTTGCTGGAAGGCTGGGTTGGTCCTGAGACTCAACTAGGAGCAGCTGCTCTAAGTTTAATTGGCTGCCAGAGGCTCCTAAGGAGCTGTTCTGGCAGCTAGGGAACACTGGGGCATAGGGATGCCATGACCATTCCTCTTTTCCCCTGACATGCCTCCTGCACCACAGAATGGAAAGAGGCATCTAGGAACCACTACACTGGTTCCACACCACTCAGGTACTCCCCTTACACAAGGGAAATCTTCAAGGGACTGTTAAGGTGGCTTTACAGCTGCTTTGCATCACTGGAGTGGAACAGAGTAGCTATAACAGAGCTGAGAATCTGGCTTAATGTGTATAGAATAGATTTAAGAAAATGCACTCACGATGCAAAAGTGATCAGTGAGCTATACTATGAGGAAGTCATTGTTAATAATCTTTTTCCAATTCCAGCCATCTGTCATAATTTACTTTAGCAAAATAACTTTAAGAACTGTGCAGGAAAGAGAAATGTTAAAAAAAAAAAAAAAAAACTAAGTATATTACAGAACATGAATTGCTACCAATCTTCATAGACCTCCTGTCAGGTACCCAATATGAGACATGATGTGGAAGATCTCAAATGAGAATCACAAGAAAATTATCAGTCCATCATATTTAAAGTTCTGCTGGATTAATTTCTATAATATAAATATCATTTTCTGTTAGATCAGTTCCATGTCTTGATGCATCTGAAATTTGGGCTGTCCTTCAGAATGACAAAAAGCTTTTTGTCTGTCTTAAAATGAGTGTCTCTTCAGTTTTAATCTCTCTCTTTTCAAATTCCATGTCTCGGAGTTTTGATGTTTGTTTTCCTTTTCACATGTTACTATTTCTGCTGTCATACTTATTTTTCTAGTATTCATTAAGGCCCAATTCCAGGGATTCAGTAGCCAGTCCAGGACAAGTGTCTGGGTGCAGGGCATCCCCATCGGGGACCAAGGGGAAAATGCTCTTCCCAAAGTCATGAAGCTTTTACTATTATTCAACCCCTGAATGTAGAACAACACAAAATAAGAATAAAAACTTTCTTAATCATCTCAATTTATTTTTATTTTAATTTCAAATGAGGCTTTTAGTTATGTGGTAAATACAGGTCCATTTATTGTAGTGGACAGAAACAAGAGGCTTCGCTTCCAGGACTTTATTTCAGTAGATGAGGGTTTGTAGAAACTGGGCAACGAGAGGATGCCTCAGCCCAGTTTCTCTCAGTTCCATCAAGGGAGTATGGTTGAGTAAATGAGCTCCCAGAGGCCCACTCTCTGCCCAGTAATAGGGAAGGACCAGAGTGTTGGAGGCTCTCTTTATTTCTTTTCCAGTGGGGATTATAATGCCAAGCACAGCCATGGACCCCAAAAATCTGCAGTATTATTTTTATGATTTATTACTTACATTCTGAAGTGCTCAGAGGCCCCAGTCAAGATCAGGGACATGTCATGCTAGGCATTATACAGACACAAAAATAGACATGGTTCCTCCTAGCCCCATCAACAGTTTTCTGATGGAAATCTGTTCTGTTGGAAAATTTCAACCATCTCCAGTCATACCCCAGAGTCAGCTCAGATTTACACAGGCTTCCCAGACACAGGGCTCCAGGAACAGAAAATCCACTGATTACATCAGGAGGGGGTACAGTGGTAGTGGGAATATACAGCTTTTCTGGGAAGGCAACATACACAGGGAATGTTCTGAACCTGCTCTTCTAGTGATGCTTCTGCGGAGCCCTAAGCACGAGTTAAAGCTGTCTGCATAAATTGGAAAACCCCAAGGGAGGAGAGCAGCAGTAACATCACCTGCCATCCCTCAGTGTGAAACCCCCTGGGGCATAGAGAACTAGGTTCATGAAGTGTAATTTACACCTCTTTGCATCAGCTGCTATCAATTGGCTTGATATTTTTTACTTATATAACTAATAATGTAACCCCACAATTTGACATTACTGCAGTCAGCCATTTTGTGTGTCCAGCCACCAGTAGCTGAAAACCAAATACCACATAGCTAGGAATAATTCTTAGGACCCTGAGAGGCAAGGCCAAACAGCTGTAGTTTGCAGTTTTGCAAATCAGAACGGGAGGAGGGGAAAAGAGTTAACAGACCATGAGAATGGAAGAGAGTAAGTGGATGGTGACCTTGGATTTGGGTGCTTCTGTCATACAAGTTTATTATGGCTAGAAATACTAGGAATGTTTTGTTGATAAGAGATCATGAGCAATTTACTGAAGCTAGAAGAACTGGTGACCCACTAGGGGTTACTATGGTGACCCACTAGGGATTACTATGAGTTATGTGTTTTGTGAGAGTTAGCTATATAAGATTAAGTAAAAGTAAACACTTTGGAGCAGTCCGAGGAAGCTTTTCTTCAGGCAAGGAGCTGACAGCTAAGCTCCCTAGCAGCTGGACCGAAGGAGAACCCTTGGAAGCCTGACCTAATAAAAAAAGTAGTTTCAGGTAAAAGCACTCTGGATTGTATCAATCATTTATCAGATGGAGGAGTTGTGTCCCCATTGATTATTCCTGACACTGCCTGGAGAGAAACAGTTAAGTTACCATTGCTTTGGGTTCAGAAATCCCTGGGTAACAATAATACCCCAGAGAATTAAAAGTGAAAAAAGATTAAAAGCCTAATGTAATTCTCATACATATGCTGTTCTATTACTTTTTGCATTCCTAACACTTTACTTAATCCTGTCTGGAGGAAAAAGCAGAAACGGTGATTCATTACTTTTCAAAATCTAGAGGTTTATCTACACAATGCATTAGTCGGGACCAGAGAGGTGTAAATTCTAGTGCACACCAACATGTTACTGGCCTGTGTGGACCCTGCTGGTGTGCACTAAAATGGCCAATCAGTGCATGACACACCAGTGCGCACTGGAATTTATACCCCTGTGGTGCAGACTAGCACACCATGTGTAAGTCCTGAAAGTACAGAATCATAGGAATCCTATTACTTTTAGAGCCAGAGAATTTAATGAATAGGTTAAATAATTTAAAGAAGGAGGTTCAAAAGTCTGTAGCAAATAGCTCCAAAATTAACCATGCAGCTTTCCAAAGTGATCATGAAAGGCAATAGTTTTTATAGATGATGGATTAATAAAACAAATAAGATGTTAATAGACCAAGTCATTTCTGAGAGATGAAGTCTTAAGCCCAAGTCTGCAGCAGCAGCAGCCATGCTCCAACCATCCACCCAGCAGGCTGTTGACAGCTGCTTACCCAGGACCCTTGAAACCTAGCCCCAGTTTGAGGCTGTGCCCCTGAGGTTCTATTGGTGGAGTCCCAAAGCAGTTGATTGGCTGGCCCTACTTAAGCCACCAGCAGGAACAGGGACCTGTCTGAATAACCGGGCTCCTTCCTGAATTGTACACACACCCTTGGCTTTATTTCCTGTCATCCTGACCTGGTTTGACTCCTGATATCTGATTTGTGGTTCTGCTCTCCAGTTTGTCTCCCGCATCAGACTCCTGGTATCCTGACCTGGCCTGACTCTGGTTCCTGACATGTGGTTCTGATCTCCAGTTTGTCACCAGTTTCTGATCTCCCATTATCCTGACCCAGATGAATCTTGATTCCTGTCACATGAGTGGGGATCTGGCTCTGACCACTAGGTCTGGCTGCCCACAACTTGGCTGTGATAGATGTTCCCAAAATTTTTCAGAAATGAGAAACTTCTGATTTTTCAAACTCTCATCTCTCCAAAGCTCTTGGACAAATATTCTGAAACTTTAAAAAAAATCCTCTGAGAATACACCAACCATGAGAAATTTCAGGCAGAGATTTTTTTCCCCTTAGGAAGTTAAAGAGATATGGAACAGATCTTCAAAGGTATTTAGGCAGAGGGAGAATGAATAAGCATAAGGATGCAGAGATGAAGTTGCACCTAAAAAAACTATTTCTGGACTGATACCAAGCACAAAACTTGTAGGCCAAGGGATAATTGTCTTGTAAAGTAGCAAGACACTGAAAACAGGATCGTAAAATGAAGGTACTATCACAATCCTCCTTCTTATAGGAAGAGGAGCTATAATTAAAAGAGGAACTATAAGGATGGAACTACCTTCAACTTCTGAGTGTTTAAATATATGTGGTGAATCGCTGACATACAAACAGTCATTATTCCTTTAACTGGAGAACAGGCTTAAAAAGCCCACACAAAGGAATCACTTAGAGAAAGGGGGAATTAAATATAATCCTCTTTAGAATATGGGGGGGGGTCTGAAATAGCTATGTTGAGTTTACTGTCTGCAGAGGAGAAGCAATTGAATAATTTGATCACTTTAGAAAACAAATTGTTGAATTTTAATATACACAATATCCAACAAATCTATTGCTATTCTAACAAATCCAAGCTCTCAGAGTGACCTAGGTGGTCTAGAGCCACTGCAATATGCTGCCCCATGGAGGATCAGAGTTAAGGTCCTAGACAAGCAAGGACTAGTAGCACTGCAGACACAGATATATAAACCCTGAGGAGGGAATTTTTCATATAAAGAGTAGTACTAATGATCTCTAATGGGAGTCTGAACCAACCTTTTCAGAGAAGGGAAGGTCATTGTTGCACAGGGCCTTTGATATAGGGAGGAGGAGCAGAGGAGGACACATGATTTACAAAAAGAAGAACAGGAGTACTTGTGGCACCTTAGAGACTAACAAATTTATTAGAGCATAAGCTTTCGTGGACTACAGCCCACTTCTTCGGATGCATATAGAATGGAACATATATTGAGGAGATATATATACACACATACAGAGAGCATAAACAGGTGGGAGTTGTCTTACCAACTCTGAGAGGCCAATTAGTTAAGAGAAAAAAAAACTTTTGAAGTGATAATCAAGCTAGCCCAGTACAGACAGTTTGGGCTAGCTTGATTATCACTTCAAAAGTTTTTTTTCTCTTAATTAATTGGCCTCTCAGAGTTGGTAAGACAACTCCCACCTGTTTATGCTCTCTGTATGTGTGTATATATATCTCCTCAATATATGTTCCATTCTATATGCATCCGAAGAAGTGGGCTGTAGTCCACGAAAGCTTATGCTCTAATAAATTTGTTAGTCTCTAAGGTGCCACAAGTACTCCTGTTCTTCTTTTTGCGGATACAGACTAACACGGCTGTTACTCTGAAACATGATTTACACTGTCTCTTTTCCCTAGAAGAAGGCATGTTATGAAATCTTTGAAAGTTTCTGTCCCTTGTTGAAAGTATATCTTCACTGCAGGCTCTTTAGTGAATAGGATTCACTAAACTCAGGCTCTTTCCCAGGTTTTAACCCAAACTCTCATACCGTCCACACTTACAAAACTTTTACCCTAGTTTATACATGCTTTGAGCTAGTGATTTATTCTAGCTAGGATTTACCTAGTAGCTGCTGACAATCTTATTCAAAGCTGGGATGACAAGCTTAGCAAGAATAAGTCCATATCTATGTAATGAACTCTCTTTGTAACTATGTTATATTGGTACTAGTGTAACCTTCTGCCAGTCAGAATTGGCAGCAATAAGGGCCAGGTTCAGTATCTAGGGGTTCCTTTTCAATACTACAACACAAAACCGGATCAAGCCCCCACCCAGTGACCTGGGACAATTACACACCACCCCCTGGGCACCTCTGAGAGGCAATAGGTACCCTCCTGCTCGCAAGCGTCTGAGTCTAGCAAAAAAAAAAAAATCATAAAAGGAGGGAAGTAATGCTGCATTAATTTGGGTAAACACCGCAAACAGGGTTCATAAACATAAACTGTGAGCAATAGACCTACCCCCAAGTAAGTTGGGCAGTGTCCTTTTCCCCTCAGGTTTTTAAGTCCAGCAACCCAAAGTCCCTTTAATGTGCCCATCCCTTCTCTACACCCCACTCACAGTTGCTTTCCTTGGTCAGTACAGACCCAGAGTTCAGAGGTGCATCTGCAGGGTTCACCTCCCACCCTGGGTGGAGAGGGAAAGGAGGTACCTTACTCATGCTGCTGCTTGGGCACTTGCTTGCCATCCCTCTCCCCCAGCCATCCTGCTAACCACCTGCTCACAGAAATATCTTCAGAACCCACCCCCTAACACAGCTCTCAGTGGGAGAGCCTAACTGCTGACGTACACTGGGCAGTCTCTTGCATCAGAAACACTAACCCAAAGCACTCTAATACTTAGACCTAGGTATCAGCAACTTCAGCTTTGCATTATGTAACAAGACTCTGATTTGAGCCTAAATTAGTTCTTTTATTACACAGTGGAAAGAAGAAGGATCAAATGGTTTCTACAACCCATTAACAGAACACACCTCCTACCTAACACAAATACCTATACCCATCCCCTCTCAACTCACTGGTCTTTGGAACCCATGCCCCCTGCCCAGTGCGTGCCATTAGTTGAGGGTGAGTCCCTCCATCAGGGTATGCCAGGTACAGTTCTGCTGACCTCGATTAACACAACAAGGATAACAATGCTTTATTGGTCCTGCCCCAATAAGAAGGAGACTGGGGTTCCAACACCAGCCAAAAGTGATCATTTGGGCAAGGAATCCCATCATGCTGAGTACCTAGACAGGGTGGGTGTGTCCATGCAAATGAGATCAGCTCCTGAAGTCCTCTTCCACAGCTCATCACTAGATGTCATTCAGACTCTGCTTACATCAGCATTAAAACAGTGTCCAGATAGCTAGTGGGATTTATAATTCACGATGCATTAAGTAGAAAATCCCTTGGTGTGTTAGCAATGCTTGGCCTTCTGGTGCTTTTGGTTCATGTCCGGGCAAGGAGGTGGGGAGGTGCACAATGGAAGGATGAAGTAGCAGGAGCAACAGAAGCCAAGGAAGCTGTTTGAGTGGGTGCTGTCCTTAATGTCCAACACCGAATGCACCAATGCCAGTGGATTCTCTTCCATGCTAGTCTGTCCTGCAGCAATTCTGGAATGGTGAGGGTATGACCCTAACAATATCCCAATGCCAGAGCTCAAGGAGCTCACTGGTTTCAAGTAGTGGGTTTCAGCTGGCCTGATCAGTTCAATATACCCCAATTCACTTATGTTGTAATCTGTATCTGATAAGTGTTGTGTGAGGGGTATCACTGGAAAACCAATAACACACTGATCATTAATGTTCTTGTGGGGTGTCTGTATGGTAAATACCCAAAGGACTGTACAAATGTGAAGAAAATATGGGACTAAAATGTGTTTGAACCAGACAAGTCTGAAGAGTGGGTAAACAGGTTTTTTTTTTCAAAAGAAAGGCTAACACCTCCATTCAGGTACAAGCACAGACAATTGGCAGTCACAGTCAAGTGGCCATTCATTGGCATATCAGAAGCTGAAGGGACAGATCAATGTGCATTGTAAAAAGCACCATCAGGGAAGAAACCAGCATGGAAACTTCTCCATCAGACTCTATGGTACCTTTCCCCACAACAGGGGCACTGAACGTTAAGAAGGATATATTCCAAAATTTCACTGGACTATAAAAGAGAGGAGCTAAAAACAAGAAGTTATCTTTCACATAAGAAGACAAAGGTACTGAGCACTTTGGCCTTTGTGGGAGTTCCTGACCAAGGGGATGGTCAGCCAACTTGCAGGAAGAAAGTGTGGTAAGAATCTTAACTTGAATCAAGACTGTAATTTTGTTAAGTCTTAGACACTAGAAAGAGGTTTTCACTTTTATTTTCTTGTAACCATTTCTGACTTTATTTCTTACACTTGAACTCACTTAAAATCATAGAATCATAGAATATCAGGGTTGGAAGGGACCTCAGGAGGTCATCTAGTCCAACCCCCTGCTCAAAGCAGGACCAATTCCCAACTAAATCATCCCAGCCAGGGCTTTGTCAAGCAGGGCTTTAAAAACCTCCCAGGAAGGAGATTCCACTACCTCCCTAGGTAACGCATTCCAGTGCTTCACCACCCTCCTAGTGAAATATTATTTCCTAATATCCAACCTAGACCTCCCCCACTGCAACTTGAGACCATTGCTCCTTGTTCTGTCATCTGCCACCACTGAGAACAGCCGAGCTCCATCCTCTTTGGAACCCCCCTTTAGATAGTTGAAAGCAGCTATCAAATCCCCCCTCATTCTTCTCTTTCACTGGGAACAATCCCAGTTCCCTCAGCCTCTCCTCATAAGTCATGTGCTCCAGACCCCTAATCATTTTTGTTGCCCTCCGCTGGACTCTTTCCAATTTTTCCACATCCTTCTTGTAGTGTGGGGCCCAAAACTGGACACAGTACTCCAGATGAGGCCTCACCAATGTCAAATAAAGGGGAACGATCACGTTCCTCGATCTGCTGGCAATGCCCCTACTTATACAGCCCAAAATGCCGTTAGCCTTCTTGGCAACAAGAGCACACTGTTGACTCATATCCAGCTTCTCGTCCACTGTGACCCCCTAGGTCCTTTTCTGCAGAACTGCTACCTAGCCATTCGGTCCCTAGTCTGTAGCAGTGCATAGGATTCTTCCGTCCTAAGTGCAGGACTCTGCACTTGTCCTTGTTGAACCTCATCAGGTTTTATTTGGCCCAATCCTCTAATTTTCTAGGTCCCTCTGTATCCGATCCCTACCCTCCAGTGTATCTACCACGGCTTCCAGTTTATTGTCATCTGCAAACTTGCTGAGAGTGCAGTCCACACCATCCTCCAGATCATTAATAAAGATATTAAAACCAGCCCCAGGACCGACCCTTGGGGCACTCTGCTTGAAACCGGTTGCCAACTAGACATGGAGCCATTGATCACTACGCATTGAGCCCAACGATCTAGCCAGCTTTCTATCCACTTTACAGTCCATTCATCCAGCCCATACTTCTTTAACTTGCCGGCAAGAATACTGTGGGAGACTGTATCAAAAGCTTTGCTAAAGTCAAGGAATAACACGTCCACTGCTTTCCCCCTCATCCACAGAGCCAGTTATCTCATCATAGAAGGCAATTAGGTTAGTCAGGCACGACTTCCCCTTGGTGAATCCATGCTGACTGTTCCTGATCACTTTCCTCTCCTCTAAGTGTTTCATAATTGATTCCTTGAGGACCTGCTCCATGATTTTTCCAGGGACTGAGGTGAGGCTGACTGGCCTGTAGTTCCCCGGATCCTCCTTCTTCCCTTTTTTAAAGATGGGCACTACATTAGCCTTTTTCCAGTCATCTGGGACCTCCCCCGATCCCCATGAGTTTTCAAAAATAATGGCCAATGGCTCCGCAATCTCATCCTCCAACTCCTTTAGCACCCTCGGATGCAGCGCATCCGGCCCCATGGACTTGTGCACGTCCAGTTTTTCTAAATAGTCCTGAACCACTTCTTTCTCCACAGAGGGCTGGTCACCTTCTCCCAATACTGTGCTGCCCAGTGCAGCAGTCTGGGAGCTGACCTTGTTCATGAAGATAGAGGCAAAAAAATCATTGAGTACATTAGCTTTTTCCACATCCTCGGTCACTAAGTTGCCTCCCTCATTCACTAAGGGGCCCACACTTTCCTTGACTTTCTTCTTGTTGCTAACATACCTGAAGAAACCCTTCTTGTTACTCTTAACATCTCTTGCTAGCTGCAACTCCAAGTGTGATTTGGCCTTCCTGATTTCACTCCTGCATGCCTGAGCAATATTTTTATACTCCTCCCTGGTCATTTGTCCAATCTTCCACTTCTTGTAAGCTTCTTTTTTGCGTTTAAGATCAGCAAGGATTTCACTGTTTAGCCAAGCTGGTCGCCTGCCATATTTACTATTCTTTCTACACATCGGGATGGTTTATCCCTGCAACCACAATAAGGATTCTTTAAAATACAGCCAGCTGTCTTGGACCCCTTTGCCCTTTATGTTATTCTCCCAGGGGATCCTGCCCATCTGTTCCCTGAGGGAGTCAAAGTCTGCTTTTCTGAAGTCCAGGGTCCATATTCTGCTGCTCTCCTTTCTTCCTTGTGTCAGGATCCTGAACTCGACCATCTCATGGTCACTGCCTCCCAGGTTCCCATCCACTTTTGCTTCCCCTACTAATTCTTCCCTGTTTGTGAGCAGCAGGTCAAGAAAAGCTCTGCCCCTAGTTGGTTCCTCCAGCACTTGCACTAGGAAATTGTCCCCTACGCTTTCCAAAAACTTCCTGGATTGTCTGTGCACCGCTGTATTGCTCTCCCAGCAGATATCAGGGTGATTAAAGTCTCCCATGAGAACCAGGGCCTGCGATCTAGCAACTTCTGTTAGTTGCCAGAAGAAAGCCTCATCCACCTCATTCCCTGGTCTGGTGGTTTATAGCAGACTCTGAACAAGACATGACCCTTGTTGCTCACACTTCTCAACTTTATCCAGAGACTCTCAGGTTTTTCTGCAGTTTCATACCGGAGCTCTGAGCAGTCATACTCCTCTCTTACATACAACGCAACTCCCCTCACCTTTTCTGCCCTGCCTGTCCTTCCTGAACAGTTTATATCCATCCATGACAGTACTCCAGTCATGTGAGTTATCCACCAAGTCTCTGTTATTCCAATCGCATCATAGTTCCCTGACTGTGCCAGGACTTCCAGTTCTCCCTGCTTGTTTCCCAGGCTTCTTGCATTTGTGTATAGGCACTTAAGATAACTCATCGATCATCCCTCTTTCTCAGTATGAGACAGGAGTCTTCCCCTCTTGCACTCTCCTGCTCGTGCTTCCTCCCAGGATCCCATTTCCCCACTTACCTCAGGGCTTTGGTCTCCTTCCCCCGGTGAACCTAGTTTAAAGCCCTCCTCGCTAGGTTAGCCAGCCTGCTTGCAAAGATGCTCTTCCCTCTCTTCGTTAGGTGAAGCCCGTCTTTGCCTAGCACTCCTCCTTCTTGGAACACCATCCTCTCTTTTTTGTTCATTTAACTTTTAATTTCAACCAACCCAGTGCTGTGTTAGAACTGGAGCAATTGTGAATTCCAGTTAGAGCAACAAACTGCTGTGTTTTTTTGTATCTTTAAAGGAGCAACAGACCTGATGACTTACCTAAATGTTCCAGAACAAGGCTGGACATTTCAGGGCAGACAGTTCTGGGAAAATTTGGGACTGGGGGTGTGCTCGGGTCACTTGGCTAGTGGTAACCAAGCCTGGTGAAGATCAGAGTGTGGCTGTGGTGGAGTCAGAGTTGCTGATCCAGGGCTGCTTAATGCACAGACACTCAGAACATGTCTACATTACAAAGTTAAGTCGACTTAATTTAAGTTGACATCCAGCCTCTGCAGTAATAAGTTTGCTGGGCATGTCCATATCATGCTTATTGTCAGTGGAGTGTGTCCTCACTAGCACCGCTTGCATGGATGCACAGAGCAGTGCACCGTGGGTAGCTATCCCACAGTGCAACTAGCCGCAAGGGGTTTTGGGAAGGGCTTGCAATGCCTCATGGGACCAAAACATTGTCGCAAGGGGGAATGGGAACATGGCTTCAACCTCCCATGATGCAGTTTCCTCCCTCCTTTCCTCCCCGATATCAACAGCAAACAACCCATACTTGTTCGTGCCTTTTTTTGAAAGCCTGGTTTAGCCGTGCATACGCCATAGCCCAAAAAGCATGGACCCCACTTAGCTGTGCACTCTTGTTGTGAGCATTACAAACTCACACCTTATCCTGAAGTATTTCCAGAGCTGTGACAGGAACTTCTGCACAGAACATTGTGATATCATTCAAGTAGCCCTGCTGCAAGCCATAGAACTAAACAGTTCCTGGTTGGTGCTGGCAGTTGCGCACTGCCACTGAACACAGTGGAGCATTGTTTCTGGTTCCGGGAAACAAGCACTGACTGATGGGATTGCATCGTTATGCAGGTATGGGATGATGAGCAGTGGCTGCAGAACTTTTGAATGTGGAAGGCCACTTTCCAGGAACTTTGTGTAGAGCTTTCCCCAGCCCTGAAGCACAGCTACATTAAAATGAGACCTGTTCTGACAGTGGAGAAGCAAGTGACAATCACTGAGTGGAAGCTTGCAATGCCAGACTACTACCGGTCAGTGGGGAATCAATTCAGAGTTGGTAAATCCACTTTGAGAGCTGTTGTGATCCCAGTGTGCAGGGCCATTAATCGACTTCTGCTAAGAAGTGTAGTGACTCTGGGCAATGTGCAGGATATAGTGGATGGTTTTGCCATGATGGGGTTCCCTAACTGCAGTGGGGCAATAGATGGCACACATATCCCTATCTTGGCACCAGCCCACCATGCCAAAGAGTACATAAACTGAAAGGGATACTTCTGAATGGTGTTGCAAGCTCTGGTGGATCACAGGGTAACATCAACGTGGGGTGGTCAAGAAAGGTGCATTACGTGTGAATCTTTAGGAACACAGGTCTGTTCAGAAAGCTGCAATTGGACTTTCTTTCCAGATCACAAAATAACCATTGATGATGTTGAAATGCCAATAGTGATCCTGGGAGACCCAGCCTACCCCTTGCTCCCATGGCTCATGAAGCTGTACACCAGCCACCTGGACACCAGTAAGGACCCGTTCAGCAATAGGCTGAGCAAGTGCAGAATGGTGGTGGAATGTGCCTTTAGACATTTAAACGGTCACTGGCGCAATTTGCTTACTAGGTTAGACCTTAGTGAAAGCAATATCCTCACAGTTATCACTGCCTGCTGTGTGATCCATAATATCTGTGAGGCAAAGGGAGAGAAGTTTCCACAGGGGTGGGGTGTGGATGCAGATAGGATGGCAGCTAATTCTGAGCAACCAGATATCAGGTCAATAAGCAGAGCCCAGCAAGGAGCTCTGAGTCTCCAGGAGGCTTTGAAAACGCATTTCAGTAATGAGCCACAGTAATGTGAGCTGCTTATCTGCTTTGTGCCTTACCATGCCATACCCTCCATTGCATCAATTTCCCTGTACCTCCCCTGCCTCCCTTCCGCCACCAAACTCCCATGCTTGGAATACATAAAGAGTATTTCATTCTTGCAACCTTGACTTTTACTATACAAACATAAAGAAACTGGAAAAACAGGAAAATAATTTAACCTTGGGCAAATGGTGTGATAAAATTGTGAGGGGAGAAAGGAACTTAGTTTGTCTGTGAAAGCACAGAAGTCTTGCCCATCGATTGTCTTCGAATGGCTGCCTTTTGTTCTTAGTACTCTCCCCTGGTGTTGAGTGGAAGGGATACTGAACCTCACACGCACACACACACACCCTGCATCCTGGGACATTTGGGGGAAGGGGATTGGGAACAGGACAATGTTTGCAGGCTGTTCTGCAGGGGTTGCAGAGGCCGTCTAGCCTCAAGTTGTTTTTCTTGAAGTTCAACCAGATGCCTCAACATGCCTGATTGGTCCTTCATAATCTGCAGCATCTCATTCTGCATGGCATACTCATGCACCTGTGCTACTCTCCTGCTCTCCATGTCCATGTCCAGTTTTTCAATGAAAGCCTCCAGGCTCTGAGCTTGGTGTCAGCTATTCCAGATGTGTTCATAATCTGGTTGAACATGTAATCACTTGCTCTCCTTTTCTGCCTTCTAATCTGCAAAAGCCTCTCTGTCGGTGTGGAGGATGTGCTGAAGGCAAAGCTTTCCACTGTAAGATATGCAAAGCACAAGGCAACCATTGTCAGTGCATGCCCTGGATCCAGTACAAGGTTGCTATTTAAAAATCACTCCCCTTATTATACTCTAGTGCAAGCCAGAATATAATCAGAGTCCCTAGCTATTCAATTAACCAGTTTGCTGTTCCAGCCATGGTGAGTATGGCCCAGCGGCATAGGTGATGAGTCTTGTGCTACAACTTGTGAGGAACCCGCATTGGAGCACATGTGGTCAGGTGGACAATGCCCTCTCCCCTTAGCAACATGGATAATACTTTGAGACCACTGACCAGTATTAAGCCTCCCAAATTTCAGTCTTTGTCCAAGGCAGGGAGTGGGGGTGGGGAGGGGAGGGAGTTTGTGGCTACAAGAGAACACAGGAAAACCACCACCCCACTTCCTTTAACGCTGCTGGTAGTAGTCGCCCTGGGCTTGCAGAATCTGAATACAGTGCTGATCCCTGCCAACCAAACCACCGGCATGTTAGGGAAATCATGGTTGAGGGACCCGGAAATCACCATGGGTGGAGATCACAAGCTCTATTGTTTGTGGTATGAGCACTTGAAATGAAAACTTCCACCATCTCCCCTAGATGATCTTAAGTGATATCTGTCTCCTGAGGGTAACAGAGGTGGCAAGGGAGCAGATGCTGCAAATGTCTGGGTACAGACCTGGTCCTTATGCTACTATGCTGTGTACTGCAATGATGCCAGCAGAGTTAATACTGGAGTGATGTGGGAAAGTGTCCTAGAATGGTGGCAGAAATAAGGCAGCCCTCCCCAGAAACCTTCTGTAAAGGATCTGGAGGATTCCCAGGCCATCCCCATGCATGTAAACAGACTATTCCAGGGGCCACCCTCTGCATAACTGGAGAGGCCACTGGGAAGCAGATACCCACTGCATTTTACTTTATCTTCAGATTGAACATAAAATATAAGAGCATGTAACCCATACAGTTTGATTGGAATTGCATTTTCTCTGGAGGTGCCTGCTCTGCATCATGCTCGGCCACTATGCTGTCCTGCAACTGGCTGGACTGCTCCAGGGTTAAAAATAGCTCATGGCTCTCAGGGAGAATGGATCCCCCTGCTCACCTGTCTCCCATTCTACCATTCTCCTGCTTCTCCTCTTTCTTATGCAGAATGTCCTCCTTGTTGTTGTCTGAGGTGGCCCGGGACTCAGACTCCTGGGAGGTATCCACACTGTGTTTGGGGGTAGTGGTGGGATCGCTGCCGAGAATTGCATGCACCTCACTGTAGAAGTAGCATGTCTGTGGGGCAGAACCAGAACAACTGTTCGCCTCCCTTGTCTTGTGGTACATCTGCTGAAGTCCTTTGATTTTCATGCAGCACTGCTGCATGTTCCTGGTGTAGCCCTTCTCCCGCGTGCCCTGCACGTGGGGAGATGTCTAAATTTCTTCAGCTGGATCAGAGTGTGCCTGCACATACTCTTCTTCCCACAGACCAATAGGATCCACCACCTTCTGTGTACTCCAGGCTGGAGCGTGTTTGGGGCATTCAGTTGCCATGATCAGCTGGGCTGGCGAACTCTCCATGCTGATCAAACATGAAACGGGAATTCAAAACTTCCCAGGGCTTTAACAGGGGAGGGGCTGTTTCCTGTACCTGGCTGCTGTGCAGCGGAGTTGAAAATTATCTCCAGAGCGGTCACAGCAGAGCATTGTGGGATATCTCCTGGAGGCCAATTCAGTCAACTTACACAATGCTGCTGTGACAGGTTTGGTCAGAGAGACCCCCTTGGGACTGTCACCTGACATGCTGAGATTACCTCTGAGCCCATTTTCCCTGCAATCTTGGGACTCCAGAACCCTGTTTTGTTGAGCCAGACACACTACCCTGCTGCAACACAGACCCAGGGTCTGGGCCACACCCCCAAAGCTGCAGACTAAATTGAAAACAGCTCAGCAGGTTTACCTGTCTCCAGCGCCTAGACACCCAGCTCCCAATGGGATCCAAACCCCAAATAAAACCGTTTTACTCTGTATAAAGCTTATACAGGGTAAACTCATAAATTGTCTACCCTCTATAACACTGATAGAGAGAGATGCACAGCTGTTTGCTCCCCCAGGTATTAATCACTTACTCTGGGTTCATAAATAAACAAAAGTAATTTTATTAAGTATAAAAAGTAGGATTTAAGTGGTTTCAAGTAATAACAGACAGAACAAAGTAAGTCACCAAGCAAAATAAAGCAAAAACATGCAAGTCTAAGCCTAATACATTAAGAAACTGAATACAGGTAATATCTCACCCTCAAAAATGTTCCAATAAGCTTCTTTCCCAGACTAGATTTCTTCCTAGTCTGGGCCCAATCCTTTCCCCTAGTACAGTCCTTGTTAGTTCCAGCAGACATCTTAGGTGGAAAGCAGGGGTGTTCTCATGACTGGCTGCCTTCTTTGTTCTGTTCCACCCCTTTTATAGCTTTGGCACAAGGCAGGAATCTTTTGTCTCTCTGGGTCCCTACCCCCCTTTTAAATGGAAAAGTACCAGATTTAAGATGGATTCCAGTATCAAGTGACATGATCACATGTCCTGTGAGACCCCAGTCTCCATTCTTCCTGGGCTGGCCCACGAGTACACAGGAAGGTTTGTAAGTAAACAGAACCATTTACAACCAATTGTCCTAGTCAATGGGAGCCATTAAGATTCTAAACCACCATTAATAGCCCACACATTGAATAATTATGTTAGAGAATGAGCATGCTGACCCAGAGGTGAATTGAGTAAATGGGCTTCTTTATTGAGGTACTTGTTCCCCTCGACCCATTTGTCGAGTAAGCACTGAATTAGTTACAGCACACTCTTTTTATCTAAGTTAGGGTGTAAATATCTACATTTACTACAACACCCCAAAACCCTTATTGAGTAATATGAACGCCCATACAATGAATATTAATAGCTATATACTGAATATAATTATCCCCGCCCTTGATTAGCATATTCTACAGATAATTTTTACTTTGAAGATACATTTCTTTGCAATAATTGCAACCACTAATTCCCTTAATCAGAAGTTTGCAGGGAAGGGAGGAAGGGGCCATGACCCCGAGCTCATGTATATAGCTGGGAAAGGAAGGGAAGAGGGAGATAACACTGCTTTACACAAAAGTATCCTTTAGATCCCCACATTCCTTATGCAGCGGCAACGCTTATCAATCCTTAACAAGGAGAAGGGAAGGGAGAGAGGTAGCACTTATCTATCAAGCGGAGAAATAGAGCATGCCTGTGCCTTTACTCCCTATTACCATGCCAGCACACCAGCGGTTTCCCAGGTCTTTACTTAACCCTTACATATCCCAAAAAATTACAATAGGACTTCAGAGTTATACTTCATATTTCTAGCTTCAGATACAAGAATGATACATACATACTAATAGGAGGAATATATTCAGTAGGTTATAACCTTTGTAATGATGCCTTACAAGAGACCTTTTGCATAAAGCATATTCCAGTTACATCCTATTCACACTGATAAGCATATTTCCATAAAACATATGGAGTGCAACATCACAGCTGCATCTACACTGCCTCTCTGTCGACCTATCAACATTGAATTAAGCACTACACATCTCATGGAGGTGGAATAATTATGTTGATGTTGCAGGTGAGTTAGGTTGGCAGAAGGGACCTGGTAGTGTAGACGCATACATTATTAGATTGATGTAAGGCAGCTTCCATCGAAGTTCCTACTAAGTTTGTAGTGTAGACCAGGTCCAAGTACATGCTTATATGCTGGCAGGGAGTGTCCAGAAAGGAGCTACAGCAGCAGACCATTTTAAGGCACTCAGGGTTACAGAACACACTTTCTCACTGATCTGGGTTGCACCCCAAAATGTGGCAGTAGGCTTTGAGTTAGTCAGTGCACTCCTGGAATGGAAGTGTGCATGAGCAGTTGTATCCTATTCACTTGACCCCCATGTTACTATAGGGTAAGAAGAACAATGATGTGAAATTCAGTTACCATGGAGATTGCACTCGTTGGCTTCACTGTTAGTCATCACTGCCCATAACACTTTTCAATTTTGTGGTAGTTTACGCACTTTACTTATGTGCAGCTGAGCTGCCTGTGTAAGTATTTACAGTATTTTTATTACTTTAATATTTTTTATTTTTAATAAAGTTTTTGGTTTTGCATTATATTGGCCCATTGGTGCTTGGAAAACATGGAAGAGGCAGGGAGTCTTATCCAAACTTCAATAGGTCACACAAAATCACATAAAAGCAATAGCTGAGCCGGGGTGCCGGTCCGGGGTCGCGGGGCCGGGGGGTGCGCCGGGCCGCGGGGGTGCACCGGGCCAGGAGCCGCGGGGGTGCGCCTGGCCGGGAGCCGCGGGGGTGCGCCGGGCCGGGGGGCCGGGCCGGGGCCGGGAGCCGCGGGGGTGCGCCGGGCCGGGGGGCTGGGCCGGGGCCGCGGGGCCGGGGGGTGCGCCGGGCCGGGGGGCCGGGCCGGGGCCGGGAGCCGCGCCGGGCCGGTCCGGTCCGGGAGCCGGTCTGGGGTCGCGGGGCCGGGGGGTGCGCCGGGCCGCCGGGGGCCGGCGGTGCTGGGCGGGCCGGGGGTGCTCGGCCGGGGGCTGGCACCCCAGGGCCCCAGCCGACCCAGGCTGGAGCCGCCAGGGCGGCCAGCCTGGGCCGCACCTCCTCCCCCCACCCCCCTTACCTGCTTCAGGCTTCCCGCGAATTAAATGTTCGCGGGAAGCAGGGGAGGGGGCGGAGTTGGGGCGGGGCCGGGGCCCCGTGGAGTGTCCTCCATTTGGAGGCACAAAATATGGTAACCCTAGTTCAAGAGGACTTTTCCTGAAATTCCCTGTAATGGCTGCTCTGGGTCAGGGAGGTATTGAGTATTAGAGCTGAGAGCAGGAAGCCCGTCTCTTCTGTGTCCTCATTGACCTTCCTGCTGGCACCCAGGCAGCCTAGAGGAGGAAGCTCTGATCTGAACACAAAGAGCACAAAAGCCAGACTGAAATGAGGGATAGGAATAGATTGGGACAGGGAGGCTGGTAATACTGGTATTGGAGGTGGGGGGACAGAAACTGGGACTGGCTGGGCAAGAAGACTGATACCTGGGGTGGGAAAGAAGGCAGGGCCTGCTTGGGAAAGGAGATTAGGAACCAAGTGAGAAGAAAAGTCTGGAATTGGGAGTTGGAAAGGAGTGCTTCACAAGTGTTAATTAATTTATCTTCACAAAGCTCCTGTGAGGTGATAGGGTATTATCCCCACTTTATGGGAACTGAGGTACAGAGAGATTAAAGTAAAAAATATCTGCTGATACTGGGTGCCCAAGCCAAAACACCAAGGATATGACTATTTAGCATTATATAGCACTTTATATATTGAAGGGCAGCTCCCAATGACATCAGCTGCAGCTGTGAAAGCCTAGCACATTTGCAAATCAGGCTCAATAGTCCCCCAGAAAATGAGAAATACACAGTTAATGACCCCCTCTGAAAAAATTGGTTCAAGTAACTTGATGAACATTATATAGGAACTCTGTGTTAGATGCAGTGATAGAATTCAATTCTCCAGGGCTGCATTCAGCTGCCTTAAACATAAGACCCTCCTTTCTCTTCCTGCAGTCCGCTGACTCATTCACTTCACACCATCTAGCTTCTGAAACAAATGAAGCAGAATTCCTGCAGACAACATCCTTCTTTACTGCACAGCCCTGATTCATCCCCAGAGCAGGCTTGGCCTGTTCACTGAATAAGGCAGGTGTCCTATGGAAAAAAACAGCATGTGATCCTGTAATCAAATTCTGTATCATAATGTATATGCATGAAGGGACTGAATTAAATAGCACAGGCAATCTTAATTCTGGCATTTCCTAAGTTTTGAGTGCTTGGCTTTAAAAGAACATTTTTAATGTTGCAATATAGGTTTGTGTATAATATACATAAAGTGTGCATGTATATGTATATAATGCAATCATTCATTTACATTTGGGTAAAAATATACATTATGTGGCTTCTTCCCTTCTTTGGTATGTTCATGTAACTCCAGTTAATGTTAACAAGAGTTATGTATGTTCATCAGTGAGAAAGATTATCTACAGCTCCAATCCTGCCAGTGGGAAATATCCCCTGAAGATATCACAGTGGGGAACAAGCCTTTTGTTCTTTCCTGAATAAGCCAGAGAGACCCACTGCAAGCATGTACCTTTGCATATACACACACATGCAGCCACCTCAAACCCACAACTTCTTCACAAAATTGGTCTAGGATTTTTTTTTAAATAGTTTGTGCTTCCCATAGTTTGTTTCCATTAAAGTCTATGCCAAATCTTGCAGGGATACACTGATACTGAATTTTGGGGAATTTGTACTTCTGTTGAATAATCCATGTGCATGCAGCAGACACCAAAATCTTAAATAAAGGCAGGAATTCTATCTGCCTGCCTGGGACCATTACTTCCAGCTGTTTCTCTTCTGGACAGCCACTGCTGCTGACACAATTGAGGTAGAGATAGAGGCTGGCTGGAGAACAGGTGGAGGTATTCAGAGACTTCCCATGTGCCATTTGGCTCATTTTAGATTGACACACCTTGGGGCTAATTGAGTACAGAACACAGATAGTAATTGTTCAGTTCAGACACATGGGGCCAGATTTTCAAAGGTGGTTTAGCTCCCACTCCTTCAGGTACCTAAATAAAGGTTAGATTTTCCAAACTGTTCAGCATCTATCAACAGTCATTGTCACAATTATGGACAGATTTTCAAAAGAACTCAGTATCCAATGTGCTGAGATATTCTGAAAGTCTGGCTGATTAGGGCTTGTATACATTTGGGATTTTTGCACCAGTTTATCTAACACCAATGCAAATCCCTAATGTGGAAGATGGGGTAAATCATGCCAATGCAAGCCCTGTGTTACACTTGTGCAATGCATCTACACTCTAGGTTTGTACAGTGAGTTTCAGTGATTTTTTTATAAAACGTGGGACACCTTTTGCCCTGTCTTATTCATCTAGTAGTCTTTGTCCACAATGAAGGATGGATTCTAGCCTCACTGTGTGGGGATTTATGCTTTAAACTCTAAGTTTCAGAGTAACAGCCGTGTTAGTCTGTATCCGCAAAAAGAAGAACAGGAGTACTTGTGGCACCTTAGAGACTAACAAATTTATTAGAGCATAAGCTTTCGTGGACTACAGCCCACTTCTTCGGATGCATATAGAATGGAACATATAATGAGGAGATATATATACACACATACAGAGAGCATAAACAGGTGGGAGTTGTCTTACTAACTCTGAGAGGCCAATTAATTAAGAGAAAAAAAAAAAAAAAAAAAAAAAAAAAAAAAAAAACTTTTGAAGTGATAATCAAGCTAGCCGAGTACAGACAGTGTGATAAGAAGTGTGAGAGTACTTACAAGGGGAGATAGTCAACGTTTGTAATGGCTCAGCCATTCCCAGTCCTTATTCAAACCGGAGTTAATTGTGTCTAGTTTGCATATCAATTCTAGCTCTGCAGTCTCTCTTTGGAGTCTGTTTTTGAAGTTTTTCTGTTGTAATATAGCCACCCGCAGGTCTGTCACTGAATGACCAGACAGGTTAAAGTGTTCTCCCACTGGTTTTTGAGTATTTTGATTCCTGATGTCAGATTTGTGTCCATTAATTCTTTTGCGTAGAGACTGTCCGGTTTGGCCAATGTACATGGCAGAGGGGCATTGCTGGCACATGATGGCATAGATCACATTGGTAGATGTGCAGGTGAACGAGCCCCTGATGGTATGGCTGATGTGATTAGGTCCTATGATGATGTCACTTGAATAGATATGTGGACAGAGTTGGCATCGGGGTTTGTTACAAGGATAGGTTCCTGGGTTAGTGGTTTTGTTCAGTGATGTGTGGTTGCTGGTGAGTATTTGCTTTAGGTTGGGGGGTTGTCTGTAAGCGAGGACAGGTCTGTCTCCCAAGATCTGTGAGAGTAAAGGATCATCTTTCAGGATAGGTTGTAGATCTCTGATGATGCGCTGGAGAGGTTTTAGTTGGGGGCTGAAGGTGACAGCTAGTGGTGTTCTGTTATTTTCTTTGTTGGGCCTGTCTTGTAGGAGGTGACTTCTGGGTACTCGTCTGGCTCTGTCAATCTGTTTTTTCACTTCAGCAGGTGGGTATTGTAGTTTTAAGAATGCTTGATAGAGATCTTGTAGGTGCTTGTCTCTATCCGAGGGATTGGAGCAAATGCGGTTATATCTTAGAGCTTGGCTGTAGACAATGGATCGTGTGGTGTGTCCTGGATGGAAGCTGGAGGCATGTAGGTAAGTGTAGCGGTCAGTAGGTTTCCGGTATAGGGTGGTATTGATGTGACCATCGCTTATTAGCACAGTAGTGTCCAGGAAATGGACCGCTTGTGTGGATTGATCTAGGCTGAGGTTGATGGTGGGATGGAAATTATTGAAATCATGGTGAAATTCCTCAAGGGCTTCTTTTCCATGGGTCCAGATGATGAAGATGTCATCAATGTAGCGCAAGTAGAGTAGGGGCGTTAGGGGACGAGAGCTAAGGAAGCGTTGTTCTAAGTCAGCCATAAAAATGTTGGCATATTGTGGGGCCATGCGGGTACCCATAGCAGTGCCGCTGACTTGAAGGTATATATTGTCCCCAAATGTGAAATAGTTGTGGGTGAGGACAAAATCACAAAGTTCAGCCACCAGGTTAGCTGTGACATTATCAGGGATACTGTTCCTGATAGCTTGTAGTCCATCTTTGTGTGGAATATTGGTGTAGAGGGCTTCTACGTCCATAGTGGCCAGGATGGTGTTTTCTGGAAGATCACCGATGGATTGTAGTTTCCTCAGGAAGTCAGTGGTGTCTCGAAGATAGCTGGGAGTGCTGGTAGCGTAGGGTCTTAGGACAGAGTCTACATAACCAGACAAGCCTGATGTTAGGGTGCCAATGCCTGAGATGATGGGGCGTCCAGGATATCCAGGTTTATGGATCTTGGGTAGCAAATAGAATACCCCTGGTCGGGGTTCTAGGCATGTGTCTGTACGGATTTGTTCCTGTGCTTTGTCAGGGAGTTTTTTTAGCAGATGGTGTAGTTTCTTTAGGTAATCTTCAGTGGGATCAGAGGATAATGGCTTTAAACTCTGTACTTTGATCTACCTTTTGTGATATTTACTACTCGATACTTGCCTTCACGGTCATTTAAAAAACTATTTCTATTTTTCTTTGTTTCTTTTCACTAATAATTTAGGGTTACCATATTTTGTGCCTCCAAATGGAGGACACTCCACGGGGCCCCGCCCCCCACCCCACCCACGCCCCCGCCCCAACTCCGCCCCCTCCCCAAAGTCTCCGCCCCCTCCCCTGCTTCCCGCGAACATTTAATTCGCGGGAAGCCTGAAGCAGGTAAGGGGGGTGGGGGGAGGAGGTGCGGCCCAGGCTGGCCGCCCTGGCGGCTCCAGCCTGGGTCGGCTGGGGCCCTGGGGTGCCAGCCCCCGGCCGAGCACCCCTGGCCCGCCCAGCACCGCCGGCCCCCGGCGGCCCGGCGCACCCCCCGGCCCGGCTCCCGGACCGGACCGGCCCGGCGCACCCCCCGGCCCCGCAGCCCCGGACCGGCCCCCCAGCCCGGCGCACCCCCCGGCCCCGCGGCCCCGGCCCGGCGCACCCCCGCGGCTCCCGGCCCCGGCCCGGCCCCCCGGCCCGGCGCACCCCCGCGGCCCCGCGACCCCGGACCGGCACCCCGGCTCAGCACACCCCACGGCTCCACGGCCCGGCGCACCCCCGCGGCTCCGCGACCCCGGACCGGCCCCCCGGCCCGGCGCACCCCCGCGGCTCCCGGCCCGGCGCACCCCCCGGCCCGGCTCCGCGGCCCGGCGCACCCCCCGGCCCGGCTCCGCGGCCCCCCCAGCGGCCCGGCCCAGCGCACCCCCCAGCGGCCCGGCCCCGCGAGCCCGGACCGGCTCCCGGCACCGCGCCCCCTGCTCCCCGCCCGGCCCCCCGGCCCGGCACTGCGACCCCGGCCCCGCACCGGCCCCGGCCAAAGAGGCCCCGGCCGAGCCCTCCCTCCCTCCCGATTTTCCCGGACATGCCCGGCTTTTGGGGATTTCCCCCTGGACGGGGATTTGAGCCCCCAAAAGCCGGACATGTCCGGGAAAATCCGGACGTATGGTAACCCTAAATAATTATCATACTAATAGTACTTTGTAGATCTTTCTCTGCCGTTATTATTGGTATTTACATGGTGAGTTGCAACGTAAGAGCTCTTAACAAACATTAACAATCCTTACAACACTCCTGTGGATACAATTTATTATCCCTATTTTACAGATAAAGAAAATGAGTCATAGGCACCAACTTCCTCTGTACCAAGGAGGTGCTCGACTCCCCCTCTGTCACAGGCACCACCCTACCTCTTCCTGCCCCTAGCCCCACCTCCACTTCACCCCTTCTCCCACGGCCCCATCCACCCTGCCTCCTCCCCCGAGCATGCCCCATCCCTGCTCCCCCCCTCCCTCCCAGGGCCTCCTTCATGCCTTAGAACAGCTGATCACGGGAGGTGGAAGGCCCTGGGAGGAGTTCATCAGCAGGCTACTGGCAGATGAGAGGGGATGTGGGCAGGAGGAGAGGGGGGAACTTGGCTGCTGGTCGGTTCAAAGCACCCGCTAATTTTTTTCCATGGGTGCTCCAGCCCTGGAGCACCCATGTAGTTGACGCCTATGAAATGAGTCATGGACAAGTCATGAAACATGTATAAAGGAACACAGTAAGTCAGCGGTAGAACCAGGATTTGAACTAAGGAGTTCTTGGCTTCCTGCTTTAGTTTATTGAATTCCACCTAGCACTTCCTGCCACATTTTTCTCAACTCACACCACTGAAATGGCAATATTTTGTGTTTCTAATTTTTAATTTGAACATGTGTGCATTGCTCCTATTAATGTTAATTGCAGTTACACACATGCATTGGAGGGCTAATAAATCCTTTAGCTTTGATTGCAAACCTAAATAATCAGTTAATGTTGCTTAATGCTTCCTATTTCCAAATGTGTCACCTGTGTTGTCCAAAATCAAGCTGAGAATTGTCCTCTATCTGCTGTTTACAGACTGTAGAAGTAAGCAGGCTTGTAGCTAGAGAAAAGCATGTTAAGTGAAGAACAAGAAAATGATAGACTAGTTGTCAGTGTGCAAACAGAAGTATCATACTATTAAGACACAAGGGAAATGAAAGAAAAGGAGAGAGACAACGTGGAGGAGGAAAGAGAGTTGGATTTGCATGTTAATAAGATCCATACTTTATTTAGGAAACTCCCTTTCTCTGCATCGTCTCTTTCCTTCCACCACCCCTGTTTTCTCTCCCCTCCCCCATGTTTCTTTCCTATTCTTGTTAGTTCCATTCTCTGCAATACTAGCAGCGTGACTGTGACATTGGCTAATATCCTGATCTCTGAGTGCTAGGCCTATTTGGTTCCCATGTAAACGATGGATCCCCAAAGGGGATCCAGCTAGTACAGTAAAAGGATCTCCCCTTCTCCAGAGGGGAAGGACCAGAAAAAGCACAGGGATCAGTTGATTCCAGGAGACAACAAATGAAAAAACAGGAATGGGAGTGAGGGTCATAGGTTTATAACCAGGGTTCCAGAGGGGCCCACTGAGCAGAGAGCCCTGAACAGTGCCCACTGGTCCTCAAAGGAGGCTAGCAGATACTAGGGTTACCATTCGTCCGGATTCCCCCGGACATGTCCGGCTTTTTTCAGTTAAAAATAGCGTCCGGGGGGAATTTGTCAATGTCCGGACTTCCCCCGCCCCCCATGCAGAGCGTGCGGGGCTTACAGGGCAGCCGGCCGGATGGTGCCACTCGCACGGGCTCCGGCAGCCAGAGTCCTTCCTTCACTTCCCCCCTCCTCTCCCCTGCAACTTGAGACCACTCCCCTCCTCAGCCGCCCTGCATTCACAGATCGCCGGCCGTCGCCTCTGCCTCCAGCAGTCTGGAGCTCCGACCCTGCTCCCCTCCCCCGCTGCCGAGCGCGCTGCTCTGCAGCACAGTAAGGGGGCCGGGGGTCAGAGAAGCGGCAGGGAGGTTCTGGGGGGGGGGAGTAGTCAAGAGATAGGGAGCAGGGGGAGGGTTGGATGGGTCAGGAGTTCGGGGGGGGGCTGTCTGGGGGTTGGGGTGTAAGGTTTTGGGCAGTCAGAGTACAGGGGGGGGTCTCAAGAGGGGGCAGTTAGGGGACAAGGCACAGGGAGGCTTAAGTAGGGGGTGGGGTTCTGGAGGGCAGTTAGGAGCAGGGGTCCCAGGAGGGGGCAGTCAGGGGACAAGGAGCAGGGGGGCGTGTTTGGGAGTTCTGGGGGGGGCTGTCAGAGGGCAGGAGTGGGGAGAGGGATCGGAGCAGTCAGGGGACAGGGAGCAGAGGGGTTTAGCTGGGTCGGGAGTTTTGGGGGGGGCTGTCAGGGGGTGGGGAGTGGTTGGATGGGGCGTGGGAGTCCCAGGGGTCTGTCTGGGGGTGGGGGTGTGGATAAGGGTTGGGGCAGTCAGGGGACAGGTAGGGGGTAGAGTCCTAGGGGGCCAGTTAGGATGTGGGGAAGGTCTCAGGAGGGGGCAGTCAGGGGACAAGGAGCAGGGAGGCTTAGGTAGGGAGTGGAGTCCTGAGGGGCAGTTAGGGGCAGGGGTCCCAGGAGGGGGCAGTCAGGGGACAAGGCGTGGGGGGAGGGTTGGGGGTTCTGAGGGGGCAGGAAGTGGGAGGGAGTGGAAGGGGCAGGGGCGGGGCTAGGGCAGGACGGGGCGGGGCTAGGGCGGGGCTCCTCCCATCCTCTTTTTTGATTGTTGAAATATGGTAACCCTAGCAGATGCCACCCAGAGGAACTCTGTTCAGAGGCATGACTTCAGAAGGGAATGGAAATAGGCCCCACAGGCACAGAGCACTCAGCTTTTGGGGGCAGAAGGATAGCTCAGTGGCTTGAGTATTAACCTGCTAAACCTAGGGTTGTGAGTTCAATCCTTAAAGGGGCTATTTAGGGAACTGGGGTAAAAATCTGTCTGGAGGATAGGTCCTGCTTTGAGCAGGTAGTTGGACTAGATGACCTCCTGAGGTCCCTTCCAACCCTGATATTCTATTATACTTCCTTTCTACAAAATCCACACTGGGAACATGGGATCTTTGTCCCCATGCAGTGACTGATGCACATAAAATAAGTCTACTATAGCCAGCAGTTAATGTGCTACTTTATCTCAGGTGGCAGTGGTCTACATTTAAATTAATCTGCGGGGAGGGATCGCTCAGTGGTTTGAGCATTGGCCTGCTAAACCCAGGGTTGTGAGTTCAATCCTTGAGGGGCCACTTAGGGATCTGGGACAAAAATCAGTACTTGGTCCTGCTAGTGAAGGCAGGGGGCTGGACTCGATGACCTTTCAGGGTCCCTTCTAGTTCTATGAGATAGCACACCCCCATCTAGTTGCTTCCTCTTGGTATGGTCAATGGCCAGTGCCAAGAGGAAGCTGATACAGAGATCCATGACTTTGAGTGTGGTTCACAGACCAAGATGTCAGTTATTTTCACAGACAATGCTACTGCACACAGAAAAACAGCACTGAAATTAATTGGTAAATAAAATAGAATTCTTGGGCAAAAGGCTTTTAACATCCCCTTGCTAAAGTATGGGTCTTGTAATATCCTCAGAACAGAAGTAGACAGACCACATTAACAAAACTACTGCTAGATTTGTTCCTTCCATAAAAAATGTATCCCAGGGTATATCCAAATAACTGAAACGTCCCGATATAAGTCAGATGTGTCAAGGTTAGATGAAAAGAAAACCCAGACATTATGGATTCAGACTTCTTGTTCAAACTTTACTATTGGGTATAACAAACAGGTAAAAATGCATCACACAGCTTATTTCTATCTCCTCCCCCTCCCATATCCATACAAACTGAAAAATAACTAGAGCCCCATGATTTTTTAATTTTTTTTTTTATATTTTTTTTGTTTTATTTTGGGAGAATTTAATTTTATTGCATTGTATTACAGGAAGCCCCAGGGGTGGGGGGAGGTCAGGTCCTGGCCCTGAGCAATGGGAGGGTCTAGAGGGGCTTAGGTCCTGCCCCCGAGGAAAGGTCCGGAGGTGGGGGGACAGAAGCTGCAGGAGCTGCTGCTGCAAGGCAAGATTTTTTTGTTTTATTTCACATTTGCAAAATACATGGGTCTCTAAGGATAACTGTTACTAAGGGTATGTCTACACTACGAAATTAGTTCGAATTTATAGAAGCCGGTTTTATTGAAATCGGTTGTATACAGCCGATTGTGTGTGTCCACACAATAAAATGCTCTAGGTGCTCTAGTCGGCGGACCGCGTCCACAGTACGAGGCTAGCGTCGACTTCCGGAGCATTGCACTATGGGTAGCTATCCCACAGCTATCCCACAGTTCCCGCAGTCTCTGCCGCCCCTTGGAATTCTGGGTTGAGATCCCAATGCCCGGATGATGCAAAACAGTGTCGCGGGCGGTTCTGGGTACATGTCGTCAGGCCCCTCCCTCCCCCGTCACAGCAACGGCAGACAATAGATTCGCGCCTTTTTACCTGGGTTACCTGGGTTACCTGTGCAGACAACATGGAGCCCGCTCAGCTCAGCTGAGCTCACCGTCACCATATGTCCTCTGGGTGCCGGCAGACGTGGGACTGCATTGCTACACAGCAGCAGCTGCTAACTGCCTTTTGGCGGTAGACGGTGCAGTAGACTGGTAGCCTTCATCGGCGATCTGGGTGCTGGCAGCCGTGGGGCTTGCCTTTTGGCAGTAAATGGTGTATTACGACTGTTAGCCGGCCTATTACAAGTCGGGTCATCGCACGTTAGCAGAGTCTTCCCTGAGCAGCAGCTCGTGCAATAGGCCTGAAGACCATCGTCATACACCGCCCCGTATTTGCTGCCAAGCACCCAGAAAGATGCCGAGGGCTATCAGTCACGCTGCACCGTCGTCTTAAGATGTAAAAAAATAGATTTGCTCTGTATTCATTTGCTTCCCCCTCCCTCCGTCAAATCAACGGCCTGCTAAACCCAGGGTTTTCAGTTTAATCTTTGGGGGGGACCAGTCTGTGACAGTTGTTTGTGTCTCTCCCTGATGCACAGCCACCGTTCTTTATTTTAATTCCCTGTGCCTGTACGCCATGTCGTCACTCGGCCCCCCTCCCTCCTTCCCCTAGGCCGTCAGATACTACGTTTGCGCCACAGCTCGAGCCGAGAAGCGGTTCGCGCCTTTTCTTTGAATTCTGGGTTGAGATCCCAATGCCCGGATGATGCAAAACAGTGTCGCGGGCGGTTCTGGGTACATGTCGTCAGGCCCCTCCCCCCTCGTCACAGCAACGGCAGACAATAGATTCGCGCCTTTTTACCTGGGTTACCTGTGCAGACAACATACCACGGCAAGCATGGAGCCCGCTCAGCTCAGCTGAGCTCACCGTCACCATATGTCCTCTGGGTGCCGGCAGACGTGGGACTGCATTGCTACACAGCAGCAGCTGCTAACTGCCTTTTGGCGGTAGACGGTGTAGCATGAGTGATAGCCGTGGGGCTGGCAGCCGTAGGGCTGCATTGCACCAGCCCCTTGCAGGCGATGGTATATTATGACTGGTACCCGTCGTCGTCATACTGGTATGGCTGTCAATCATGGCCACCTGGACAGACATGCTACTGTTTTGATGATGACGGTTACCAGTCGTAATATACTATTTTCTGCCAATTGCCCAATATTGTCTGTTAAGCACCCAGAAGAGGCCGAGGGCGATGCTGGGTGCTGGCGGACGTGGGGCTGGCAGACGTGGGGCTGCATTGCTACACAGCAGCAGCCCCTTGCCTTTTGGCAGATGATGGTATATTATGATTGGTACCCATCGTCGTCATACTGGTATGGCTGTCACTCATGCTGCAGCGTCGGCTGCCACCTTAAGATGTAAAAAATAGATTTGTTCTGTGTTCATTTGCTTCCCCTTCCTCCGTGAAATCAACGGCCTGCTAAGCCCAGGGTTTCCAGTTTAATCTTTGGGGGGACCATTCTGTGTGACAGTTGTTTGTGTTTCTCCCTGTTCCTGTACCTGTACGCCATGTTGTCACTCGGCCCTCCCTCCCTCCCTCCCTCCCGCCCTCCTTCTCCTGGTCCATCAGATACTACTTTCGCGCCTTTTTTCTGACCAGGTGCCATAGCTAGCACTGGGATCATGGAGCCCGCTCAGATCACCGCGGCAATTATGAGCACTATGAACACCACGCGCATTGTCCTGGAGTATATGCAGAGCCAGAACATGCCAAGGCGAAACCCGGACCAGGCGAGGAGGCGATTGCAGCGCGGCGACGAGAGTGATGAGGAAATTGACATGGACATAGACCTCTCACAAGGCACAGGCCCCAGCAATGTGGAAATCATGGTGTCACTGGGGCAGGTTGATACCGTGGAACGCCGATTCTGGGCCCGGGAAACAAGCACAGACTGGTGGGATCGCATCGTGCTGCAGGTATGGGATGATTCCCAGTGGCTGCGAAACTTTCGCATGCGTAAGGCCACTTTCATGGAACTTTGTGACTTGCTTTCCCCTGCCCTGAAACGCCAGGATACCAAGATGAGAGCAGCCCTCACAGTTGAGAAGCGAGTGGCGATAGCCCTGTGGAAGCTTGCAACGCCAGACAGCTACCGGTCAGTCGGGAATCAATTTGGAGTGGGCAAATCTACGGTGGGGGCTGCTGTGATCCAATTTGCCAGGGCAATGAAAGACCTGGTGATAGCAAGGGTAGTGACTCTGGGCAACGTGCAGTCAATAGTGGATGGTTTTGCTGAAATGGGATTCCCAAACTGTGGCGGGGCCATAGACGGAACCCATATCCCTATCTTGTCACCGGAGCACCAAGCCACCGACTACGTAAACCGCAAGGGGTACTTTTCAATGCTGCTGCAAGCCCTGGTGGATCACAAGGGACGTTTCACCAACATCAACGTGGGATGGCCGGGAAAGGTACATGATGCTCGCGTCTTCAGGAACTCTGCTCTGTTTCGAAAGCTGGAGGAAGGGACTTTCTTCCCGGACCAGAAAGTGACCATTGGGGATGTTGAAATGCCTATCGTGATCCTTGGGGACCCAGCCTACCCCTTAATGCCATGGCTCATGAAGCCGTACACAGGCAGCCTGGACAGGAGTCAGGACCTGTTCAACTACAGGCTGAGCAAGTGCCGAATGGTGGTGGAATGTGCATTTGGACGTTTAAAAGCGCGCTGGCGCAGCTTACTGACTCGCTCAGACCTCAGCGAAAAGAATATCCCCATTGTTA
This sequence comes from Malaclemys terrapin pileata, assembly GCF_027887155.1. Lineage (NCBI taxonomy): Eukaryota > Metazoa > Chordata > Testudines > Emydidae > Malaclemys > Malaclemys terrapin. The sequence continues at coordinate 26,795,846 of NC_071505.1, read as the reverse complement.
TTGCTGCTTGCTGTGCGCTCCACAATATCTGTGAGAGTAAGGGGGAGACCTTTATGGCGGGGTGGGAGGTTGAGGCAACTCGCCTGGCCGCTGATTACGCGCAGCCAGACACCAGGGCGGTTAGAGGAGCACAGCAGGGCGCGGTGCGCATCAGAGAAGCTTTGAAAACGAGTTTTGTGACTGGCCAGGCTACTGTGTGAAACTTCTGTTTGTTTCTCCTTGATGAACCCTCCAACCCCCCTCCCCCCCCCGACCCGGTTCACTCTACTTCCCTGTAAACCAACCACCCCACCCCACCCTCCCCTCCCCTCCCGCTTGCAGAGGCAATAAAGTCATTGTTTTTTCACATTCATGCATTCTTTATTAGTTCCTTACAGAGGTAGGGGGATAATTGCCAAGGTAGCCTGGGATGGGTGGGGGAGGAGGGATGGAAAAGGACACACTGCATTTTAAAACTTTAACTCTTATTGAAGGCCAGCCTTCTGATGCTTGGGCGATCATCTGGGGTGGAGTGACTGGGTGGACGGAGGCCCCCCCACCGTGTTCTTGGGCGTCTTGGTGAGGAGGCTATGGAACTTGGGGAGGAGGGCTGTTGGTTACACAGGGGCTGTAGCGGCGGTCTCTGCTCCTGCTGCCTTTCCTGCAACTCAACCATACGCTCGAGCATATCACTTTGATGCTCCAGCAGACGGAGCATTGCCTCTTGCCGTCTGTCTGCAAGCTGACGCCACCTATCGTCTTCAGCCCGCCACTTGCTCTGTTCTTCCCGCGATTCAGCCCGCCACCTCTCCTCTCGTTCATATTGGGCTTTTCTCATCTCCGTCATTGACTGCCTCCACGCATTCTGCTGTGCTCTATCAGCCTGGGCGGACATCTGCAGCTCCGTGAACATCTCGTCCCTCGTCTTACGTTTTCTCTTTCTAATGTTCACGAGCCTCTGCGAAGGAGAAACATTTGCAGCTGGCGGAGGAGAAGGGAGAGGTGGTTAAAAAAGACACATTTTAGGGAACAATGGGTACACTCTTTCATTACAAGGTCGCATATTTCGGCTTGCAGGCAGCCATCGTAGGCCACAGTGTTTTGGCTTTTTTAACCTTCTTAACATGCGGGAAAGGTTGCAAACAGCAGCGCATTTCCCATATCAAGGATGAATTGGGTTGTCCATTTAAAATGGGGTTTCAATGTAAAAGGAGGGGGCTGCGGTTTCCCGGTTAACATGCGGCACAAACACAAGTAAACCACCCCCCCCACACACACACACACGATTCTCTGGGATGATCACTTCACCCCTCCCCCCCACCGCGTGGTTAACAGCGGGGAACATTTCTGGTCAGAAGAGCAGGAACGGGCGCCTCTGAATGTCCCCCTTAATAAAATCACCCCATTTCAACCAGGAGAGCTTTCTGGAGATGTCCCTGGAGGATTTCCGCTCCATCCCCATACACGTTAACAGACTTGCTTGCTTTTTTTTTGTAATGTTTACAAATATTTACAAAGTTACACTCACCAGAGGTCTCCTGTGTGCCCTGAGGGTCTTGGGTGAGTTCGGGGGTTACTGGTTCCAGGTCCAGGGTCACAAACATATCCTGGCTGTTGGGGAAACCGGTTTCTCCGCTTCCTTGCTGCTGTGAGCTACCTACAGTACCTCCATCGTCATCTTCCTCGTTCCCCGAACCGTCTTCCCTGTGTGTTTCTCCAGTGAGAGAGTCATAGCACACGGTTGGGGTAGTGGTGGCTGCACCCCCTAGAATGGCATGCAGCTCCGCGTAGTAGCGGCAAGTTTGCGGCTCTGCCCCGGACCTTCCGTTTGCTTCTCTGGCTTTGTGGTAGGCTTGCCGTAGCTCCTTAATTTTCACGCGGCACTGCTGTGTGTCCCTGTTATGGCCTCGGTCCTTCATGGCCTTGGAGATCTTTTCTAATACTTTTCCATTTCTTTTACTGCTACGGAGTTCAGATATCACTGCTTCATCTCCCCATATGGCGAGCAGATCTCATACCTCCCGTTCGGTCCATGCTGGAGCTCTTTTGCGATCCTGGGAGGACTCCATGATGGTTACCTGTGCTGATGAGCTCTGCGTGGTCACCTGTGCTCTCCACGCTGGGCAAACAGGAAATGAAATTCAAACCTTCGCGGGTCTTTTCCTGTCTACCTGGTCAGTGCATCTGAGTTGAGAGCGCTGTCCAGAGCGGTCACAATGAAGCACTGTGGGATAGCTCCCGGAGGCCAATAACATCGAATTCCGTCCACACTACCCCAATTCCGACCCGCAAAGGCCGGTTTTATCGCTAATCCCCTCGTCGGAGGTGGTGTAAAGAAACCGGTTTAAAGGGCCCTTTAAGTCGAAAGAAAGGGCCTCGTTGTGTGGACGTGTCCAGGCTTAATTCGGTTTAACGCTGCTAAAGTCGACCTAAACCCGTAGTGTAGACCAGGCCTAAGTATTGACCCTCCTAACTGGGTAGGTGAGCTCAGAGGCTAACTCCACACATAACCGCCTAGGGGCAGGGGAGAGGATATTATAGCATTTAGCCCAGTGGGAGATGGGAGACACTGCTTCAAGTTCTCCCTCTGCCTGAGGTGAAGGGATGTGGATAGAGCTCTGTCACCTCTCAGGTGAGTACACTAGGCTATGGGATATTCTGATGTGGGGCTCCTGCAAGCTGTCCTATTAAACTTGTTCCATTTTATTTGAATAATTGAATAATTAAATATTAATTGGGCCAGAAAAGGTGTTTGAATTATTCTATATTCCAGTGATTAAAGCACAGGGGAAGTCCTCCTCCTTCCTCACCCCTGGCTGTTTTGTGTGAAGTTAGGCAGCTTCTGAGCATGTTTATGGGTTTGGTCCTGGGCCTGCATGAGATTTAAGCACCCATATACCTATTTTTCGCCAGTTCATGAATCACTAGCAGAGATTCGGTGCCTCCCTGAAGCTTGAACTAAGGGGCCAAACTCTGAGAAAGGGGCAGGGCTTAGCACACATCCTTCTTACTAGCATATCCTCCTACTTTAGGTGGCTTCTCACCTAGCATGTTGGCTGTGTGAATCACATTTTAAGGCACCTGTCTCTTCCCATTCATTGCAAAGGTGTCTAGGCTCCTAACTCCGGCATTGTGGATTGCTGTGTTATTCTTGTGATTTTCTAGGTGCCTAAAAGTTAAGCGTTGCGTTGCTGAGCATTGCAATGCCCAAGTCCCTTTGTAGATCTGGGCCATCATAATTTTACTCATATGAGTGGTTTCTTTGACTTCAGGGGCACTACTTACATGAGTAAAATTTTACACAAGCTTAAGTGTTTGCAGTGAAGTCCATATGATTATCCTTCCATATTTACCCACTATTACCATTAATTTACCTACTAATTTAGTTCAGTCCACATCATACTCCTCTGTGCACATGCATGCATACATTTCCAGTTCTCCCATTTATTTAGTAATATTTGTGTGTGAGTATATTATACCCATCCTTTGTGTTGATAAATTGTATAAACTGTATGATATACTCAAGAGACCAAATAACCAATGTCAATCAGGTTTATTGCTATAAGCCAATAATAATATAGTACAGGTAAAAGGTTCTCTAGGATACCGATCTCCAGGAAGCTGTCTTGTGCAATGTTATTATATTCACCTTTACAAATAAAATATATTGTTTATATCATCTGAAAGTAGATTTAACCAATCAGCTTTCTACCTTGTTTTTCTGGTATCAAGGTGGACCCCTTGTCTCTTTTTTCTGAACATTTAATCAGGGTCTGAAAGAGCTCTCCCCTGATGTCTAGTGACACACTGGGTGAAAAGACTTCAGGAGCAGACCTTGTTTGCATAGACACGCCTACTCTGCTTAGGTGTGCAGCATGATGGATCTGCTTTGCCAAAATGGTCAATTCTGGCTGGTTTTGGGTTACAAATCACTTTGAATGCAGGGGTAATGAAATGATGTTACCCTTATTGTATGAGTAAAGGACAACAGAACTGTACTTAGCATGCCCTGATAGTGAGGGTCACCCTAAACTGAACCTCACTTGCTGAGCAGGGGGAAGAGATGCCAACTCTAATCAAAGATGGGTGGGTAGGTATGGTATCTACCCAAAGATTCCTAGGTATCGTTATTTTCTCTTTTTCAACCTGATGATAGAGCTGATTAGGCTCAGTTAAGAGTTCTTGTTTTTCAGTTGATGATTCCTAGTGCTGTCCTCATTATTGAGTAAGTCTAGGGACTAAATTTTAGATGTGGTGTGGGAACAGTGAAAAGTAACACAGAAGTTGTATTAGCAGTAGAGTCCCCTCCTATCTGCTGAAATCATTGGGAGCTAGGGTAAATGGTGGAACCTTGGAATGTGATGTGGCAGAGACATAGTGGTAACAGAGAGCAGTAGCAGCAGGACGGTAGCCAGTGGCAGAGGGAGTGTGGCAGCAGAAGTGGCCAGTGGTGGTGGAGAGTCAGCGGCAGCTGTAGGTCAGTTGCAGAGGGGAGTGTGTTTACATCACGGGTTCTCAAACGGGGGGTTGGGACCCCTCAGGGGGTTATGAGGTTATTACATGGGGGGTTGTGAGCTGTCAACTTCCACCTCAAACCCCGCTTTGCCTCCAGCATTTATAATGGTGTTAAATATATAAAAAAGTGTTTTTAATTTATAAAGGGTGGGTTGCACTCAGAGGCTTGCTATGTGAAAGGGATCACCAGTACAAAAGTTTGAGAGCCACTGGTTTACATTAATGAAAACAGGATCTCAACCAGACTTGGTTGAATCACTGCAGAGGACATATGGGGTGAGATGAAATCCTTAAAATAGGAGGTTAGCCTGTTAAGTTTAGTTTTTAGAAAGTGTTTTATGATTTTGTTTTATCTGTAACCCTTTTGTTTCCATTATACTTACTCGCTATCTCTTGAATTTTTGATAAATGTATTGTTGTTTTCACTGTAAATATATCTCTGTTCTGTGGCATTAAGCAAAGAGCTTATCCCAAGTTAATTCATACAAGCTTCTGTATACACTGTTCCTTTGGCAACAGCTAACTTGGTATTTCTGTGTGTGTTCAGAGGAGAAGGGGCTGGACACTACATGGGAATGGTTCAAAGAGACTGGGGGACTCGGATATACCGATTGTTATCCTGCAAGGCAAAGCAAGGCCTGGCATACCTCAGAGGAGAGTGCATGGATAGCTAACAGTCTGGTGCTGTCAGGGGGTTGACACCTAGTTGAGCACAAGTAAGTCTCCCTCGTGGTGGAGGCAGGTGGGTAACAAAGTGACCCCCAATCTTGGGTATCCTGAAAACTGTCACACTAAGACCCGATTGTCCCATCACTTCCACATGGTCAACCCCCATTGAAGTAAATGGGAACTGCACATGAGCGGCTGAAAGGATGATGTGGGCCCCTGACCTCATTTCTACCCTAAAGCTCCTAAAATTTACCAGTCCCTGCATGGAGCCCCATTGACTTTTAGTTACAATATTGCCAACCCCAAGCATTACAAAATAATGAGTCAGCCTCCCCAAAAAGAATACCTTTGTGGTCTTTTTTTAATTCA